>NC_091266.1:10320530-10623560 GCF_042477335.2 Ovis canadensis
GGTACTTCTGGAGTCTCCCCAGGGGAGTCAGTCCTCGTCTCGAATGCGGGCATGCACTTGCGCTTTCCTCCAGAGCGGTAGCAGCAGTGTCACGCAGTCCGCCGCGTGGATCAAAGGATCTATGGTTTTCCCTCGAGTCTTTCCCACGAGGCTTACCCACGAGGCTTTCCCACAGGGCTGTCCCACGTGCACACGTGGTGGGAGTCGATCCTCGGCTTGAACGTAAAGGCAGTGCAGGGAAAACAGGTTCCTCTGGAATGGACTGACACATCTGGGGGACTCTTGGAATGGTGGCACGACCCTTCAGTTCCTCTCGCCTTTCCTGTGGAGAGCGCCTCCTCTTGAAATGCGCCGGGAACGCCGGGAATTCATTCCCTACGAAACAGGGAAAGGATCCCTCATCTCGAGCTAGGAGGTGGAAACGGAGCTCCCCTGGATGTGGGCGGGACACCACGTGCTTCCATTCGAGTGGAGACGGGTATGTCGGGGAACTTCTTGAGTTGCAGCAATGGTGTGAAGGACCCTTTGGAAGTTCCAGTGGTTAGATGTGATTGGCCTCAAGAAGCTTCAGCGGAAATGGGCCTCATCTGGCCTGGAGGGCAAAACCTCCTGGATTTTCTCGAGTTGCGGCAGGTGCTCTCGACTTACGACGGGGACCTCAGGGACCCGCTCTGGTGGCCTCAGGAAAGGCCAGTCCCCATGTGAGTTCCTCGGGGGCCTCTCGGGATTCCTCTCCCATCGATGCCGGGGCCTAAGACCTTGTGTGGAGTCGGGGCCGGAACCTGAGGATTCCTCTCCAGTGCTGACATGGATCTTGGGGTACTTCTGGAGTCTCCCCAGGGGAGTCAGTCCTCGTCTCGAATGCGGGCATGCACTTGCGCTTTCCTCCAGAACGGTAGCAGCAGTGTCACGCAGTCAACCCAATGGATCAAAGGATCTATGGTTTTCCCTCGAGTCTTTTCCACGAGGCTTTCCCACGAGGCTTTCCCACAGGGCTGTCCCACGTGCACACGTGGTGGGAGTCGATCCTCGGCTTGAACGTCAAGCAGTGCAGGGAAAACAGGTTCCTCTGGAATGGACTGACACATCTGGGGGACTCTTGGAATGGTGGCACGACCCTGGAGTTCCTCTCGCCTTTCCTTTGGAGAGCGCCTCCTCTTGAGATGCGACGGGAACGCCGGGAATTCTTTCCCTACCAAACAGGGAAAGGATCCCTCATCTCGAGCTAGGAGGCGGAAACGGGGCTCCCCTGGATGTGTGCGGGACCCACGTGCTTCCTCTCGAGTGGAGACGGGTATGTCGGGGATCTTCTTGAGTTGCAGCAAGGGTGTGAAGGACCCTTTGGAAGTTCCAGTGGTTAGACGTGATTAGCCTCGAGAAGCCTCAGCGGAAATGGGCCTCATCGCGCCTGGAGGGCAAAACCTCCTGGATTTTCTCGAGTTGCGGCAGGTGCTCTCGACTTACGACGGGGACCTCAGGGACCCGCTCTGGTGGCCTCAGGAAAGGCCAGTCCCCATGCGAGTTCCTCGGGGGCCTCTCGGGATTCCTCTCCCGTCGATGCCGGGGCCTAAGACCTTGTGTGGAGTCGGGGCCGGAACCTGCGGATTCCTCTCCAGTGCTGACATGGATCTTGGGGTACTTCTGGAGTCTCCCCAGGGGAGTCAGTCCTCGTCTCGAATGCGGGCATGCACTTGCGCTTTCCTCCAGAGCGGTAGCAGCAGTGTCACGCAGTCCGCCGCGTGGATCAAAGGATCTATGGTTTTCCCTCGAGTCTTTCCCACGAGGCTTACCCACGAGGCTTTCCCACAGGGCTGTCCCACGTGCACACGTGGTGGGAGTCGATCCTCGGCTTGAACGTAAAGGCAGTGCAGGGAAAACAGGTTCCTCTGGAATGGACTGACACATCTGGGGGACTCTTGGAATGGTGGCACGACCCTTCAGTTCCTCTCGCCTTTCCTGTGGAGAGCGCCTCCTCTTGAAATGCGCCGGGAACGCCGGGAATTCATTCCCTACGAAACAGGGAAAGGATCCCTCATCTCGAGCTAGGAGGTGGAAACGGAGCTCCCCTGGATGTGGGCGGGACACCACGTGCTTCCATTCGAGTGGAGACGGGTATGTCGGGGAACTTCTTGAGTTGCAGCAATGGTGTGAAGGACCCTTTGGAAGTTCCAGTGGTTAGATGTGATTGGCCTCAAGAAGCCTCAGCGGAAATGGGCCTCATCTCGCCTGGAGGGCAAAACCTCCTGGATTTTCTCGAGTTGCGGCAGGTGCTCTCGACTTACGACGGGGACCTCAGGGACCCGCTCTGGTGGCCTCAGGAAAGGCCAGTCCCCATGCGAGTTCCTCGGGGGCGTCTCGGGATTCCTCTCCCGTCGATGCCGGGGCCTAAGACCTTGTGTGGAGTCGGGTCCGGAACCTGAGGATTCCTCTCCAGTGCTGACATGGATCTTGGGGTACTTCTGGAGTCTCCCCAGGGGAGTCAGTCCTCGTCTCGAATGCGGGCATGCACTTGCGCTTTCCTCCAGAGCGGTAGCAGCAGTGTCACGCAGTCCGCCGCGTGGATCAAAGGATCTATGGTTTTCCCTCGAGTCTTTCCCACGAGGCTATCACACGAGGCTTTCCCACAGGGCTGTCCCACGTGCACACGTGGTGGGAGTCGATCCTCGGCTTGAACGTCAAGGCAGTGCAGGGAAAACAGGTTCCTCTGGAATGGACTGACACATATGGGGGACTCTTGGAATGGTGGCACGACCCTGGAGTTCCTCTCGCCTTTCCTGTGAAGAGCGCATCCTCTTGAGATGCGACGGGAACGCCGGGAATTCTTTCCCTACGAAACAGGGAAAGGATCCCTCATCTCGAGCTAGTAGGCGGAAACGGGGCTCCCCTGGATGTGTGCGGGACCCCACGTGCTTCCTCTCGAGTGGAGACGGGTATGTCGGGGAACTTCTTGAGTTGCAGCAATGGTGTGAAGGACCCTTTGGAAGTTCCAGTGGTTAGACGTGATTAGCCTCGAGAAGCCTCAGCGGAAATGGGCCTCATCGCGCCTGGAGGGCAAAACCTCCTGGATTTTCTCGAGTTGCGGCAGGTGCTCTCGACTTACGACGGGGACCTCAGGGACCCGCTCTGGTGGCCTAAGGAAAGGCCAGTCCCCATGCGAGTTCCTCGGGGGCCTCTCGGGATTCCTCTCCCGTCGATGCCGGGGCCTAAGACCTTGTGTGGAGTCGGGGCCGGAACCTGCGGATTCCTCTCCAGTGCTGACATGGATCTTGGGGTACTTCTGGAGTCTCCCCAGGTGAGTCAGTCCTCGTCTCGAATGCGGGCATGCACTTGCGCTTTCCTCCAGAGCGGTAGCAGCAGTGTCACGCAGTCCGCCGCGTGGATCAAAGGTCTATGGTTTTCCCTCGAGTCTTTCCCACGAGGCTTACCCACGACGCTTTCCCATAGGGCTGTCCCACGTGCACACGTGGTGGGAGTCGATATTCGGCTTGAACGTCAAGGCAGTGCAGGGAAAACAGGTTCCTCTGGAATGGACTGACACATCTGGGGGACTCTTGGAATGGTGGCACGACCCTTCAGTTCCTCTCGCCTTTCCTGTGGAGAGCGCCTCCTCTTGAAATGCGCCGGGAACCCCGGGAATTCATTCCCTACGAAACAGGGAAAGGATCCCTCATCTCGAGCTAGGAGGCGGAAACGGAGCTCCCCTGGATGTGGGCGGGACACCACGTGCTTCCATTCGAGTGCAGACGGGTATGTCGGGGAACTTCTTGAGTTGCAGCAATGGTGTGAAGGACCCTTTGGAAGTTCCAGTGGTTAGATGTGATTGGCCTCAAGAAGCCTCAGCGGAAATGGGCCTCATCTCGCCTGGAGGGCAAAACCTCCTGGATTTTCTCGAGTTGCGGCAGGTGCTCTCGACTTACGACGGGGACCTCAGGAACCGCTCTGGTGGCCTCAGGAAAGGCCAGTCCCCATGCGAGTTCCTCGGGGGCGTCTCGGGATTCCTCTCCCGCCGATGCCGGGGCCTAAGACCTTGTGTGGAGTTGGGGCCGGAACCTGAGGATTCCTCTCCAGTGCTGACATGGATCTTGGGGTACTTCTGGAGTCTCCCCAGGGGAGTCAGTCCTCGTCTCGAATGCGGGCATGCACTTGCGCTTTCCTCCAGAGCGGTAGCAGCAGTGTCACGCAGTCCGCCGCGTGGATCAAAGGATCTATGGTTTTCCCTCGAGTCTTTCCCAAGAGGCTTTCCCACGAGGCTTTCCCATAGGGCTGTCCCACGTGCACACGTGGTGGGAGTCGATCCTCGGCTTGAACGTCAAGGCAGTGCAGGGAAAACAGGTTCCTCTGGAATGGACTGACACATCTGGGGGACTCGTGGAATGGTGGCACGACCCTTCAGTTCCTCTCGCCTTTCCTTTGGAGAGCGCCTCCTCTTGAGATGCGACGGGAACGCCGGGAATTCTTTCCCTACCAAACAGGGAAAGGATCCCTCATCTCGAGCTAGGAGGCGGAAACGGGGCTCCCCTGGATGTGTGCGGGACCCACGTGCTTCCTCTCGAGTGGAGACGGGTATGTCGGGGAACTTCCTGAGTTGCAGCAAGGGTGTGAAGGACCCTTTGGAAGTTCCAGTGGTTAGATGAGATTGGCCTCGAGAAGCCTCAGCGGAAATGGGCCTCATCTCGCCTGGAGGGCAAAACCTCCTGGATTTTCTCGAGTTGCTGCAGGTGCTCTCGACTTACGACGGGGACCTCAGGGACCCGCTCTGGTGGCCTCAGGAAAGGCCAGTCCCCATGCGAGTTCCTCGGGGGCCTCTCGGGATTCCTCTCCCATCGATGCCGGGGCCTAAGACCTTGTGTGGAGTCGGGGCCGGAACCTGAGGATTCCTCTCCAGTGCTGACATGGATCTTGGGGTACTTCTGGAGTCTCCCCAGGGGAGTCAGTCCTCGTCTCGAATGCGGGCATGCACTTGCGCTTTCCTCCAGAACGGTAGCAGCAGTGTCACGCAGTCCATCCAATGGATCAAAGGATCTATGGTTTTCCCTCGAGTCTTTTCCACGAGGCTTTCCCACGAGGCTTTCCCACAGGGCTGTCCCACGTGCACACGTGGTGGGAGTCGATCCTCGGCTTGAACGTCAAGGCAGTGCAGGGAAAACAGGTTCCTCTGGAATGGACTGACACATCTGGGGGACTCTTGGAATGGTGGCACGACCCTGGAGTTCCTCTCGCCTTTCCTTTGGAGAGCGCCTCCTCTTGAGATGCGCCGGGAACGCCGGGAATTCTTTCCCTACCAAACAGGGAAAGGATCCCTCATCTCGAGCTAGGAGGCGGAAACGGGGCTCCCCTGGATGTGTGCGGGACACCACGTGCTTCCTCTCGAGTGGAGACGGGTATGTCGGGGATCTTCTTGAGTTACAGCAATGGTGTGAAGGACCCTTTGGAAGTTCCAGTGGTTAGACGTGATTAGCCTCGAGAAGCCTCAGCGGAAATGGGCCTCATCGCGCCTGGAGGGCAAAACCTCCTGGATTTTCTCGAGTTGCGGCAGGTGCTCTCGACTTACGACGGGGACCTCAGGGACCCGCTCTGGTGGCCTAAGGAAAGGCCAGTCCCCATGCGAGTTCCTCGGGGGCCTCTCGGGATTCCTCTCCCGTCGATGCCGGGGCCTAAGACCTTGTGTGGAGTCGGGGCCGGAACCTGCGGATTCCTCTCCAGTGCTGACATGGATCTTGGGGTACTTCTGGAGTCTCCCCAGGGGAGTCAGTCCTCCTCTCGAATGCGGGCATGCACTTGCGCTTTCCTCCAGAGCGGTAGCAGCAGTGTCACGCAGTCCGCCGCGTGGATCAAAGGTCTATGGTTTTCCCTCGAGTCTTTCCCACGAGGCTTACCCACGACGCTTTCCCATAGGGCTGTCCCACGTGCACACGTGGTGGGAGTCGATATTCGGCTTCAACGTCAAGGCAGTGCAGGGAAAACAGGTTCCTCTGGAATGGACTGACACATCTGGGGGACTCTTGGAATGGTGGCACGACCCTTCAGTTCCTCTCGCCTTTCCTGTGGAGAGCGCCTCCTCTTGAAATGCGCCGGGAACGCCGGGAATTCATTCCCTACGAAACAGGGAAAGGATCCCTCATCTCGAGCTAGGAGGCGGAAACGGAGCTCCCCTGGATGTGGGCGGGACACCACGTGCTTCCATTCGAGTGCAGACGGGTATGTCGGGGAACTTCTTGAGTTGCAGCAATGGTGTGAAGGACCCTTTGGAAGTTCCAGTGGTTAGATGTGATTGGCCTCAAGAAGCCTCAGCGGAAATGGGCCACATCTCGCCTGGAGGGCAAAACCTCCTGGATTTTCTCGAGTTGCGGCAGGTGCTCTCGACTTACGACGGGGACCTCTGGAACCGCTCTGGTGGCCTCAGGAAAGGCCAGTCCCCATGCGAGTTCCTCGGGGGCGTCTCGGGATTCCTCTCCCGTCGATGCCGGGGCCTAAGACCTTGTGTGGAGTTGGGGCCGGAACCTGAGGATTCCTCTCCAGTGCTGACATGGATCTTGGGGTACTTCTGGAGTCTCCCCAGGGGAGTCAGTCCTCGTCTCGAATGCGGGCATGCACTTGCGCTTTCCTCCAGAGCGGTAGCAGCAGTGTCACGCAGTCCGCCGCGTGGATCAAAGGATCTATGGTTTTCCCTCGAGTCTTTCCCACGAGGCTATCACACGAGGCTTTCCCACAGGGCTGTCCCACGTGCACACGTGGTGGGAGTCGATCCTCGGCTTGAACGTCAAGGCAGTGCAGGGAAAACAGGTTCCTCTGGAATGGACTGACACATCTGGGGGACTCTTGGAATGGTGGCGCGACCCTTCAGTTCCTCTCGCCTTTCCTGTGGAGAGCGCCTCCTCTTGAGATGCGCCGGGAATGCCGGGAATTCTTTTCCTACGAAACAGGGAAAGGATCCCTCATCTCGAGCTAGGAGGCAGAAACGGGGCTCCCCTGGATGTGTGCGGGACCCACGTGCTTCCTCTCGAGTGGAGAATGGTATGTCGGGGAACTTCTTGAGTTGCAGCAAGGGTGTGAAGGACCCTTTGGAAGTTCCAGTGGTTAGACGTGATTAGCCTCGAGAAGCCTCAGCGGAAATGGGCCTCATCTCGCCTGGAGGGAAAAACCTCCTGGATTTTCTCGAGTTGCGGCAGGTGCTCTCGACCTACGACGGGGACCTCAGGGACCCGCTCTGGTGGCCTCAGGAAAGGCCAGTCCCCATGCGAGTTCCTCGGGGGCATCTGGGGATTCATCTCCCGTCGATGCCGGGGCCTAAGTCCTTGTGTGGAGTCGGGGTCGGAACCTGAGGATTCCTCTCCAGTGCTGACATGGATCTTGGGGTACTTCTGGAGTCTCCCCAGGGGAGTCAGTCTTCGTCTCGAATGCGGGCATGCACTTGGGCTTTCCTCCAGAGCGGTAGCAGCAGTGTCACGCAGTCCGCCGCGTGGGTCAAAGGAGCTATGTTTTTCCCTCGAGTCTTTTCCACGAGGCTTTCCCACGAGGCTTTCCCACAGGGCTGTCCCACGTGCACACGTGGTGGGAGTCGATCCTTGGCTTGAACGTCAAGGCAGTGCAGGGAAAACAGGTTCCTCTGGAATGGACTGACACATCTGGGGGACTCTTGGAATGGTGGCACGACCCTGGAGTTCCTCTCGCCTTTCCTTTGGAGAGCGCCTCCTCTTGAGATGCGACGGGAACGCCGGGAATTCTTTCCCTACCAAACAGGGAAAGGATCCCTCATCTCGAGCTAGGAGGCGGAAACGGGGCTCCCCTGGATGTGTGCGGGACCCACGTGCTTCCTCTCGAGTGGAGACGGGTATGTCGGGGAACTTCTTGAGTTGCAGCAAGGGTGTGAAGGACCCTTTGGAAGTTCCAGTGGTTAGACGTGATTAGTCTTGAGAAGCCTCAGCGGAAATGGGCCTCATCGCGCCTGGAGGGCAAAACCTCCTGGATTTTCTCGAGTTGCGGCAGGTGCTCTCGACTTACGACGGGGACCTCAGGGACCCGCTCTGGTGGCCTCAGGAAAGGCCAGTCCCCATGCGAGTTCCTCGGGGGCCTCTCGGGATTCCTCTCCCGTCAATGCCGGGGCCTAAGACCTTGTGTGGAGTCGGGGCCGGATCCTGAGGATTCCTCTCCAGTGCTGACATGGATCTTGGGGTACTTCTGGAGTCTCCCCAGGGGAGTCAGTCCTCGTCTCGAATGCGGGCATGCACTTGCGCATTCCTCCAGAGCGGTAGCAGCAGTGTCACGCAGTCCGCCGCGTGGATCAAAGGATCTATGGTTTTCCCTCGAGTCTTTCCCACGAGGCTTTCCCACGAGGCTTTCCCATAGGGCTGTCCCACGTGCACACGTGGTGGGAGTCGATCCTCGGCTTGAACGTCAAGGCAGTGCAGGGAAAACAGGTTCCTCTGGAATGGACTGACACATCTGGGGGACTCGTGGAATGGTGGCACGACCCTTCAGTTCCTCTCGCCTTTCCTGTGGAGAGCGCCTCCTCTTGAGATGCGCCGGGAACGCCGGGAATTCTTTTCCTACAAAACAGGGAAAGGATCCCGCATCTCGAGCTAGGAGGCAGAAACGGGGCTCCCCTGGATGTGTGCGGGACCCCACGTGCTTCCTCTCGAGTGGAGACGGGTATGTCGGGGAACTTCTTGAGTTGCAGCAATGGTGTGAAGGACCCTTTGGAAGTTCCAGTGGTTAGATGTGATTGGCCTCGAGAAGCCTCAGCGGAAATGGGCCTCATCTCGCCTGGAGGGCAAAACCTCCTGGATTTTCTCGAGTTGCGGCAGGTGCTCTCGACTTACGACGGGGACCTCAGGGACCCGCTCTGGTGGCCTCAGGAAAGACCAGTCCCCATGCGAGTTCCTCGGGGGCCTCTCGGGATTCCTCTCCCGTCGATGCCGGGGCCTAAGACCTTGTGTGGAGTCGGGGCCGGAACCTGAGGATTCCTCTCCAGTGCTGACATGGATCTTGGGGTACTTCTGGAGTCTCCCCAGGGGAGTCAGTCCTCGTCTCGAATGCGGGCATGCACTTGCGCTTTCCTCCAGAACGGTAGCAGCAGTGTCACGCATTCCGCCCAATGGATCAAAGGATCTATGGTTTTCCCTCGAGTCTTTTCCACGAGGCTTTCCCACGAGGCTTTCCCACAGGGCTGTCCCACGTGCACACGTGGTGGGAGTCGATCCTCGGCTTGAACGTCAAGGCAGTGCAGGGAAAACAGGTTCCTCTGGAATGGACTGACACATCTGGGGGACTCTTGGAATGGTGGCACGACCCTTCAGTTCCTCTCGCCTTTCCTGTGGAGAGCGCCTCCTCTTGAAATGCGCCGGGAACGCCGGGAATTCTTTTCCTACGAAACAGGGAAAGGATCCCGCATCTCGAGCTAGGAGGCAGAAACGGGGCTCCCCTGGATGTGTGCGGGACCCACGTTCTTCCTCCCGAGTGGAGACGGGTATGTCGGGGAACTTCTTGAGTTGCAGCAATGGTGTGAAGGACCCTTTGGAAGTTCCAGTGGTTAGATGTGATTGGCCTCGAGAAGCCTCAGCGGAAATGGGCCTCATCTCGCCTGGAGGGCAAAACCTCCTGGATTTTCTCGAGTTGCGGCAGGAGCTCTCGACTTACGACAGGGACCTCAGGGACCCGCTCTGGTGGCCTCAGGAAAGGCCAGTCCCCATTCGAGTTCCTCGGGGGCCTCTCGGGATTCCTCTCCCGTCGATGCCGGGGCCTAAGACCTTGTGTGGAGTCGGGGTCGGAACCTGAGGATTCCTCTCCAGTGCTGACATGGATCTTGGGGTACTTCTGGAGTCTCCCCAGGGGAGTCAGTCCTCGTCTCGAATGCGGGCATGCACTTGCGCTTTCCTCCAGAGCGGTAGCAGCAGTGTCACGCAGTCCGCCGCGTGGATCAAAGGATCTATGGTTTTCCCTCGAGTCTTTCCCACGAGGCTTACCCACGACGCTTTCCCATAGGGCTGTCCCACGTGCACACGTGGTGGGAGTCGATCCTCGGCTTCAACGTCAAGGCAGTGCAGGGAAAACAGGTTCCTCTGGAATGGACTGACACATCTGGGGGACTCTTGGAATGGTGGCGCGACCCTTCAGTTCCTCTCGCCTTTCCAGTGGAGAGCGCCTCCTCTTGAGATGCGCCGGGAATGCCGGGAATTCTTTTCCTACGAAACAGGGAAAGGATCCCGCATCTCGAGCTAGGAGGCAGAAACGGGGCTCCCCTGGATGTGTGCGGGACCCACGTGCTTCCTCTCGAGTGGAGAATGGTATGTCGGGGAACTTCTTGAGTTGCAGCAAGGGTGTGAAGGACCCTTTGGAAGTTCCAGTGGTTAGACGTGATTAGCCTCGAGAAGCCTCAGCGGAAATGGGCCTCATCTCGCCTGGAGGGCAAAACCTCCTGGATTTTCTCGAGTTGCGGCAGGTGCTCTCGACCTACGACGGGGACCTCAGGGACCCGCTCTGGTGGCCTCAGGAAAGGCCAGTCCCCATGCGAGTTCCTCGGGGGCATCTGGGGATTCATCTCCCGTCGATGCCGGGGCCTAAGTCCTTGTGTGGAGTCGGGGTCGGAACCTGAGGATTCCTCTCCAGTGCTGACATGGATCTTGGGGTACTTCTGGAGTCTCCCCAGGGGAGTCAGTCTTCGTCTGGAATGCGGGCATGCACTTGGGCTTTCCTCCAGAGCGGTAGCAGCAGTGTCACGCAGTCCGCCGCGTGGATCAAAGGATCTATGGTTTTCCCTCGAGTCTTTTCCACGAGGCTTTCCCACGAGGCTTTCCCACAGGGCTGTCCCACGTGCACACGTGGTGGGAGTCGATCCTTGGCTTGAACGTCAAGGCAGTGCAGGGAAAACAGGTTCCTCTGGAATGGACTGACACATCTGGGGAACTCTTGGAATGGTGGCACGACCCTGGAGTTACTCTCGCCTTTCCTTTGGAGAGCGCCTCCTCTTGAGATGCGACGGGAACGCCGGGAATTCTTTCCCTACCTAACAGGGAAAGGATCCCTCATCTCGAGCTAGGAGGCGGAAACGGGGCTCCCCTGGATGTGTGCGGGACCCACGTGCTTCCTCTCGAGTGGAGACGGGTATGTCGGGGAACTTCTTGAGTTGCAGCAAGGGTGTGAAGGACCCTTTGGAAGTTCCAGTGGTTAGACGAGATTAGCCTTGAGAAGCTTCAGCGGAAATGGGCCTCATCTGGCCTGGAGGGCAAAACCTCCTGGATTTTCTCGAGTTGCGGCAGGTGCTCTCGACTTACGACGGGGACCTCAGGGACCCGCTCTGGTGGCCTCAGGAAAGGCCAGTCCCCATGTGAGTTCCTCGGGGGCCTCTCGGGATTCCTCTCCCATCGATGCCGGGGCCTAAGACCTTGTGTGGAGTCGGGGCCGGAACCTGAGGATTCCTCTCCAGTGCTGACATGGATCTTGGGGTACTTCTGGAGTCTCCCCAGGGGAGTCAGTCCTCGTCTCGAATGCGGGCATGCACTTGCGCTTTCCTCCAGAACGGTAGCAGCAGTGTCACGCAGTCAACCCAATGGATCAAAGGATCTATGGTTTTCCCTCGAGTCTTTTCCACGAGGCTTTCCCACGAGGCTTTCCCACAGGGCTGTCCCACGTGCACACGTGGTGGGAGTCGATCCTCGGCTTGAACGTCAAGCAGTGCAGGGAAAACAGGTTCCTCTGGAATGGACTGACACATCTGGGGGACTCTTGGAATGGTGGCACGACCCTGGAGTTCCTCTCGCCTTTCCTTTGGAGAGCGCCTCCTCTTGAGATGCGACGGGAACGCCGGGAATTCTTTCCCTACCAAACAGGGAAAGGATCCCTCATCTCGAGCTAGGAGGCGGAAACGGGGCTCCCCTGGATGTGTGCGGGACCCACGTGCTTCCTCTCGAGTGGAGACGGGTATGTCGGGGATCTTCTTGAGTTGCAGCAAGGGTGTGAAGGACCCTTTGGAAGTTCCAGTGGTTAGACGTGATTAGCCTCGAGAAGCCTCAGCGGAAATGGGCCTCATCGCGCCTGGAGGGCAAAACCTCCTGGATTTTCTCGAGTTGCGGCAGGTGCTCTCGACTTACGACGGGGACCTCAGGGACCCGCTCTGGTGGCCTCAGGAAAGGCCAGTCCCCATGCGAGTTCCTCGGGGGCCTCTCGGGATTCCTCTCCCGTCGATGCCGGGGCCTAAGACCTTGTGTGGAGTCGGGGCCGGAACCTGCGGATTCCTCTCCAGTGCTGACATGGATCTTGGGGTACTTCTGGAGTCTCCCCAGGGGAGTCAGTCCTCGTCTCGAATGCGGGCATGCACTTGCGCTTTCCTCCAGAGCGGTAGCAGCAGTGTCACGCAGTCCGCCGCGTGGATCAAAGGATCTATGGTTTTCCCTCGAGTCTTTCCCACGAGGCTTACCCACGAGGCTTTCCCACAGGGCTGTCCCACGTGCACACGTGGTGGGAGTCGATCCTCGGCTTGAACGTAAAGGCAGTGCAGGGAAAACAGGTTCCTCTGGAATGGACTGACACATCTGGGGGACTCTTGGAATGGTGGCACGACCCTTCAGTTCCTCTCGCCTTTCCTGTGGAGAGCGCCTCCTCTTGAAATGCGCCGGGAACGCCGGGAATTCATTCCCTACGAAACAGGGAAAGGATCCCTCATCTCGAGCTAGGAGGTGGAAACGGAGCTCCCCTGGATGTGGGCGGGACACCACGTGCTTCCATTCGAGTGGAGACGGGTATGTCGGGGAACTTCTTGAGTTGCAGCAATGGTGTGAAGGACCCTTTGGAAGTTCCAGTGGTTAGATGTGATTGGCCTCAAGAAGCCTCAGCGGAAATGGGCCTCATCTCGCCTGGAGGGCAAAACCTCCTGGATTTTCTCGAGTTGCGGCAGGTGCTCTCGACTTACGACGGGGACCTCAGGGACCCGCTCTGGTGGCCTCAGGAAAGGCCAGTCCCCATGCGAGTTCCTCGGGGGCGTCTCGGGATTCCTCTCCCGTCGATGCCGGGGCCTAAGACCTTGTGTGGAGTCGGGTCCGGAACCTGAGGATTCCTCTCCAGTGCTGACATGGATCTTGGGGTACTTCTGGAGTCTCCCCAGGGGAGTCAGTCCTCGTCTCGAATGCGGGCATGCACTTGCGCTTTCCTCCAGAGCGGTAGCAGCAGTGTCACGCAGTCCGCCGCGTGGATCAAAGGATCTATGGTTTTCCCTCGAGTCTTTCCCACGAGGCTATCACACGAGGCTTTCCCACAGGGCTGTCCCACGTGCACACGTGGTGGGAGTCGATCCTCGGCTTGAACGTCAAGGCAGTGCAGGGAAAACAGGTTCCTCTGGAATGGACTGACACATATGGGGGACTCTTGGAATGGTGGCACGACCCTGGAGTTCCTCTCGCCTTTCCTGTGAAGAGCGCATCCTCTTGAGATGCGACGGGAACGCCGGGAATTCTTTCCCTACGAAACAGGGAAAGGATCCCTCATCTCGAGCTAGTAGGCGGAAACGGGGCTCCCCTGGATGTGTGCGGGACCCCACGTGCTTCCTCTCGAGTGGAGACGGGTATGTCGGGGAACTTCTTGAGTTGCAGCAATGGTGTGAAGGACCCTTTGGAAGTTCCAGTGGTTAGACGTGATTAGCCTCGAGAAGCCTCAGCGGAAATGGGCCTCATCGCGCCTGGAGGGCAAAACCTCCTGGATTTTCTCGAGTTGCGGCAGGTGCTCTCGACTTACGACGGGGACCTCAGGGACCCGCTCTGGTGGCCTAAGGAAAGGCCAGTCCCCATGCGAGTTCCTCGGGGGCCTCTCGGGATTCCTCTCCCGTCGATGCCGGGGCCTAAGACCTTGTGTGGAGTCGGGGCCGGAACCTGCGGATTCCTCTCCAGTGCTGACATGGATCTTGGGGTACTTCTGGAGTCTCCCCAGGGGAGTCAGTCCTCGTCTCGAATGCGGGCATGCACTTGCGCTTTCCTCCAGAGCGGTAGCAGCAGTGTCACGCAGTCCGCCGCGTGGATCAAAGGATCTATGGTTTTCCCTCGAGTCTTTCCCACGAGGCTATCACACGAGGCTTTCCCACAGGGCTGTCCCACGTGCACACGTGGTGGGAGTCGATCCTCGGCTTGAACGTCAAGGCAGTGCAGGGAAAACAGGTTCCTCTGGAATGGACTGACACATATGGGGGACTCTTGGAATGGTGGCACGACCCTTCAGTTCCTCTCGCCTTTCCTGTGGAGAGCGCCTCCTCTTGAAATGCGCCGGGAACGCCGGGAATTCATTCCCTACGAAACAGGGAAAGGATCCCTCATCTCGAGCTAGGAGGCGGAAACGGAGCTCCCCTGGATGTGGGCGGGACACCACGTGCTTCCATTCGAGTGCAGACGGGTATGTCGGGGAACTTCTTGAGTTGCAGCAATGGTGTGAAGGACCCTTTGGAAGTTCCAGTGGTTAGATGTGATTGGCCTCAAGAAGCCTCAGCGGAAATGGGCCTCATCTCGCCTGGAGGGCAAAACCTCCTGGATTTTCTCGAGTTGCGGCAGGTGCTCTCGACTTACCACGGGGACCTCAGGAACCGCTCTGGTGGCCTCAGGAAAGGCCAGTCCCCATGCGAGTTCCTCGGGGGCGTCTCGGGATTCCTCTCCCGCCGATGCCGGGGCCTAAGACCTTGTGTGGAGTTGGGGCCGGAACCTGAGGATTCCTCTCCAGTGCTGACATGGATCTTGGGGTACTTCTGGAGTCTCCCCAGGGGAGTCAGTCCTCGTCTCGAATGCGGGCATGCACTTGCGCTTTCCTCCAGAGCGGTAGCAGCAGTGTCACGCAGTCCGCCGCGTGGATCAAAGGATCTATGGTTTTCCCTCGAGTCTTTCCCACGAGGCTATCACACGAGGCTTTCCCACAGGGCTGTCCCACGTGCACACGTGGTGGGAGTCGATCCTCGGCTTGAACGTCAAGGCAGTGCAGGGAAAACAGGTTCCTCTGGAATGGACTGACACATATGGGGGACTCTTGGAATGGTGGCACGACCCTGGAGTTCCTCTCGCCTTTCCTGTGAAGAGCGCATCCTCTTGAGATGCGACGGGAACGCCGGGAATTCTTTCCCTACGAAACAGGGAAAGGATCCCTCATCTCGAGCTAGGAGGCGGAAACGGGGCTCCCCTGGATGTGTGCGGGACCCCACGTGCTTCCTCTCGAGTGGAGACGGGTATGTCGGGGAACTTCTTGAGTTGCAGCAATGGTGTGAAGGACCCTTTGGAAGTTCCAGTGGTTAGATGTGATTGGCCTCGAGAAGCCTCAGCGGAAATGGGCCTCATCTCGCCTGGAGGGCAAAACCTCCTGGATTTTCTCGAGTTGCGGCAGGTGCTCTCGACTTACGCCGGGACCTCAGGGACCCGCTCTGGTGGCCTCAGGAAAGGCCAGTCCCCATGCGAGTTCCTCGGGGGCCTCTCGGGATTCCTCTCCCGTCGATGCCGGGGCCTAAGACCTTGTGTGGAGTCGGGGCCGGAACCTGAGGATTCCTCTCCAGTGCTGACATGGATCTTGGGGTACTTCTGGAGTCTCCCCAGGGGAGTCAGTCCTCGTCTCGAATGCGGGCATGCACTTGCGCTTTCCTCCAGAGCGGTAGCAGCAGTGTCACGCAGTCCGCCGCGTGGATCAAAGGATCTATGGTTTTCCCTCGAGTCTTTCCCAAGAGGCTTTCCCACGAGGCTTTCCCATAGGGCTGTCCCACGTGCACACGTGGTGGGAGTCGATCCTCGGCTTGAACGTCAAGGCAGTGCAGGGAAAACAGGTTCCTCTGGAATGGACTGACACATCTGGGGGACTCGTGGAATGGTGGCACGACCCTTCAGTTCCTCTCGCCTTTCCTTTGGAGAGCGCCTCCTCTTGAGATGCGACGGGAACGCCGGGAATTCTTTCCCTACCAAACAGGGAAAGGATCCCTCATCTCGAGCTAGGAGGCGGAAACGGGGCTCCCCTGGATGTGTGCGGGACCCACGTGCTTCCTCTCGAGTGGAGACGGGTATGTCGGGGAACTTCCTGAGTTGCAGCAAGGGTGTGAAGGACCCTTTGGAAGTTCCAGTGGTTAGATGAGATTAGCCTCGAGAAGCCTCAGCGGAAATGGGCCTCATCGCGCCTGGAGGGCAAAACCTCCTGGATTTTCTCGAGTTGCTGCAGGTGCTCTCGACTTACGACGGGGACCTCAGGGACCCGCTCTGGTGGCCTCAGGAAAGGCCAGTCCCCATGCGAGTTCCTCGGGGGCCTCTCGGGATTCCTCTCCCATCGATGCCGGGGCCTAAGACCTTGTGTGGAGTCGGGGCCGGAACCTGAGGATTCCTCTCCAGTGCTGACATGGATCTTGGGGTACTTCTGGAGTCTCCCCAGGGGAGTCAGTCCTCGTCTCGAATGCGGGCATGCACTTGCGCTTTCCTCCAGAACGGTAGCAGCAGTGTCACGCAGTCCATCCAATGGATCAAAGGATCTATGGTTTTCCCTCGAGTCTTTTCCACGAGGCTTTCCCACGAGGCTTTCCCACAGGGCTGTCCCACGTGCACACGTGGTGGGAGTCGATCCTCGGCTTGAACGTCAAGGCAGTGCAGGGAAAACAGGTTCCTCTGGAATGGACTGACACATCTGGGGGACTCTTGGAATGGTGGCACGACCCTGGAGTTCCTCTCGCCTTTCCTTTGGAGAGCGCCTCCTCTTGAGATGCGACGGGAACGCCGGGAATTCTTTCCCTACCAAACAGGGAAAGGATCCCTCATCTCGAGCTAGGAGGCGGAAACGGGGCTCCCCTGGATGTGTGCGGGACACCACGTGCTTCCTCTCGAGTGGAGACGGGTATGTCGGGGATCTTCTTGAGTTACAGCAATGGTGTGAAGGACCCTTTGGAAGTTCCAGTGGTTAGACGTGATTAGCCTCGAGAAGCCTCAGCGGAAATGGGCCTCATCGCGCCTGGAGGGCAAAACCTCCTGGATTTTCTCGAGTTGCGGCAGGTGCTCTCGACTTACGACGGGGACCTCAGGGACCCGCTCTGGTGGCCTAAGGAAAGGCCAGTCCCCATGCGAGTTCCTCGGGGGCCTCTCGGGATTCCTCTCCCGTCGATGCCGGGGCCTAAGACCTTGTGTGGAGTCGGGGCCGGAACCTGCGGATTCCTCTCCAGTGCTGACATGGATCTTGGGGTACTTCTGGAGTCTCCCCAGGGGAGTCAGTCCTCCTCTCGAATGCGGGCATGCACTTGCGCTTTCCTCCAGAGCGGTAGCAGCAGTGTCACGCAGTCCGCCGCGTGGATCAAAGGTCTATGGTTTTCCCTCGAGTCTTTCCCACGAGGCTTACCCACGACGCTTTCCCATAGGGCTGTCCCACGTGCACACGTGGTGGGAGTCGATATTCGGCTTCAACGTCAAGGCAGTGCAGGGAAAACAGGTTCCTCTGGAATGGACTGACACATCTGGGGGACTCTTGGAATGGTGGCACGACCCTTCAGTTCCTCTCGCCTTTCCTGTGGAGAGCGCCTCCTCTTGAAATGCGCCGGGAACGCCGGGAATTCATTCCCTACGAAACAGGGAAAGGATCCCTCATCTCGAGCTAGGAGGCGGAAACGGAGCTCCCCTGGATGTGGGCGGGACACCACGTGCTTCCATTCGAGTGCAGACGGGTATGTCGGGGAACTTCTTGAGTTGCAGCAATGGTGTGAAGGACCCTTTGGAAGTTCCAGTGGTTAGATGTGATTGGCCTCAAGAAGCCTCAGCGGAAATGGGCCTCATCTCGCCTGGAGGGCAAAACCTCCTGGATTTTCTCGAGTTGCGGCAGGTGCTCTCGACTTACGACGGGGACCTCTGGAACCGCTCTGGTGGCCTCAGGAAAGGCCAGTCCCCATGCGAGTTCCTCGGGGGCGTCTCGGGATTCCTCTCCCGTCGATGCCGGGGCCTAAGACCTTGTGTGGAGTTGGGGCCGGAACCTGAGGATTCCTCTCCAGTGCTGACATGGATCTTGGGGTACTTCTGGAGTCTCCCCAGGGGAGTCAGTCCTCGTCTCGAATGCGGGCATGCACTTGCGCTTTCCTCCAGAGCGGTAGCAGCAGTGTCACGCAGTCCGCCGCGTGGATCAAAGGATCTATGGTTTTCCCTCGAGTCTTTCCCACGAGGCTATCACACGAGGCTTTCCCACAGGGCTGTCCCACGTGCACACGTGGTGGGAGTCGATCCTCGGCTTGAACGTCAAGGCAGTGCAGGGAAAACAGGTTCCTCTGGAATGGACTGACACATCTGGGGGACTCTTGGAATGGTGGCGCGACCCTTCAGTTCCTCTCGCCTTTCCTGTGGAGAGCGCCTCCTCTTGAGATGCGCCGGGAATGCCGGGAATTCTTTTCCTACGAAACAGGGAAAGGATCCCTCATCTCGAGCTAGGAGGCAGAAACGGGGCTCCCCTGGATGTGTGCGGGACCCACGTGCTTCCTCTCGAGTGGAGAATGGTATGTCGGGGAACTTCTTGAGTTGCAGCAAGGGTGTGAAGGACCCTTTGGAAGTTCCAGTGGTTAGACGTGATTAGCCTCGAGAAGCCTCAGCGGAAATGGGCCTCATCTCGCCTGGAGGGAAAAACCTCCTGGATTTTCTCGAGTTGCGGCAGGTGCTCTCGACCTACGACGGGGACCTCAGGGACCCGCTCTGGTGGCCTCAGGAAAGGCCAGTCCCCATGCGAGTTCCTCGGGGGCATCTGGGGATTCATCTCCCGTCGATGCCGGGGCCTAAGTCCTTGTGTGGAGTCGGGGTCGGAACCTGAGGATTCCTCTCCAGTGCTGACATGGATCTTGGGGTACTTCTGGAGTCTCCCCAGGGGAGTCAGTCTTCGTCTCGAATGCGGGCATGCACTTGGGCTTTCCTCCAGAGCGGTAGCAGCAGTGTCACGCAGTCCGCCGCGTGGGTCAAAGGATCTATGTTTTTCCCTCGAGTCTTTTCCACGAGGCTTTCCCACGAGGCTTTCCCACAGGGCTGTCCCACGTGCACACGTGGTGGGAGTCGATCCTTGGCTTGAACGTCAAGGCAGTGCAGGGAAAACAGGTTCCTCTGGAATGGACTGACACATCTGGGGGACTCTTGGAATGGTGGCACGACCCTGGAGTTCCTCTCGCCTTTCCTTTGGAGAGCGCCTCCTCTTGAGATGCGACGGGAACGCCGGGAATTCTTTCCCTACCAAACAGGGAAAGGATCCCTCATCTCGAGCTAGGAGGCGGAAACGGGGCTCCCCTGGATGTGTGCGGGACCCACGTGCTTCCTCTCGAGTGGAGACGGGTATGTCGGGGAACTTCTTGAGTTGCAGCAAGGGTGTGAAGGACCCTTTGGAAGTTCCAGTGGTTAGACGTGATTAGTCTTGAGAAGCCTCAGCGGAAATGGGCCTCATCGCGCCTGGAGGGCAAAACCTCCTGGATTTTCTCGAGTTGCGGCAGGTGCTCTCGACTTACGACGGGGACCTCAGGGACCCGCTCTGGTGGCCTCAGGAAAGGCCAGTCCCCATGCGAGTTCCTCGGGGGCCTCTCGGGATTCCTCTCCCGTTGATGCCGGGGCCTAAGACCTTGTGTGGAGTCGGGGCCGGATCCTGAGGATTCCTCTCCAGTGCTGACATGGATCTTGGGGTACTTCTGGAGTCTCCCCAGGGGAGTCAGTCCTCGTCTCGAATGCGGGCATGCACTTGCGCATTCCTCCAGAGCGGTAGCAGCAGTGTCACGCAGTCCGCCGCGTGGATCAAAGGATCTATGGTTTTCCCTCGAGTCTTTCCCACGAGGCTTTCCCACGAGGCTTTCCCATAGGGCTGTCCCACGTGCACACGTGGTGGGAGTCGATCCTCGGCTTGAACGTCAAGGCAGTGCAGGGAAAACAGGTTCCTCTGGAATGGACTGACACATCTGGGGGACTCGTGGAATGGTGGCACGACCCTTCAGTTCCTCTCGCCTTTCCTGTGGAGAGCGCCTCCTCTTGAGATGCGCCGGGAACGCCGGGAATTCTTTTCCTACGAAACAGGGAAAGGATCCCGCATCTCGAGCTAGGAGGCAGAAACGGGGCTCCCCTGGATGTGTGCGGGACCCCACGTGCTTCCTCTCGAGTGGAGACGGGTATGTCGGGGAACTTCTTGAGTTGCAGCAATGGTGTGAAGGACCCTTTGGAAGTTCCAGTGGTTAGATGTGATTGGCCTCGAGAAGCCTCAGCGGAAATGGGCCTCATCTCGCCTGGAGGTCAAAACCTCCTGGATTTTCTCGAGTTGCGGCAGGTGCTCTCGACTTACGACGGGGACCTCAGGGACCCGCTCTGGTGGCCTCAGGAAAGACCAGTCCCCATGCGAGTTCCTCGGGGGCCTCTCGGGATTCCTCTCCCGTCGATGCCGGGGCCTAAGACCTTGTGTGGAGTCGGGGCCGGAACCTGAGGATTCCTCTCCAGTGCTGACATGGATCTTGGGGTACTTCTGGAGTCTCCCCAGGGGAGTCAGTCCTCGTCTCGAATGCGGGCATGCACTTGCGCTTTCCTCCAGAACGGTAGCAGCAGTGTCACGCATTCCGCCCAATGGATCAAAGGATCTATGGTTTTCCCTCGAGTCTTTTCCACGAGGCTTTCCCACGAGGCTTTCCCACAGGGCTGTCCCACGTGCACACGTGGTGGGAGTCGATCCTCGGCTTGAACGTCAAGGCAGTGCAGGGAAAACAGGTTCCTCTGGAATGGACTGACACATCTGGGGGACTCTTGGAATGGTGGCACGACCCTTCAGTTCCTCTCGCCTTTCCTGTGGAGAGCGCCTCCTCTTGAAATGCGCCGGGAACGCCGGGAATTCTTTTCCTACGAAACAGGGAAAGGATCCCGCATCTCGAGCTAGGAGGCAGAAACGGGGCTCCCCTGGATGTGTGCGGGACCCACGTTCTTCCTCCCGAGTGGAGACGGGTATGTCGGGGAACTTCTTGAGTTGCAGCAATGGTGTGAAGGACCCTTTGGAAGTTCCAGTGGTTAGATGTGATTGGCCTCGAGAAGCCTCAGCGGAAATGGGCCTCATCTCGCCTGGAGGGCAAAACCTCCTGGATTTTCTCGAGTTGCAGCAAGTGCTTTCAACTTAAGACGGGGACCTCAGGAACCCGCTCTGGTGGCCTCAGGACAGGCCAGTCCCCATGCGAGTTCCTCGGGGGCCTCTCGGGATTCCTCTCCCGTCGATGCCGGGGCCTAAGACCTTGTGTGGAGTCGGGGCCGGAACCTGAGGATTCCTCTCCAGTGCTGACATGGATCTTGGGGTACTTCTGGAGTCTCCCCAGGGGAGTCAGTCCTCGTCTCGAATGCGGGCATGCACTTGCGCTTTCCTCCAGAGCGGTAGCATCAGTGTCACGCAGTCCACCGCGTGGATCAAAGGATCTATGGTTTTCCCTCGAGTCTTTCCCACGAGGCTTTCCCACGAGGCTTTCCCACAGGGCTGTCCCACGTGCACACGTGGTGGGACTCGATCCTCGGCTTGAACGTCAAGGCAGTGCAGGGAAAACAGGTTCCTCTGGAATGGACTGACACATCTGGGGGACTCTTGGAATGGTGGCACGACCCTGGAGTTCCTCTCGCCTTTCCTGTGGAGAGCGCCTCCTCTTGAGATGCGACGGGAACGCCGGGAATTCTTTCCCTACGAAACAGGGAAAGGATCCCTCATCTCGAGCTAGGAGTCGGAAACGGGGCTCCCCTGGATGTGTGCGGGACCCCACGTGATTCCTCTCGAGTGCAGACGGGTATGTCGGGGAACTTCTTGAGTTGCAGCTAGGGTGTGAAGGACACTTTGGAAGTTCCAGTGGTTAGACGTGATTAGCCTCTAGAAGCCTCAGCGGAAATGGGCCTCATTTCGCCTGGAGGGCAAAACCTCCTGGATTTTCTCGAGTTGCGGCAGGTGCTCTCGACTTACGACGGGGACCTCAGGGACCCGCTCTGGTGGCCTCAGGAAAGGCCAGTCCCCATGCGAGTTCCTCGGGGGCATCTCGGGATTGCTCTCCCGTCGATGCCGGGGCGTAAGACCTTGTGTGGAGTCGGGGCCGGAACCTGAGGATTCCTCTCCAGTGCTGACATGGATCTTGGGGTACTTCTGGAGTCTCCCCAGGGGAGTCAGTCCTCGTCTCGAATGCGGGCATGCACTTGTGCTTTCCTCCAGAGCAGTAGCAGCAGTGTCACGCAGTCCGCCGCATGGATCAAAGGATCCATGGTTTTCCCTCGAGTCTTTCCCACGAGGCTTTCCCACAATGCTGTCCCACGTGCACACGTGGTGGGAGTCGATCCTTGGCTTGAACGTCAAGGCAGTGCAGGGAAAACAGGTTCCTCTGGAATGGACTGACACATCAGGGGGACTCTTGGAATGGTGGCACGACCCTGTAGTTCCTCTCGCCTTTCCTGTGGAGAGCGCCTCCTCTTGAGATGCGACGGGAACGCCGGGAATTCTTTCCCTACGAAACAGGGAAAGGATCCCTCATCTCGAGCTAGGAGGGGGAAACGGGGCTCCCCTGGATGTGTGCGGGACACCACGTGCTTCCTTTCGCGTGGAGACGGGTATGTCGGGAAACTTCTTGAGTTGCAGCAAGGGTGTGAAGGACCCTTTGGAAGTTCCAGTGTTTAGACGTGATTAGCCTCGAGAAGCCTCAGCGGAAATGAGCCTCATCTCGCCTGGAGGTCAAAACCTCCTGGATTTTCTCGAGTTGCGGCAGGTGATCTCGACTGACGATGGGGACCTCAGGGACCCGCTCTGGTGGCCTCAGGAAAAGCCAGTCCCCATGCGAGTTCCTCGGGGGCCTCTCGGGATCCCTATCCCGTCGATGCCGGGGCCTAAGACCTTGTGTGGAGTCGGGGCCGGAACCTGAGGATTCCTCTCCAGTGCTGACATGGATCTTGGGCTACTTCTGGAGTCTCCCCAGGGGAGTCAGTCCTCGTCTCGAATGCGGGCATGCACTTGCGCTTTCCTCCAGAGCGGTAGCAGCAGTGTCACGCAGTCCGCCGCGTGGATCAAAGGATCTATGGTTTTCCCTCGAGTCTTTCCCACGAGGCTTTCCCACGAGGCTTTCCCACAGGGCTGTCCCACGTGCACACGTGGTGGGAGTCGATCCTCGGCTTGAACGTCAAGGTAGTGCAGGGAAAACAGGTTCCTCTGTAATGGACTGACACATCTGGGGGTCTCTTGGAATGGTGGCACGACCCTGGAGTTCCTCTCCCCTTTCCTGTGGAGAGCGCTTCCTCTTGAGATGCGACGGGATCGCCGGGAATTCTTTCCCTACGAAACAGGAAAAGGATCCCTCATCTCGAGCTAGGAGGCGGAAACGGGGCTCCCCTGGATGTGTGCGGGACCCCACGTGCTTCCTCTCGAGTGGAGACGGGTATGTCGGGGAAGTTCTTGAGTTGCAGCAAGGGTGTGAATGACCCTTTGGAAGTTCCAGTGGTTAGACGTGATTAGCCTCGAGAAGCCTCAGCGGAAATGGGCCTCATCTCGCCTGGAGGGCAAAACCTCCTGGATTTTCTCGAGTTGCGGCAGGTGCTCTCGACTTACGACGGGGACCTCAGGGACCCGCTCTGGTGGCCTCAGGAAAGGCCAGTCCCCATGCGAGTTCCTCGGGGGCCTCTCGGGATTCCTCTCCCGTCGATGCCGGGGCCTAAGACCTTGTGTGGAGTCGGGGCCGGAACCTGAGGATTCCTCTCCAGTGCTGACATGGATCTTGGGGTAGTTCTGGAGTCTCCCCAGGGGAGTCAGTCCTCGTCTCGAATGCGGGCATGCACTTGCGCTTTCCTCCAGAGCGGTAGCAGCAGTGTCACGCAGTCCGCCGCGTGGATCAAAGGATCTATGGTTTTCCCTCGAGTCTTTCCCACGAGGCTTTCCCACGAGGCTTTCCCACAGGGCTGTCCCACGTGCACACGTGGTGGGAGTCGATCCTCGGCTTGAACGTCAAGGCAGTGCAGGGAAAACAGGTTCCTCTGGAATGGACTGACACATCTGGGGGACTCTTGGAATGGTGGCACGACCCTGGAGTTCCTCTCGCCTTTCCTGTGGAGAGCGCCTCCTCTTGAGATGCGACGGGAACGCCGGGAATTCTTTCCCTACGAAACAGGGAAAGGATCCCTCATCTCGAGCTAGGAGGCGGAAACGGGGCTTCCCTGGATGTGTGCGGGACCCACGTGCTTCCTCTCGAGTGGAGACGGGTATGTCGGGGAAGTTCTTGATTTGCAGCAAGGGTGTGAAGGACCCTTTGGAAGTTCCAGTGGTTAGACGTGATTAGCCTCGAGAACCCTCAGCGGAAATGGGCCTCATCTCGCCTGGAGGGCAAAACCTCCTAGATTTTCTAGAGTTGCGGCAGGTGCTCTCGACTTACGACGGGGACCTCAGGGACCCGCTCTGGTGGCCTCAGGAAAGGCCAGTCCCCATGCGAGTTCCTCGGGGGCCTCTCGGGATTCCTCTCCCGTCGATGCCAGGGCCTAAGACCTTGTGTGGAGTCGGGGCCGGAACCTGAGGATTCCTCTCCAGTGCTGACATGGATCTAGGGGTACTTCTAGAGTCTCCCCAGGGGAGTCAGTCCTCGTCTCGAATGCGGGCATGCACTTGCGCTTTCCTCCAGAGCGGTAGCAGCAGTGTCACGCAGTCCGCCGCGTGGATCAAAGGATCTATGGTTTTCCCTCGAGTCTTTCCCACGAGGCTTTCAAACGAGGCTTTCCCACAGGGCTGTCCCACGTGCACACGTGGTGGGAGTGGATCCTCGGCTTGAACGTCAAGGCAGTGCAGGGAAAACAGGTTCCTCTGGAATGGACTGACACATCTGGGGGACTTTGGAATGGTGGCACGACCCTGGAGTTCCTCTCGCCTTTCCTGTGGAGAGCGCCTCCTCTTGAGATGCGACGGGAACGCCGGGAATTCTTTCCCTACGAAACAGGGAAAGGATCCCTCATCTCGAGCTAGGAGGCAGAAACGGGGCTCCCCTGGATGTGTGCGGGACACCACGTGCTTCCTCTCCAGTGCAGACGGGTATGTCGGGGAACTTCTTGAGTTGCAGCAAGGGTGTGAAGGACCCTTTGGAAGTTCCAGTGGTTAGATGTGATTGGCCTCGAGAAGCCTCAGCGGAAATGGGCCTCATCTGGCCTGGAGGGCAAAACCTCCTGGATTTTCTCGAGTTGCGGCAGGTGCTCTCGACTTACGACGGGGACCTCAGGGACCCGCTCTGGTGGCCTCAGGAAAGGCCAGTCCCGATGCGAGTTCCTCGGGGGATTCCTCTCCCGTCGATGCCGGGGCCTAAGACCTTGTGTGGAGTCGGGGCCGGAACCTGAGGATTCCTCTCCAGTGCTGACATGGATCTTGGGGTTCTTCTGGAGTCTCCCCAGGGGAGTCAGTCCTCGTCTCGAATTCGGGCATGCACTTACGCTTTCCTCCAGAGCGGTAGCAGCAGTGTCACGCAGTCCGCCGCGTGGATCAAAGGATCTATGGTTTTCCCTCGAGTCTTTCCCACGAGGCTTTCCCACGAGGCTTTCCCACAGGGCTGTCCCACGTGCACACGTTGTGGGGGTTCGATCCTTGGCTTGAACGTCAGGGCAGTGCAGGGAAAACAGGTTCCTCTGGAATGGACTGACACATCTGGGGAACTCTTGAAATGGTGGCACGACCCTGGAGTTCCTCTCGCCTTTCCTGTGGAGAGCGCCTCCTCTTAAGATGCGACGGGAAAGCCTGGAATTCTTTCCGTACGAAACAGGAAAAGGATCCCTCATCTCGAGCTAGGAGGCGGAAACGGGGCTCCCCTGGTTGTGTGCGGGACACCACGTGCTTCCTTTCGAGTGGAGACGGGTATGTCGGGAAACTTCTTGAGTTGCAGCAAGGGTGTGAAGGACCCTTTGGAAGTTCCAGTGTTTAGACGTGATTAGCCTCGAGAAGCCTCAGCGGAAATGAGCCTCATCTCGCCTGGAGGGCAAAACCTCCTGGATTTTCTCGAGTTGCGGCAGGTGATCTCGACTGACGATGGGGACCTCAGGGACCCGCTCTGGTGGCCTCAGGAAAAGCCAGTCCCCATGCGAGTTCGTCGGGGGCCTCTCGGGATCCCTATCCCGTCGATGCCGGGGCCTAAGACCTTGTGTGGAGTCGGGGCCGGAACCTGAGGATTCCTTTCCAGTGCTGACATGGATCTTGGGGTACTTCTGGAGTCTCCCCAGGGGAGTCAGTCCTCGTCTCGAATGCGGGCATGCACTTGAGCTTTCCTCCGGAGCGGAAGCAGCAGTGTCACACAGTCCGCCGCGTGGATCAAAGGATCTATGGATTTCCCTCGAGTCTTTCCCACGAGGCTTTCCCACGAGGCTTTCCCACAGGGCTGTCTCACGTGCACACGTGGTGGGAGTCGATCCTCGGCTTGAACGTCAAGGCAGTGCAGGGAAAACAGGTTCCTCTGGAATGGACTGACACATCTGGGGGACTCTTGGAATGGTGGCACGACCCTGGAGTTCCTCTCGCCTGTCCTGTGGAGAGCGCCTCCTCTTGAGATGCGACGGGAACGACGGGAATTCTTTCCCTACGAAACAGGGAAAGGATCCCTCATCTCGAGCTATGAGGCAGAAACGGGGCTCCCCTCGATGTGTGCGGGACCCCACGTGCTTCCTCTCGATTGGAGACGGGTATGTCGGGGACCTTCTTGAGTTGCAGCAAGGGTGTGAAGGACCCTTTGGATGTTCTAGTGGTTAGATGTGATTAGCCTCGAGAAGCCTCAGCGGAAATGGGCCTCATCTCGCCTGGAGGGAAAAAACCTCCTGGATTTTCTCGAGTTGCGGCAGGTGCTCTCGACTTACGTCGGGGACCTGATGGACCCACTCTGGTGGCCTCAGAAAAGGCCAGTCCCCATGCGAGTTCATCGGGGGCCTCTCGGGATTCCTCTCCCGTCGATGCCGGGGCCTAAGACCTTGTGTGGAGTCGGGGCCGGAATCTGAGGATTCCTCTCCAGTGCTGACATGGATCTTGGGGTACTTCTGGAGTCTCCCCAGGGGAGTCAGTCCTCGTCTCGAATGCGGGCATGCACTTGCGCTTTCCTCCAGAGCGGTAGCAGCAGTGTCACGCAGTCCGCCGCGTGGATCAAAGGATCTATGGTTTTCCCTCGAGTCTTTCCCACGAGGCTTTCCCACGAGGCTTTCCCACAGGGCTGTCCCACGTGCACACGTGGTGGGAGTCGATCCTCGGCTTGAACGTCAAGGCAGTGCAGGGAAAACTGGTTCCTCTGGAATGGACTGACACATCTGGGGGACTCTTGGAATGGTGTCACGACCCTGGAGTTCCTCTCGCCTTTCCTGTGGAGAGCGCCTCCTCTTGAGATGCGACGGGAACGCAGGGAATTCTTTCCCTACGAAACAGGGAAAGATCCCTCATCTCGAGCTAGGAGGCGGAAACGGGGCTCCCCTGGATGTGTGAGGGACCCCACGTGCTTCCTCTCGAGTGGAGACGGGTATGTTGGGGAACTTCTTGAGTTGCAGCAATGGTGTGAAGGACCCTTTGGAAGTTCCAGTGGTTAGATGTGATTGGCCTCGAGAAGCCTCAGCGGAAATGGGCCTCATCTCGCCTGAAGGGCAAAACCTCCTGGATTTTCTCGAGTTGCGGCAGGTGCTCTCGACTTACGACGGGGACCTCAGGAACCGCTCTGGTGGCCTCAGGAAAGGCCAGTCCCCATGCGAGTTCTTCGGGGGCTTCTCGGGATTCCTCTCCCGTCGATGCCGGGGCCTAAGTCCTTGTGTGGAGTCGGGCCGGAACCTGAGGATTCCTCTCCAGTGCTGACATGGATCTTGGGGTACTTCTGGAGTCTCCCCAGGGGAGTCAGTCCTCGTCTCGAATGCGGGCATGCACTTGCGCTTTCCTGCAGAGCGGTAGCAGCAGTGTCACGCTGTCCGCCGCGTGGATCAAAGGATCTATAGTTTTCCCTCGAGTCTTTCCCACGAGGCTTTCCAACGAGGCTTTCCCACAGGGCTGTCCCACGTGCACACGTGGTGGGAGTCGATCCTCGGCTTGAACGTCAAGGCAGTGCAGGGAAAACAGGTTCCTCTGGAATGGACTGACACATCTGGGGGACTCTTGGAATGGTGGCACGACCCTGGAGTTCCTCTCGCCTTTCCTGTGGAGAGCGCCTCCTCTTGAGATGCGACGGGAACGCCGGGAAATCTTTCTCTACGAAACAGGGAAAGGATCACTCATCTCGAGGTAGGAGGCGAAACGGGGCTCCCCTGGATGTGTGCGGGACACCACGTACTTCCTCTCGAGTGGAGACGGGTATGTCGGGGAACTTCTTGAGTTGCAGCAAGGGTGTGAAGGACCCTTTGGAAGTTCCAGTGGTTAGAAGTGATTGGCCTCGAGAAGCCTCAGTGGAAATGGGCCTCATCTCGCCTGGAGGGCAAACCCTCCTGGATTTTCTCGAGTTGCGGCAGGTGCTCTCGACTTACGACGGGGACCTCAGGGACCCGCTCTGGTGGCCTCAGGAAAGGCCAGTCCCCATGCGAGTTCCTCGGGGGCCTCTCGGGATTCCTCTCCCGTCGATGCCGGGGCCTAAGACCTTGTGTGGAGTCGGGGCCGGAACCTGAGGATTCCTCTCCAGTGCTGACATGGATCTTGGGGTTCTTCTGGAGTCTCCCCAGGGGAGTCAGTCCTCGTCTCGAATTCGGGCATGCACTTACGCTTTCCTCCAGAGCGGTAGCAGCAGTGTCACGCAGTCCGCCGCATGGATCAAAGGATCCATGGTTTTCCCTCGAGTCTTTCCCACGAGGCTTTCCCACGAGGCTTTCCCACAGGGCTGTCTCACGTGCACACGTGGTGGGAGTCGATCCTCGGCTTGAACGTCAAGGCAGTGCAGGGAAAACAGGTTCCTCTGGAATGGACTGACACATCTGGGGGACTCTTGGAATGGTAGCACGACCCTGGAGTTCCTCTCGCCTTTCCTGTGGAGAGCGCCTCCTCTTGAGATGCGACGGGAACGACGGGAATTCTTTCCCTACGAAACAGGGAAAGGATCCCTCATCTCGAGCTATGAGGCAGAAACGGGGCTCCCCTCGATGTGTGCGGGACCCCACGTGCTTCCTCTCGAGTGGAGACGGGTATGTCGGGGACCTTCTTGAGTTGCAGCAAGGGTGTGAAGGACCCTTTGGATGTTCTAGTGGTTAGATGTGATTAGCCTCGAGAAGCCTCAGCGGAAATGGGCCTCATCTCGCCTGGAGGGAAAAAACCTCCTGGATTTTCTCGAGTTGCGGCAGGTGCTCTCGACTTACGTCGGGGACCTGATGGACCCGCTCTGGTGGCCTCAGAAAAGGCCAGTCCCCATGCGAGTTCATCGGGGGCCTCTCGGGATTCCTCTCCCGTCGATGCCGGGGCCTAAGACCTTGTGTGGAGTCGGGGCCGGAATCTGAGGATTCCTCTCCAGTGCTGACATGGATCTTGGGGTACTTCTGGAGTCTCCCCAGGGGAGTCAGTCCTCGTCTCGAATGCGGGCATGCACTTGCGCTTTCCTCCAGGGCGGTAGCAGCAGTGTCACGCAGTCCGCTGCGTGGATCAAAGGATCTATGGTTTTCCCTCGAGTCTTTCCCACGAGGCTTTCCCACGAGGCTTTCCCACAGGGCTGTCCCACGTGCACACGTGGTGGGAGTCGATCCTCGGCTTGAACGTCAAGGCAGTGCAGGGAAAACTGGTTCCTCTGGAATGGACTGACACATCTGGGGGACTCTTGGAATGGTGTCACGACCCTGGAGTTCCTCTCGCCTTTCCTGTGGAGAGCGCCTCCTCTTGAGATGCGACGGGAACGCAGGGAATTCTTTCCCTACGAAACAGGGAAAGATCCCTCATCTCGAGCTAGGAGGCGGAAACGGGGCTCCCCTGGATGTGTGAGGGACCCCACGTGCTTCCTCTCGAGTGGAGACGGGTACGTCGGGGAACTTCTTGAGTTGCAGCAATGGTGTGAAGGACCCTTTGGAAGTTCCAGTGGTTAGATGTGATTGGCCTCGAGAAGCCTCAGCGGAAATGGGCCTCATCTCGCCTGAAGGGCAAAACCTCCTGGATTTTCTCGAGTTGCGGCAGGTGCTCTCGACTTACGACGGGGACCTCAGGAACCGCTCTGGTGGCCTCAGGAAAGGCCAGTCCCCATGCGAGTTCCTCGGGGGCTTCTCGGGATTCCTCTCCCGTCGATGCCGGGGCCTAAGTCCTTGTGTGGAGTCGGGGCCGGAACCTGAGGATTCCTCTCCAGTGCTGACATGGATCTTGGGCTACTTCTGGAGTCTCCCCAGGGGAGTCAGTCCTCGTCTCGAATGCGGGCATGCACTTGCGCTTTCCTGCAGAGCGGTAGCAGCAGTGTCACGCTGTCCGCCGCGTGGATCAAAGGATCTATAGTTTTCCCTCGAGTCTTTCCCACGAGGCTTTCCAACGAGGCTTTCCCACAGGGCTGTCCCACGTGCACACGTGGTGGGAGTCGATCCTCGGCTTGAACGTCAAGGCAGTTCAGGGAAAACAGGTTCCTCTGGAATGGACTGACACATCTGGGGGACTCTTGGAATGGTGGCACGACCCTGGAGTTCCTCTCGCCTTTCCTGTGGAGAGCGCCTCCTCTTGAGATGCGACGGGAACGCCGGGAAATCTTTCTCTACGAAACAGGGAAAGGATCACTCATCTCGAGGTAGGAGGCGAAACGGGGCTCCCCTGGATGTGTGCGGGACACCACGTACTTCCTCTCGAGTGGAGACGGGTATGTCGGGGAACTTCTTGAGTTGCAGCAAGGGTGTGAAGGACCCTTTGGAAGTTCCAGTGGTTAGAAGTGATTGGCCTCGAGAAGCCTCAGTGGAAATGGGCCTCATCTCGCCTGGAGGGCAAAACCTCCTGGATTTTCTCGAGTTGCGGCAGGTGCTCTCGACTTACGACGGGGACCTCAGGGACCCGCTCTGGTGGCCTCAGGAAAGGCCAGTCCCCATGCGAGTTCCTCGGGGGCCTCTCGGGATTCCTCTCCCGTCGATGCCGGGGCCTAAGACCTTGTGTGGAGTCGGGGCCGGAACCTGAGGATTCCTCTCCAGTGCTGACATGGATCTTCGGGTACTTCTGGAGTCTCCCCAGGGGAGTCAGTCCTCGTCTCGAATGCGGGCATGCACTTGCGCTTTCCTCCAGAGCGGTAGCAGCAGTGTCACGCAGTTCGCCGCGTGGATCAAAGGATCTATGGTTTTCCCTCGAGTCTTTCCCACGAGGCTTTCCCACGAGGCTTTCCCACAGGGCTGTCCCACGTGCACACGTGGTGGGAGTCGATCCTCGGCTTGAACGTCAAGGCAGTGCAGGGAAAACAGGTTCCTCTGGAATGGACTGACACATCTGGGGGACTCTTGGAATGGTGTCACGACCCTGGAGTTCCTCTCGCCTTTCCTGTGGAGAGCGCCTCCTCTTGAGATGCGACGGGAACGCCGGGAATTCTTTCCCTACGAAACAGGGAAGGATCCCTCATCTCGAGCTAGGAGGCGGAAACGGGGCTCCCCTGGATGTGTGAGGGACCCCACGTGCTTCCTCTCGAGTGGAGACGGGTATGTTGGGGAACTTCTTGCGTTGCAGCAATGGTGTGAAGGACCCTTTGGAAGTTCCAGTGGTTAGATGTGATTGGCCTCGAGAAGCCTCAGCGGAAATGGGCCTCATCTCGCCTGGAGGGCAAAACCTCCTGGATTTTCTCGAGTTGCGGCAGGTGCTCTCGACTTACGACGGGGACCTCAGGGAACCGCTCTGGTGGCCTCAGGAAAGGCCAGTCCCCATGCGAGTTCCTCGGGGGCCTCTCGGGATTCCTCTCCCGTCGATGCCGGGGCCTAAGACCTTGTGTGGAGTCGGGCCGGAACCTGAGGATTCCTTTCCAGTGCTGACATGGATCTTGGGGTACTTCTGGAGTCTCCCCAGGGGAGTCAGTCCTCGTCTCGAATGCGGTCATGCACTTGCGCTTTCCTCCAGAGCGGTAGCAGCAGTGTCACGCAGTCCGCCGCGTGGATCAAAGGATCTATGGTTTTCCCTCGAGTCTTTCCCACGAGGCTTTCCCACGAGGCTTTCCCACAGGGCTGTCCCACGTGCACACGTGGTGGGAGTCGATCCTCGGCTTGAACGTCAAGGCAGTGCAGGGAAAACAGGTTCCTCTGGAATGGACTAACCCATCTGTGGGATTCTTGGAATGGTGGCACGACCCTGGAGTTCCTCTCGCCTTTCCTGTGGAGAGGGCCTCCTCTTGAGATGCGACGGGAACGCCGGGAATTCTTTCTCTATGAAACAGGGAAAGGATCCCTCATCTCGAGCTAGGAGGCGGAAACGGGGCTCCCCTGGATGTGTGCGGGACACCACGTGCTTCCTCTCGAGTGGAGACGGGTATGTCGGAGAACTTCTTGAGTTGCAGCAATGGTGAGAAGGACCCTTTGGAAGTTCCAGTGGTTAGATGTGATTGGCCTCGAGAAGCCTCAGCGGAAATGGGCCTCATCTCGCCTGGAGGGCAAAACCTCCTGGATTTTCTCGAGTTGCGGCAGGTGCTCTCGACTTACGACGGGGACCTGAAGAACCGCTCTGGTGGCCTCAGGAAAGGCCAGTCCCCATGCGAGTTCCTCGGGGGCCTCTCGGGATTCCTCTCCCATCGATGCCAGGGCCTAAGACCTTGTGTGGAGTCGGGGCCGGAACCTGAGGATTCCTCTCCAGTGCTGACATGGATCTTGGGGTACTTCTGGAGTCTCCCCAGGGGAGTCAGTCCTCGTCTCGAATGCGGTCATGCACTTGCGCTTTCCTCCAGAGCGGTAGCAGCAGTGTCACGCAGTCCGCCGCGTGGATCAAAGGATCTATGGTTTTCCCTCGAGTCTTTCCCACGAGGCTTTCCCACGAGGCTTTCCCACAGGGCTGTCCCACGTGCACACGTGGTGGGAGTCGATCCTCGGCTTGAACGTCAAGGCAGTGCAGGGAAAACAGGTTCCTCTGGAATGGACTGACACATCTGGGGGACTCTTGGAATGGTGGCACGACCCTGGAGTTCCTCTCGCCTTTCCTGTGGAGAGCGCCTCCTCTTGAGATGCGACGGGAACGCCGGGAAATCTTTCTCTACGAAACAGGGAAAGGATCACTCATCTCGAGGTAGGAGGCGAAACGGGGCTCCCCTGGATGTGTGCGGGACACCACGTACTTCCTCTCGAGTGGAGACGGGTATGTCGGGGAACTTCTTGAGTTGCAGCAAGGGTGTGAAGGACCCTTTGGAAGTTCCAGTGGTTAGAAGTGATTGGCCTCGAGAAGCCTCAGTGGAAATGGGCCTCATCTCGCCTGGAGGGCAAAACCTCCTGGATTTTCTCGAGTTGCGGCAGGTGCTCTCGACTTACGACGGGGACCTCAGGGACCCGCTCTGGTGGCCTCAGGAAAGGCCAGTCCCCATGCGAGTTCCTCGGGGGCCTCTCGGGATTCCTCTCCCGTCGATGCCGGGGCCTAAGACCTTGTGTGGAGTCGGGGCCGGAACCTGAGGATTCCTCTCCAGTGCTGACATGGATCTTCGGGTACTTCTGGAGTCTCCCCAGGGGAGTCAGTCCTCGTCTCGAATGCGGGCATGCACTTGCGCTTTCCTCCAGAGCGGTAGCAGCAGTGTCACGCAGTTCGCCGCGTGGATCAAAGGATCTATGGTTTTCCCTCGAGTCTTTCCCACGAGGCTTTCCCACGAGGCTTTCCCACAGGGCTGTCCCACGTGCACACGTGGTGGGAGTCGATCCTCGGCTTGAACGTCAAGGCAGTGCAGGGAAAACAGGTTCCTCTGGAATGGACTGACACATCTGGGGGACTCTTGGAATGGTGTCACGACCCTGGAGTTCCTCTCGCCTTTCCTGTGGAGAGCGCCTCCTCTTGAGATGCGACGGGAACGCCGGGAATTCTTTCCCTACGAAACAGGGAAGGATCCCTCATCTCGAGCTAGGAGGCGGAAACGGGGCTCCCCTGGATGTGTGAGGGACCCCACGTGCTTCCTCTCGAGTGGAGACGGGTATGTTGGGGAACTTCTTGCGTTGCAGCAATGGTGTGAAGGACCCTTTGGAAGTTCCAGTGGTTAGATGTGATTGGCCTCGAGAAGCCTCAGCGGAAATGGGCCTCATCTCGCCTGGAGGGCAAAACCTCCTGGATTTTCTCGAGTTGCGGCAGGTGCTCTCGACTTACGACGGGGACCTCAGGGAACCGCTCTGGTGGCCTCAGGAAAGGCCAGTCCCCATGCGAGTTCCTCGGGGGCCTCTCGGGATTCCTCTCCCGTCGATGCCGGGGCCTAAGACCTTGTGTGGAGTCGGGCCGGAACCTGAGGATTCCTTTCCAGTGCTGACATGGATCTTGGAGTACTTCTGGAGTCTCCCCAGGGGAGTCAGTCCTCGTCTCGAATGCGGTCATGCACTTGCGCTTTCCTCCAGAGCGGTAGCAGCAGTGTCACGCAGTCCGCCGCGTGGATCAAAGGATCTATGGTTTTCCCTCGAGTCTTTCCCACGAGGCTTTCCCACGAGGCTTTCCCACAGGGCTGTCCCACGTGCACACGTGGTGGGAGTCGATCCTCGGCTTGAACGTCAAGGCAGTGCAGGGAAAACAGGTTCCTCTGGAATGGACTAACCCATCTGTGGGATTCTTGGAATGGTGGCACGACCCTGGAGTTCCTCTCGCCTTTCCTGTGGAGAGGGCCTCCTCTTGAGATGCGACGGGAACGCCGGGAATTCTTTCTCTATGAAACAGGGAAAGGATCCCTCATCTCGAGCTAGGAGGCGGAAACGGGGCTCCCCTGGATGTGTGCGGGACACCACGTGCTTCCTCTCGAGTGGAGACGGGTATGTCGGAGAACTTCTTGAGTTGCAGCAATGGTGAGAAGGACCCTTTGGAAGTTCCAGTGGTTAGATGTGATTGGCCTCGAGAAGCCTCAGCGGAAATGGGCCTCATCTCGCCTGGAGGGCAAAACCTCCTGGATTTTCTCGAGTTGCGGCAGGTGCTCTCGACTTACGACGGGGACCTGAAGAACCGCTCTGGTGGCCTCAGGAAAGGCCAGTCCCCATGCGAGTTCCTCGGGGGCCTCTCGGGATTCCTCTCCCATCGATGCCAGGGCCTAAGACCTTGTGTGGAGTCGGGGCCGGAACCTGAGGATTCCTCTCCAGTGCTGACATGGATCTTGGGGTACTTCTGGAGTCTCCCCAGGGGAGTCAGTCCTCGTCTCGAATGCGGTCATGCACTTGCGCTTTCCTCCAGAGCGGTAGCAGCAGTGTCACGCAGTCCGCCGCGTGGATCAAAGGATCTATGGTTTTCCCTCGAGTCTTTCCCACGAGGCTTTCCCACGAGGCTTTCCCACAGGGCTGTCCCACGTGCACACGTGGTGGGAGTCGATCCTCGGCTTGAACGTCAAGGCAGTGCAGGGAAAACAGGTTCCTCTGGAATGGACTGACACATCTGGGGGACTCTTGGAATGGTGGCACGACCCTGGAGTTCCTCTCGCCTTTCCTGTGGAGAGCGCCTCCTCTTGAGATGCGACGGGAACGCCGGGAAATCTTTCTCTACGAAACAGGGAAAGGATCACTCATCTCGAGGTAGGAGGCGAAACGGGGCTCCCCTGGATGTGTGCGGGACACCACGTACTTCCTCTCGAGTGGAGACGGGTATGTCGGGGAACTTCTTGAGTTGCAGCAAGGGTGTGAAGGACCCTTTGGAAGTTCCAGTGGTTAGAAGTGATTGGCCTCGAGATGCCTCAGCGGAAATGGGCCTCATCTCGCCTGGAGGGCAAAACCTCCTGGATTTTCTCGAGTTGCGGCAGGTGCTCTCGACTTACGACGGGGACCTCAGGGACCCGCTCTGGTGGCCTCAGGAAAGGCCAGTCCCCATGCGAGTTCCTCGGGGGCCTCTCGGGATTCCTCTCCCGTCGATGCCGGGGCCTAAGACCTTGTGTGGAGTCGGGGCCGGAACCTGAGGATTCCTCTCCAGTGCTGACATGGATCTTCGGGTACTTCTGGAGTCTCCCCAGGGGAGTCAGTCCTCGTCTCGAATGCGGGCATGCACTTGCGCTTTCCTCCAGAGCGGTAGCAGCAGTGTCACGCAGTTCGCCGCGTGGATCAAAGGATCTATGGTTTTCCCTCGAGGCTTTCCCACGAGGCTTTCCCACAGGGCTGTCCCACGTGCACACGTGGTGGGAGTCGATCCTCGGCTTGAACGTCAAGGCAGTGCAGGGAAAACAGGTTCCTCTGTAATGGACTGACACATCTGGGGGTCTCTTGGAATGGTGGCACGACCCTGGACTTCCTCTCGCCTTTCCTGTGGAGAGCGCCTCCTCTGGAAATGCGACGGGAACGCCGGGAATTCTTTCCCTACGAAACAGGGAAAGGATCCCTCATCTCGAGCTAGGAGGCGGAAACGGGGCTCCCCTGGATGTGTGCGGGACCCCACGTGCTTCCTCTCGAGTGGAGACGGGTATGTCGGGGAACTTCTTGAGTTGCAGCAATGGTGTGAAGGACCCTTTGGAAGTTCCAGTGGTTAGATGTGATTGGCCTCGAGAAGCCTCAGCGGAAATGGGCCTCATCTCGCCTGGAGGGCAAAACCTCCTGGATTTTCTCGAGTTGCGGCAGGTGCTCTCGACTTACGACGGGGACCTCAGGGACCCGCTCTGGTGGCCTCAGGAAAGGCCAGTCCCCATGCGAGTTCCTCGGGGGCCTCTCGGGATTCCTCTCCCGTCGATGCCGGGGCCTAAGACCTTGTGTGGAGTCGGGGCCGGAACCTGAGGATTCCTCTCCAGTGCTGACATGGATCTTGGGGTACTTCTGGAGTCTCCCCAGGGGAGTCAGTCCTCGTCTCGAATGCGGGCATGCACTTGCGCTTTCCTCCAGAGCGGTAGCAGCAGTGTCACGCAGTCCGCCGCGTGGATCAAAGGATCTATGGTTTTCCCTCGAGTCTTTCCCACGAGGCTTTCCCACGAGGCTTTCCCACAGCCTGTCCCACGTGCACACGTGGTGGGAGTCGATCCTCGGCTTGAACGTCAAGGCAGTGCAGGGAAAACAGGTTCCTCTGGAATGGACTGACACATCTGGGGGACTCTTGGAATGGTGGCACGACCCTGGAGTTCCTCTCGCCTTTCCTGTGGAGAGCGCCTCCTCTTGAGATGCGACGGGAACGCCGGGAATTCTTTCCCTACGAAACAGGGAAAGGATCCCTCATCTCGAGCTAGGAGGCGGAAACGGGGCTCCCCTGGATGTGTGCGGGACCCCACGTGCTTCCTCTCGAGTGGAGACGGGTATGTCGGGGAACTTCTTGAGTTGCAGCAATGGTGTGAAGGACCCTTTGGAAGTTCCAGTGGTTAGATGTGATTGGCCTCGAGAAGCCTCAGCGGAAATGGGCCTCATCTCGCCTGGAGGGCAAAACCTCCTGGATTTTCTCGAGTTGCGGCAGGTGCTCTCGACTTACGACGGGGACCTCAGGGAACCGCTCTGGTGGCCTCAGGAATGGCCAGTCCCCATGCGAGTTCCTCGGGGGCCTCTTGGGATTCCTCTCCCGTCTATGCCGGGGCCTAAGACCTTGTGTGGAGTAGGGGCCGGAACCTGAGGATTCCTCTCCAGTGCTGACATGGATCTTGGGGTACTTCTGGAGTCTCCCCAGGGGAGTCAGTCCTCGTCTCGAATGCGGGCATGCACTTGCGCTTTCCTCCAGAGCGGTAGCAGCAGTGTCACGCAGTCCGCCGCGTGGATCAAAGGATCTATGGTTTTCCCTCGAGGCTTTCCCACGAGGCTTTCCCACGAGGCTTTCCCACAGGGCTGTCCCACGTGCACACGTGGTGGGAGTCGATCCTCGGCTTGAACGTCAAGGCAGTGCAGGGAAAACAGGTTCCTCTGGAATGGACTGACACATCTGGGGGACTCTTGGAATGGTGTCACGACCCTGGAGTTCCTCTCGCCTTTCCTGTGGAGAGCGCCTCCTCTTGAGATGCGATGGGAACGCCGGGAATTCTTTCCCTACGAAACAGGGAAAGGATCCCTCATCTCGAGCTAGGAGTCGGAAACGGGGCTCCCCTGGATGTGTGCGGGACCCCACGTGCTTCCTCTCGAGTGGAGACGGGTATGTCGGGGAACTTCTTGAGTTGCAGCAATGGTGTGAAGGACCCTTTGTAAGTTCCAGTGGTTAGATGTGATTGGCCTCGAGAAGCCTCAGCGGAAATGGGCCTCATCTCGCCTGGAGGGCAAAACCTCCTGGATTTTCTCGAGTTGCGGCAGGTGCTCTCGACTTACGACGGGATCTCAGGGAACCGCTCTGGTGGCCTCAGGAAAGGCCAGTCCCCATGCGAGTTCCTCGGGGGCCTCTCGGGATTCCTCTCCCGTCGATGCCGGGGCCTAAGACCTTGTGTGGATTCGGGGCCGGAACCTGAGGATTCCTCTCCAGTGCTGACATGGATCTTGGGGTACTTCTGGAGTCTCCCCAGGGGAGTCAGTCCTCGTCTCGAATGCGGGCATGCACTTGCGCTTTCCTCCAGAGCGGTAGCAGCAGTGTCACGCAGTCCGCCGCGTGGATCAAAGGATCTATGGTTTTCCCTCGAGTCTTTCCCACGAGGCTTTCCCACGAGGCTTTCCCACAGCCTGTCCCACGTGCACACGTGGTGGGAGTCGATCCTCGGCTTGAACGTCAAGGCAGTGCAGGGAAAACAGGTTCCTCTGGAATGGACTGACACATCTGGGGGACTCTTGGAATGGTGGCACGACCCTGGAGTTCCTCTCGCCTTTCCTGTGGAGAGCGCCTCCTCTTGAGATGCGACGGGAACGCCGGGAATTCTTTCCCTACGAAACAGGGAAAGGATCCCTCATCTCGAGCTAGGAGGCGGAAACGGGGCTCCCCTGGATGTGTGCGGGACCCCACGTGCTTCCTCTCGAGTGGAGACGGGTATGTCGGGGAACTTCTTGAGTTGCAGCAAGGGTGTGAAGGACCCTTTGGAAGTTCCAGTGGTTAGACGTGATTGACCTCGAGAAGCCTCAGCGGAAATGGGCCTCATCTCGCCTGGAGGGCAAAACCTCCTGGATTTTCTCGAGTTGCGGCATGTGCTCTCGACTTACGACGGGGACCTCAGGGAACCGCTCTGGTGGCCTCAGGAATGGCCAGTCCCCATGCGAGTTCCTCGGGGGCCTCTCGGGATTCCTCTCCCGTCGATGCCGGGGCCTAAGACCTTGTGTGGAGTCGGGGCCGGAACCTGAGGATTCCTCTCCAGTGCTGACATGGATCTTGGGGTACTTCTGGAGTCTCCCCAGGGGAGTCAGTCCTCGTCTCGAATGCGGGCATGCACTTGCGCTTTCCTCCAGAGCGGTAGCAGCAGTGTCACGCAGTCCGCCGCGTGGATCAAAGGATCTATGGTTTTCCCTCGAGTCTTTCCCACGAGGCTTTCCCACGAGGCTTTCCCACAGGGCTGTCCCACGTGCACACGTGGTGGGAGTCGATCCTCGGATTGAACGTCAAGGCAGTGCAGGGAAAACAGGTTCCTCTGGAATGGACTGACACATCTGGGGGACTCTTGGAATGGTGTCACGACCCTGGAGTTCCTCTCGCCTTTCCTGTGGAGAGCGCCTCCTCTTGAGATGCGACGGGAACGACGGGAATTCTTTCCCTACGAAACAGGGAAAGGATCCATCAACTCGAGCTAGGAGGCGGAAACGGGGCTCCCCTGGATGTGTGAGGGACACCACGTGCTTCCTCTCGAGTGCAGACGGGTATGTCGGGGAACTTCTTGAGTTGCAGCAATGGTGTGAAGGACCCTTTGGAAGTTCCAGTGGTTAGATGTGATTGGCCTCGAGAAGCCTCAGCGGAAATGGGCCTCATCTCGCCTGGAGGGCAAAACCTCCTGGATTTTCTCGAGTTGCGGCAGGTGCTCTCGACTTACGACGGGGACCTCAGGGAACCGCTCTGGTGGCCTCAGGAATGGCCAGTCCCCATGCGAGTTCCTCGGGGGCCTCTCGGGATTCCTCTCCCGTCTATGCCGGGGCCTAAGACCTTGTGTGGAGTCGGGGCCGGAACCTGAGGATTCCTCTCCAGTGCTGACATGGATCTTGGGGTACTTCTGGAGTCTCCCCAGGGGAGTCAGTCCTCGTCTCAAATGCGGGCATGCACTTGCGCTTTCCTCCAGAGCGGTAGCAGCAGTGTCACGCAGTCCGCCGCGTGGATCAAAGGATCTATGGTTTTCCCTCGAGTCTTTCCCACGAGGCTTTCCCACGAGGCTTTCCCACAGGGCTGTCCCACGTGCACACGTGGTGGGAGTCGATCCTCGGCTTGAACGTCAAGGCTGTGCAGGGAAAACAGGTTCCTCTGGAATGGACTGATACATCTGGGGGACTCTTGGAATGGTGTCATGACCCTGGAGTTCCTCTCGCCTTTCCTGTGGAGAGCGCCTCCTCTTCAGATGCGACGGGAACGCCGGGAATTCTTTCCCTACGAAACAGGGAAAGGATCCATCAACTCGAGCTAGGAGGCGGAAACGGGGCTCCCCTGGATGTGTGAGGGACACCACGTGCTTCCTCTCGAGTGCAGACTGGTATGTCGGGGAACTTCTTGAGTTGCAGCAATGGTGTGAAGGACCCTTTGGAAGTTCCAGTGGTTAGATGTGATTGGCCTCGAGAAGCCTCAGCGGAAATGGGCCTCATCTCGCCTGGAGGGCAAAACCTCCTGGATTTTCTCGAGTTGCGGCAGGTGCTCTCGACTTACGACGGGGACCTCAGGGAACCGCTCTGGTGGCCTCAGGAAAGGCCAGTCCCCATGCGAGTTCCTCAGGGGCCTCTCGGGATTCCTCTCCCGTCGATGCCGGGGCCTAAGACCTTGTGTGGAGTCGGGGCCGGAACCTGAGGATTCCTCTCCAGTGCTGACATGGATCTTGGGGTACTTCTGGAGTCTCCCCAGGGGAGTCAGTCCTCGTCTCGAATGCGGGCATGCACTTGCGCTTTCCTCCAGAGCGGTAGCAGCAGTGTCACGCAGTCCGCCGCGTGGATCAAAGGATCCATGGTTTTCCCTCGAGTCTTTCCCACGAGGCTTTCCCACGAGGCTTTCCCACAGGGCTGTCCCACGTGCACACGTGGTGGGAGTCGATCCTCGGCTTGAACATCAAGGCAGTGCAGGGAAAACAGGTTCCTCTGGATTGGACTGACACATCTGGGGGACTCTTGGAATGGTGGCACGACCCTGGAGTTCCTCTCGCCTTTCCTGTGGAGAGCGCCTCCTCTTGAGATGCGACGGGAACGCCGGGAATTCCTTCCTTACGAAACAGGGAAAGGATCCCTCATCTCGAGCTAGGAGGCGGAAACGGGGCTCCCCTGGATGTGTGCGGGACACCACATGCTTCCTCTCGAGTGGAGACGGGTAGGTCGGGGAACTTCTTGAGTTGCAGCAAGGGTGTGAAGGACCCTTTGGAAGTTCCAGTGGTTAGACCTGATTGGCCTCGAGAAGCCTCGGCAGAAATGGGCCTCATCTCGCCTGGAGGGCAAAACCTCCTGGATTTTCTCGAGTTGCGGCAGGTGCTCTCGACTTACGAAGGGGACCTCAGGGACCCGCTCTGGTGGCCTCAGGAAAGGCCAGTCCCCATGCGAGTTCCTCGGGGGCCTCTCGGGATTCCTCTCCCGTCTATGCCGGGGCCTAAGACCTTGTGTGGAGTCGGGGCCGGAACCTGAGGATTCCTCTCCAGTGCTGACATGGATCTTGGGGTACTTCTGGAGTCTCCCCAGGGGAGTCAGTCCTCGTCTCGAATGCGGGCATGCACTTGCGCTTTCCTCCAGAGCGGTAGCAGCAGTGTCACGCAGTCCGCCGCGTGGATCAAAGGATCTATGGTTTTCCCTCGAGACTTTCCCACTTAGCTTTCCCACGAGGCTTTCCCACAGGGCTGTCCCACGTGCACACGTGGTGGGAGTCGATCCTCGGCTTGAACGTCAAGGTAGTGCAGGGAAAACAGGTTCCTCTGGAATGGACTGACACATCTGGGGGACTCTTGGAATGGTGGCATGACCCTGGAGTTCCTCTCGCCTTTCCTGTGGAGAGCGCCTCCTCTTGAGATGCGACGGGAAGGCCGGGAATTCTTTCCCTACGAAACAGGGAAAGGATCCCTCATCTCGAGCTAGGAGGCGGAAACGGGGCTCCCCTGGATGTGTGCGGGACACCACGTGCTTCCTCTCGAGTGCAGACGGGTATGTCGGGGAACTTCTTGAGTTGCAGCAAGGGTGTGAAGGACCCTTTGGAAGTTCCAGTGGTTAGATATGATTGGCCTCGAGAAGCCTCAGCGGAAATGGGCCTCATCTCGCCTGGAGGGCAAAACCTCCTGGATTTTCTCGAGTTGCGGCAAGTGCTCTCGACTTACGACCGGGACCTCAGGGACCCGCTCTGGTGGCCTCAGGACAGGCCAGTCCCCATGCGAGTTCCTCGGGGGCCTCTCGGGATTCCTCTCCCGTCGATGCCGGGGCCTAAGACCTTGTGTGGAGTCGGGGCCGGAACCTGAGGATTCCTCTCCAGTGCTGACATGGATCTTGGGGTACTTCTGGAGTCTCCCCAGGGGAGTCAGTCCTCGTCTCGAATGCGGGCATGCACTTGCGCTTTCCTCCAGAGCGGTAGCAGCAGTGTCACGCAGTCCACCGCGTGGATCAAAGGATCTATGGTTTTCCCTCGAGTCTTTCCCACGAGGCTTTCCCACGAGGCTTTCCCACAGGGCTGTCCCACGTGCACACGTGGTGGGACTCGATCCTCGGCTTGAACGTCAAGGCAGTGCAGGGAAAACAGGTTCCTCTGGAATGGACTGACACATCTGGGGGACTCTTGGAATGGTGGCACGACCCTGGAGTTCCTCTCGCCTTTCCTGTGGAGAGCGCCTCCTCTTGAGATGCGACGGGAACGCCGGAATTCTTTCCCTACGAAACAGGGAAAGGATCCCTCATCTCGAGCTAGGAGGCGGAAACGGGGCTCCCCTGGATGTGTGCGGGACCCCACGTGCTTCCTCTCGAGTGGAGACGGGTATGTCGGGGATCTTCTTGAGTTGCAGCAAGGCTGTGAAGGACCCTTTGGAAGTTCCAGTGGTTAGATGTGATTGGCCTCGAGAAGCCTCAGCGGAAATGGGCCTCATCTCGCCTGGAGGGCAAAACCTCCTGGATTTTCTCGAGTTGCGGCAGGTGCTCTCGACTTACGACGGGGACCTCAGGGACCCGCTCTGGTGGCCTCAGGAAAGGCCAGTCCCCATGCGAGTTCCTCGGGGGCCTCTCGGGATTCCTCTCCCGTCGATGCCGGGGCCTAAGACCTTGTGTGGAGTCGGGGCCGGAACCTGAGGATTCCTCTCCAGTGCTGACATGGATCTTGGGGTACTTCTGGAGTCTCCCCAGGGGAGTCAGTCCTCGTGTCGAATGCGGGCATGCACTTGCGCTTTCCTCCAGAGCGGTAGCAGCAGTGTCACGCAGTCCGCCGCGTGGATCAAAGGATCTATGGTTTTCCCTCGAGTCTTTCCCACGAGGCTTTCCCACGAGGCTTTCCCACAGGGCTGTCCCACGTGCACACGTGGTGGGAGTCGATCCTCGGCTTGAACGTCAAGGCAGTGCAGGGAAAACAGGTTCCTCTGGAATGGACTGACACATCTGGGGGACTCTTGGAATGGTGGCACGACCCTGGAGTTCCTCTCGCCTTTCCTGTGGAGAGCGCCTCCTCTTGAGATGCGACGGGAACGCCGGGAATTCCTTCCTTACGAAACAGGGAAAGGATCCCTCATCTCGAGCTAGGAGGCGGAAACGGGGCTCCCCTGGATGTGTGCGGGACACCACATGCTTCCTCTCGAGTGGAGACGGGTATGTCGGGGAACTTCTTGAGTTGCAGCAAGGGTGTGAAGGACCCTTTGGAAGTTCCAGTGGTTAGACCTGATTGGCCTCGAGAAGCCTCGGCAGAAATGGGCCTCATCTCGCCTGGAGGGCAAAACCTCCTGGATTTTCTCGAGTTGCGGCAGGTGCTCTCGACTTACGAAGGGGACCTCAGGGACCCGCTCTGGTGGCCTCAGGAAAGGCCAGTCCCCATGCGAGTTCCTCGGGGGCCTCTCGGGATTCCTCTCCCGTCGATGCCGGGGCCTAAGACCTTGTGTGGAGTCGGGGCCGGAACCTGAGGATTCCTCTCCAGTGCTGACATGGATCTTGGGGTATTTCTGGAGTCTCCCCAGGGGAGTCAGTCCTCGTCTCGAATGCGGGCATGCACTTGCGCTTTCCTCCAGAGCGGTAGCAGCAGTGTCACGAAGTCCGCCGCGTGGATCAAAGGATCTATGGTTTTCCCTCGAGACTTTCCCACTTAGCTTTCCCACGAGGCTTTTCCACAGGGCTGTCCCACGTGCACACGTGGTGGGAGTCGATCCTCGGCTTGAACGTCAAGGTAGTGCAGGGAAAACAGGTTCCTCTGGAATGGACTGACACATCTGGGGGACTCTTGGAATGGTGGCATGACCCTGGAGTTCCTCTCGCCTTTCCTGTGGAGAGCGCCTCCTCTTGAGATGCGACGGGAAGGCCGGGAATTCTTTCCCTACGAAACAGGGAAAGGATCCCTAATCTCGAGCTAGGAGGCGGAAACGGGGCTCCCCTGGATGTGTGCGGGACACCACGTGCTTCCTCTCGAGTGCAGACGGGTATGTCGGGGAACTTCTTGAGTTGCAGCAAGGGTGTGAAGGACCCTTTGGAAGTTCCAGTGGTTAGATATGATTGGCCTCGAGAAGCCTCAGCGGAAATGGGCCTCATCTCGCCTGGAGGGCAAAACCTCCTGGATTTTCTCGAGTTGCGGCAAGTGCTCTCGACTTACGACCGGGACCTCAGGGACCCGCTCTGGTGGCCTCAGGACAGGCCAGTCCCCATGCGAGTTCCTCGGGGGCCTCTCGGGATTCCTCTCCCGTCGATGCCGGGGCCTAAGACCTTGTGTGGAGTCGGGGCCGGAACCTGAGGATTCCTCTCCAGTGCTGACATGGATCTTGGGGTACTTCTGGAGTCTCCCCAGGGGAGTCAGTCCTCGTCTCGAATGCGGGCATGCACTTGCGCTTTCCTCCAGAGCGGTAGCAGCAGTGTCACGCAGTCCACCGCGTGGATCAAAGGATCTATGGTTTTCCCTCGAGTCTTTCCCACGAGGCTTTCCCACGAGGCTTTCCCACAGGGCTGTCCCACGTGCACACGTGGTGGGACTCGATCCTCGGCTTGAACGTCAAGGCAGTGCAGGGAAAACAGGTTCCTCTGGAATGGACTGACACATCTGGGGGACTCTTGGAATGGTGGCACGACCCTGGAGTTCCTCTCGCCTTTCCTGTGGAGAGCGCCTCCTCTTGAGATGCGACGGGAACGCCGGAATTCTTTCCCTACGAAACAGGGAAAGGATCCCTCATCTCGAGCTAGGAGGCGGAAACGGGGCTCCCCTGGATGTGTGCGGGACCCCACCTGCTTCCTCTCGAGTGGAGACGGGTATGTCGGGGATCTTCTTGAGTTGCAGCAAGGCTGTGAAGGACCCTTTGGAAGTTCCAGTGGTTAGATGTGATTGGCCTCGAGAAGCCTCAGCGGAAATGGGCCTCATCTCGCCTGGAGGGCAAAACCTCCTGGATTTTCTCGAGTTGCGGCAGGTGCTCTCGACTTACGACGGGGACCTCAGGGACCCGCTCTGGTGGCCTCAGGAAAGGCCAGTCCCCATGCGAGTTCCTCGGGGGCCTCTCGGGATTCCTCTCCCGTCGATGCCGGGGCCTAAGACCTTGTGTGGAGTCGGGGCCGGAACCTGAGGATTCCTCTCCAGTGCTGACATGGATCTTGGGGTACTTCTGGAGTCTCCCCAGGGGAGTCAGTCCTCGTGTCGAATGCGGGCATGCACTTGCGCTTTCCTCCAGAGCGGTAGCAGCAGTGTCACGCAGTCCGCCGCGTGGATCAAAGGATCTATGGTTTTCCCTCGAGTCTTTCCCACGAGGCTTTCCCACGAGGCTTTCCCACAGGGCTGTCCCACGTGCACACGTGGTGGGAGTCGATCCTCGGCTTGAACGTCAAGGCAGTGCAGGGAAAACAGGTTCCTCTGGAATGGACTGACACATCTGGGGGACTCTTGGAATGGTGGCACGACCCTGGAGTTCCTCTCGCCTTTCCTGTGGAGAGCGCCTCCTCTTGAGATGCGACGGGAACGCCGGGAATTCCTTCCTTACGAAACAGGGAAAGGATCCCTCATCTCGAGCTAGGAGGCGGAAACGGGGCTCCCCTGGATGTGTGCGGGACACCACATGCTTCCTCTCGAGTGGAGACGGGTATGTCGGGGAACTTCTTGAGTTGCAGCAAGGGTGTGAAGGACCCTTTGGAAGTTCCAGTGGTTAGACCTGATTGGCCTCGAGAAGCCTCGGCAGAAATGGGCCTCATCTCGCCTGGAGGGCAAAACCTCCTGGATTTTCTCGAGTTGCGGCAGGTGCTCTCGACTTACGAAGGGGACCTCAGGGACCCGCTCTGGTGGCCTCAGGAAAGGCCAGTCCCCATGCGAGTTCCTCGGGGGCCTCTCGGGATTCCTCTCCCGTCGATGCCGGGGCCTAAGACCTTGTGTGGAGTCGGGGCCGGAACCTGAGGATTCCTCTCCAGTGCTGACATGGATCTTGGGGTATTTCTGGAGTCTCCCCAGGGGAGTCAGTCCTCGTCTCGAATGCGGGCATGCACTTGCGCTTTCCTCCAGAGCGGTAGCAGCAGTGTCACGAAGTCCGCCGCGTGGATCAAAGGATCTATGGTTTTCCCTCGAGACTTTCCCACTTAGCTTTCCCACGAGGCTTTTCCACAGGGCTGTCCCAAGTGCACACGTGGTGGGAGTCGATCCTCGGCTTGAACGTCAAGGTAGTGCAGGGAAAACAGGTTCCTCTGGAATGGACTGACACATCTGGGGGACTCTTGGAATGGTGGCATGACCCTGGAGTTCCTCTCGCCTTTCCTGTGGAGAGCGCCTCCTCTTGAGATGCGACGGGAAGGCCGGGAATTCTTTCCCTACGAAACAGGGAAAGGATCCCTAATCTCGAGCTAGGAGGCGGAAACGGGGCTCCCCTGGATGTGTGCGGGACACCACGTGCTTCCTCTCGAGTGCAGACGGGTATGTCGGGGAACTTCTTGAGTTGCAGCAAGGGTGTGAAGGACCCTTTGGAAGTTCCAGTGGTTAGATATGATTGGCCTCGAGAAGCCTCAGCGGAAATGGGCCTCATCTCGCCTGGAGGGCAAAACCTCCTGGATTTTCTCGAGTTGCGGCAAGTGCTCTCGACTTACGACCGGGACCTCAGGGACCCGCTCTGGTGGCCTCAGGACAGGCCAGTCCCCATGCGAGTTCCTCGGGGGCCTCTCGGGATTCCTCTCCCGTCGATGCCGGGGCCTAAGACCTTGTGTGGAGTCGGGGCCGGAACCTGAGGATTCCTCTCCAGTGCTGACATGGATCTTGGGGTACTTCTGGAGTCTCCCCAGGGGAGTCAGTCCTCGTCTCGAATGCGGGCATGCACTTGCGCTTTCCTCCAGAGCGGTAGCAGCAGTGTCACGCAGTCCACCGCGTGGATCAAAGGATCTATGGTTTTCCCTCGAGTCTTTCCCACGAGGCTTTCCCACGAGGCTTTCCCACAGGGCTGTCCCACGTGCACACGTGGTGGGACTCGATCCTCGGCTTGAACGTCAAGGCAGTGCAGGGAAAACAGGTTCCTCTGGAATGGACTGACACATCTGGGGGACTCTTGGAATGGTGGCACGACCCTGGAGTTCCTCTCGCCTTTCCTGTGGAGAGCGCCTCCTCTTGAGATGCGACGGGAACGCCGGGAATTCTTTCCCTACGAAACAGGGAAAGGATCCCTCATCTCGAGCTAGGAGGCGGAAACGGGGCTCCCCTGGATGTGTGCGGGACCCCACGTGCTTCCTCTCGAGTGGAGACGGGTATATCGGGGATCTTCTTGAGTTGCAGCAAGGCTGTGAAGGACCCTTTGGAAGTTCCAGTGGTTAGATGTGATTGGCCTCGAGAAGCCTCAGCGGAAATGGGCCTCATCTCGCCTGGAGGGCAAAACCTCCTGGATTTTCTCGAGTTGCGGCAGGTGCTCTCGACTTACGACGGGGACCTCAGGGACCCGCTCTGGTGGCCTCAAGAAAGGCCAGTCCCCATGCGAGTTCCTCTGGGGATTCCTCTCCCGTCGATGCCGGGGCCTAAGACCTTGTGTGGAGTCGGGGCCGGAACCTGAGGATTCCTCTCCAGTGCTGACATGGATCTTGGGGTACTTCTGGAGTCTCCCCAGGGGAGTCAGTCCTCGTCTCGAATGCGGGCATGCACTTGCGCTTTCCTCCAGAGCGGTAGCAGCAGTGTCACGCAGTCCGCCCCGTGGATCAAAGGATCTATGGTTTTCCCTCGAGTCTTTCCCACGAGGCTTTCCCACGAGGCTTTCCCACAGGGCTGTCCCACGTGCACACGTGGTGGGAGTCGATCCTCGGCTTGAACGTCAAGGCAGTGCAGGGAAAACAGGTTCCTCTGGAATGGACTGACACATCTGGGGGACTCTTGGAATGGTGTCACGACCCTGGAGTTCCTCTCGCCTTTCCTGTGGAGAGCGCCTCCTCTTGAGATGCGACGGGAACGCCGGGAATTCTTTCCCTACGAAACAGGGAAGGATCCCTCATCTCGAGCTAGGAGGCGGAAACGGGGCTCCCCTGGATGTGTGAGGGACACCACGTGCTTCCTCTCGAGTGGAGACGGGTATGTCGGGGAACTTCTTGAGTTGCAGCAATGGTGTGAAGGACCCTTTGGATGTTCCAGTGGTTAGATGTGATTGGCCTCGAGAAGCCTCAGCGGAAATGGGCCTCATCTCGCCTGAAGGGCAAAACCTCCTGGATTTTCTAGAGTTGCGGCAAGTGCTCTCGACTTACGACGGGGACCTCAGGAACCGCTCTGGTGGCCTCAGGAAAGGCCAGTCCCCATGCGAGTTCCTCGGGGGCCTCTCGGGATTCCTCTGCCGTCGATGCCGGCGCCTAAGACCTTGTGTGGAGTCGGGGCCGGAACCTGAGGATTCCTCTCCAGGGCTGACATGGATCTTGGGGTACTTCTGGAGTCTCCCCAGGGGAGTCAGTCCTCGTCTCGAATGCGGGCATGCACTTGCGCTTTCCTCCAGAGCGGTAGCAGCAGTGTCACGCAGTCCGCCGCGTGGATCAAAGGATCTATGATTTTCCCTCGAGGGTTTCCCACGAGGCTTTCCCACAGGGCTGTCCCACGTGCACACGTGGTGGGAGTCGATCCTCGGCTTGAACGTCAAGGCAGTGCAGGGAAAACAGGTTCCTCTGGAATGGACTGACACATCTGGGGGACTCTTGGAATGGTGTCACGACCCTGGAGTTCCTATCGCCTTTCCTGTGGAGAGCGCCCCCTCTTGAGATGCGACGGGAACGCCGGGAATTCTTTCCCTACGAAACAGGGAAAGGATCCCTCATCTCGAGCTAGGAGGCCGAAACGGGGCTCCCCTGGATGTGTGCGGGACCCACGTGCTTCCTCTCGCATGGAGACTGGTATGTCGGGGAACTTCTTGAGTTGCAGCAAGGGTGTGAAGGACCCTTTGGAAGTTCCAGTGGTTAGATGTGATTGGCCTCGAGAAGCCTCAGCGGAAATGGGCCTCATCTCGCCTGGAGGGCAAAACCTCCTGGATTTTTTTGAGTTGCGGTAGGTGCTCTCGACTTACGACGGGGACCTCAGGGACCCACTCTGGTGGCCTCAGGAAAGGCCAGTCCCCATGCGAGTTCCTCGGGGGCCTCTGGGGATTCCTCTCCGTCGATGCCGGGGCCTAAGACCTTGTGTGGAGTCGGGGCCGGAACCTGAGGATTCCTCTCCAGTGCTGACATGGATCTTGGGGTACTTCTGGAGTCTCCCCAGGGGAGTCAGTCCTCGTCTCGAATGCGGGCATGCACTTGCGCTTTCCTCCAGAGCGGTAGCAGCAGTGTAACGCAGTCCGCCGCGTGGATCAAATGATCTATGGTTTTCCCTCGAGTCTTTCCCACGATGCTTTCCCACGAGGCTTCCCCACAGGGCTGTCCCACGTGCACACGTGGTGGGAGTCGATCCTCGGCTTGAACGTCAAGGCAGTGCAGGGAAAACAGGTTCCTCTGGAATGGACTGACACATCTGGGGGACTCTTGGAATGGTGTCTCGACCCTGGAGTTCCTCTCGCCTTTCCTGTGGAGAGCGCCTCCTCTTGAGATGCGACGGGAACGCCGGGAATTCTTTTCCTACGAAACAGGGAAAGGATCCCTCATCTCGAGCTAGGAGGCGGAAACGGGGCTCCCCTGGATGTGTGCGGGTCCCACGTGCTTCCTCTCGAGTGGAGACGGGTATGTCGGGGAACTTCTTGAGTTGCAGCAAGGGTGTGAAGGACCCTTTGGAAGTTCCAGTGGTTAGACGTGATTAGCCTCGAGAAGCCTCAGCGGAAATGGGCCTCATCTCGCCTGGAGGGCAAAACCTCCTGGATTTTCTCGAGTTGCGGCAGGTGCTCTCGACTTACGACGGGGACCTCAGGGACCCGCTCTGGTGGCCTCAGGAAAGGCCAGTCCCCATGCGAGTTCCTCGGGGGCCTCTCGGGATTCCTCTCCCGTCGATGCCGGGGCCTAAGACCTTGTGTGGAGTCGGGGCCGGAACCTGAGGATTCCTCTCCAGTGCTGACATGGATCTTGGGGTACTTCTGGAGTCTCCCCAGGGGAGTCAGTCCTCGTCTCGAATGCGGGCATGCACTTGCGCTTTCCTCCAGAGCGGTAGCAGCAGTGTCACGCAGTCCGCCGCGTGGATCAAAGGATCTATGGTTTTCCCTCGAGTCTTTCCCACGAGGCTTTCCCACGAGGCTTTCCCTCAGGGCTGTCCCACGTGCACACGTGGTGGGAGTCGATCCTCGGCTTGAACGTCAAGGCAGTGCAGGGAAAACAGGTTCCTCGGGAATGGACTGACACATCTGGGAGACTCGTGGAATGGTGGCACGACCCTAGAGTTCCTCTCGCCTTTCCTGTGGAGAGCGTCTCCTCTTGAGATGTGACGGGAACACCGGGAATTCTTTCCCTACGAAACAGGGAAAGGATCCCTCAACTCGAGCTAGGAGGCGGAAACGGGGCTCCCCTGGATGTGTGCGGGACACCACGTGCTTCCTCTCGAGTGCAGACGGGAATGTCGGGGAACTTCTTGAGTTGCAGCAATGGTGTGAAGGACCCTTTGGCAGTTCCAGTGGTTAGATGTGATTGGCCTCGAGAAGCCTCATCGGAAATGGGCCTCATCTCGCCTGGAGGGCAAAACCTCCTGGATTTTCTCGAGTTGCGGCAGGTGCTCTCGACTTACGACGGGGACCTCAGGGACCCGCTCTGGTGGCCTCAGGAAAGGCCAGTCCCCAAGCGAGTTCCTCGGGGGCCTCTGGGGATTCCTCTCCCGTCGATGCCAGGGCCTAAGTCCTTGTGTGGAGTCGGGGCCGGAACCTGAGGATTCCTCTCCAGTGCTGACATGGATCTTGGGGTACTTCTGGAGTCTCCCCAGGGGAGTCAGTCCTCGTCTCGTTTGCGGGCATGCACTTGCGCTTTCCTCCAGAGCGGTAGCAGCAGTGTCACGCAGTCCGCCGCATGGATCAAAGGATCTATGTTTTTCCCTCGAGTCTTTCCCACGAGGCTTTCCCACAAGGCTTTCCCACAGGGCTGTCCCACGTGCACACGTGGTGGGAGTCGATCCTCGGCTTGAACGTCAAGGCAGTGCAGGGAAAACAGTTTCCTCTGGAATGGACTGACACATCTGGGGAACTCTTGGAATGGTGGCACGACCCTGGAGTTCCTCTCGCCTTTCCTGTGGAGAGCGCCTCCTCTTGAAATGCGACGGGAACGCCGGGAATTCTTTCCCTACGAAACAGGGAAAGGATCCCTCATCTCGAGCTAGGAGGCGGAAACGGGGCTCCCCTGGATGTGTGCGGGACACCACGTGATTCCTCTCGAGTGGAGACGGGTATGTCGGGGAACTTCTTGAGTTGCAGCAAGGGTGTGAAGGAACCTTTGGAAGTTCCAGTTGTTAGATGTGATTGGCCTCGAGAAGCCTCAGCGGAAATGGGCCTCATCTCGCCTGGAGGGCAAAACCTCCTGGATTTTCTCGAGTTGCGGCAGGTGCTCTCGACTTACGACGGGGACCTCAGGGACCCGCTCTGGTAGCCTCAGGAAAGGCCAGTCCCCATGCGAGTTCCTCGGGGGCCTCTCGGGATTCCTCTCCCGTCGATGCCGTGGCATAAGACCTTGTGTGGAGTCGGGGCCGGAACCTAAGGATTCCTCTCCAGTGCTGACATGGATCTTGGGGTACTTCTGGAGTCTCCCCAGAGGAGTCAGTCCTCGTCTCGAATGCGGGCATGCACTTGCGCTTTCCTCCAGAGCGGTAGCAGCAGTGTCACGCAGTCCGCCGCGTGGATTAAAGGATCTATGGTTTTCCCTCCAGTCTTTCCCACGAGGCTTTCCCACGAGGCTTTCCCACAGGGCTGTCCCACGTGCACACGTGGTGGGAGTCGATCCTCGGCTTAAACGTCAAGGCAGTGCAGGGAAAACAGGTTCCTCTGGAATGGACTGACACATCTGGGGGACTCTTGGAATGGTGTCTCGACACTGGAGTTCCTATCGCCTTTCCTGTGGAGAGCGCCTCCTCTTGAGATGCGACGGGAACGCCGGGAATTCTTTCCCTACGAAACAGGGAAAGGATCCCTCATCTCGAGCTAGGAGGCGGAAACGGGGCTCCCCTGGATGTGTGCGGGACCCACGTGCTTCCTCTCGAGTGGAGACGGGTATGTCGGGGAACTTCTTGAGTTGCAGCAAGGGTGTGAAGGACCCTTTGGAAGTTCCAGTGGTTAGACGTGATTAGCCTCGAGAAGCCTCAGCGGAAATGGGCCTCATTTCGCCTGGAGGGCAAAACCTCCTGGATTTTCTCGAGTTGCGGCAGGTGCTCTCGACTTACGACGGGGACCTCAGGGACCCGCTCTGGTGGCCTCAGGAAAGGCCAGTCCCCATGCGAGTTCCTCGGGGGCCTCTCGGGATTCCTCTCCCGTCGATGCCGGGGCCTAAGACCTTGTGTGGAGTCGGGGCCGGAACCTGAGGATTCCTCTCCAGTGCTGACATGGATCTTGGGGTACTTCTGGAGTCTCCCCAGGGGAGTCAGTCCTCGTCTCGAATGCGGGCATGCACTTGCGCTTTCCTCCAGAGCGGTAGCAGCAGTGTCACGCAGTCCGCCGCGTGGATCAAAGGATCTATGGTTTTCCCTCGAGTCTTTCCCACGAGGCTTTCCCACGAGGCTTTCCCTCAGGGCTGTCCCACGTGCACACGTGGTGGGAGTCGATCCTCGGCTTGAACGTCAAGGCAGTGCAGGGAAAACAGGTTCCTCGGGAATGGACTGACACATCTGGGAGACTCGTGGAATGGTGGCACGACCCTAGAGTTCCTCTCGCCTTTCCTGTGGAGAGCGTCTCCTCTTGAGATGTGACGGGAACACCGGGAATTCTTTCCCTACGAAACAGGGACAGGATCCCTCATCTCGAGCTAGGAGGCGGAAACGGGGCTCCCCTGGATGTGTTCGGGACACCACGTGCTTCCTCTCGAGTGCAGACGGGAATGTCGGGGAACTTCTTGAGTTGCAGCAATGGTGTGAAGGACCCTTTGGCAGTTCCAGTGGTTAGATGTGATTGGCCTCGAGAAGCCTCATCGGAAATGGGCCTCATCTCGCCTGGAGGGCAAAACCTCCTGGATTTTCTCGAGTTGCGGCAGGTGCTCTCGACTTACGACGGGGACCTCAGGGACCCGCTCTGGTGGCCTCAGGAAAGGCCAGTCCCCAAGCGAGTTCCTTGGGGGCCTCTGGGGATTCCTCTCCCGTCGATGCCAGGGCCTAAGTCCTTGTGTGGAGTCGGGGCCGGAACCTGAGGATTCCTCTCCAGTGCTGACATGGATCTTGGGGTACTTCTGGAGTCTCCCCAGGGGAGTCAGTCCTCGTCTCGTTTGCGGGCATGCACTTGCGCTTTCCTCCAGAGCGGTAGCAGCAGTGTCACGCAGTCCGCCGCATGGATCAAAGGATCTATGTTTTTCCCTCGAGTCTTTCCCACGAGGCTTTCCCACAAGGCTTTCCCACAGGGCTGTCCCACGTGCACACGTGGTGGGAGTCGATCCTCGGCTTGAACGTCAAGGCAGTGCAGGGAAAACAGTTTCCTCTGGAATGGACTGACACATCTGGGGAACTCTTGGAATGGTGGCACGACCCTGGAGTTCCTCTCGCCTATCCTGTGGAGAGCGCCTCCTCTTGAAATGCGACGGGAACGCCGGGAATTCTTTCCCTACGAAACAGGGAAAGGATCCCTCATCTCGAGCTAGGAGGCGGAAACGGGGCTCCCCTGGATGTGTGCGGGACACCACGTGATTCCTCTCGAGTGGAGACGGGTATGTCGGGGAACTTCTTGAGTTGCAGCAAGGGTGTGAAGGAACCTTTGGAAGTTCCAGTTGTTAGATGTGATTGGCCTCGAGAAGCCTCAGCGGAAATGGGCCTCATCTCGCCTGGAGGGCAAAACCTCCTGGATTTTCTCGAGTTGCGGCAGGTGCTCTCGACTTACGACGGGGACCTCAGGGACCCGCTCTGGTAGCCTCAGGAAAGGCCAGTCCCCATGCGAGTTCCTCGGGGGCCTCTCGGGATTCCTCTCCCGTCGATGCCGTGGCATAAGACCTTGTGTGGAGTCGGGGCCGGAACCTAAGGATTCCTCTCCAGTGCTGACATGGATCTTGGGGTACTTCTGGAGTCTCCCCAGAGGAGTCAGTCCTCGTCTCGAATGCGGGCATGCACTTGCGCTTTCCTCCAGAGCGGTAGCAGCAGTGTCACGCAGTCCGCCGCGTGGATTAAAGGATCTATGGTTTTCCCTCCAGTCTTTCCCACGAGGCTTTCCCACGAGGCTTTCCCACAGGGCTGTCCCACGTGCACACGTGGTGGGAGTCGATCCTCGGCTTAAACGTCAAGGCAGTGCAGGGAAAACAGGTTCCTCTGGAATGGACTGACACATCTGGGGGACTCTTGGAATGGTGTCTCGAAACTGGAGTTCCTATCGCCTTTCCTGTGGAGAGCGCCTCCTCTTGAGATGCGACGGGAACGCCGGGAATTCTTTCCCTACGAAACAGGGAAAGGATCCCTCATCTCGAGCTAGGAGGCGGAAACGGGGCTCCCCTGGATGTGTGCGGGACCCACGTGCTTCCTCTCGAGTGGAGACGGGTATGTCGGGGAACTTCTTGAGTTGCAGCAAGGGTGTGAAGGACCCTTTGGAAGTTCCAGTGGTTAGACGTGATTAGCCTCGAGAAGCCTCAGCGGAAATGGGCCTCATCTCGCCTGGAGGGCAAAACCTCCTGGATTTTCTCGAGTTGCGGCAGGTGCTCTCGACTTACGACGGGGACCTCAGGGACCCGCTCTGGTGGCCTCAGGAATGGCCAGTCCCCATGCGAGTTCCTCGGGGGCCTCTCGGGATTCCTCTCCCGTCAATGCCGGGGCCTAAGACCTTGTGTGGAGTCGGGGCCGGAACCTGAGGATTCCTCTCCAGTGCTGACATGGATCTTGGGGTACTTCTGGAGTCTCCCCAGGGGAGTCAGTCCTCATCTCGAATGCGGGCATGCACTTGCGCTTTCCTCCAGAGCGGTAGCAGCAGTGTCACGCAGTCCGCCGCGTGGATCAAAGGATCTATGGTTTTCCCTCGAGTCTTTCCCACGAGGCTTTCCCACGAGGCTTTCCCACAGGGCTGTCCCACGTGCACACGTGGTGGGAGTCGATCCTCGGCTTGAACGTCAAGGCAGTGCAGGGAAAACAGGTTCCTCTGGAATGGACTGACACATCTGGGGGACTCTTGGAATGGTGTCTCGACCCTGGAGTTCCTATCGCCTTTCCTGTGGAGAGCGCCTCCTCTTGAGATGCGACGGGAACGCCGGGAATTCTTTCCCTACGAAACAGGGAAAGGATCCCTCATCTCGAGCTAGGAGGCGGAAACGGGGCTCCCCTGGATGTGTGTGGGACACCACGTGCTTCCTCTCGAGTGGAGACGGGTATGTCGGGGAACTTCTTGAGTTGCAGCTAGGGTGTGAAGGACCCTTTGGAAGTTCCAGTGGTTAGATGTGATTGGCCTCGAGAAGCCTCAGCGGAAATGGGCCTCATCTCGCCTGGAGGGCAAAACCTCCTGGATTTTCTCGAGTTGCGGCAGGTGCTCTCGACTTACGACGGGGACCTCAGGGACCCGCTCTGGTGGCCTCAGGAAAGGCCAGTCCCCATGCGAGTTCCTCGGGGGCGTCTCGGGATTCCTCTCCCGTCGATGCCGGGGCCTAAGACCTTGTGTGGAGTCGGGGCCAGAACCTGAGGATTCCTCTCCAGTGCTGACATGGATCTTGCGGTACTTCTGGAGTCTCCCCAGGGGAGTCTGTCCTCGTCTCGAATGCGGGCATGCACTTGCGCTTTCCTCCAGAGCGGTAGCAGCAGTGTCACGCAGTCCGCCGCGTGGATCAAAGGATCTATGGTTTTCCCTCGAGTCTTTCCCACGAGGCTTTCCCACGAGGCTTTCCCACAGGGCTGTCCCACGTGCACACGTGGTGGGAGTCGATCCTCGGCTTGAACGTCAAGGCAGTGCAGGGAAAACAGGTTCCTCTGGAATGGACTGACACATCTGGGGGACTCTTGGAATGGTGGCATGACCCTGGAGTTCCTCTCGCCTTTCCTGTGGAGAGCGCCTCCTCTTGAGATGCGACGGGAACACCGGGAATTCTTTCCCTACGAAACAGGGAAAGGATCCCTCAACTCGAGCTAGGAGGCGGAAACGGGGCTCCCCTGAATGTGTGCGGGACACCACGTGCTTCCTCTCGAGTGCAGACGGGTATGTCGGGGAACTTCTTGAGTTGCAGCAATGGTGTGAAGGACCCTTTGGAAGTTCCAGTGGTTAGATGTGATTGGCCTCGAGAAGCCTCAGCGGAAATGGGCCTCATCTCGCCTGGAGGGCAAAACCTCCTGGATTTTCTCGAGTTGCGGCAGGTGCTCTCGACTTAAGACGGGGACCTCAGGGACCCGCTCTGGTGGCCTCAGGAAAGGCCAGTCCCCATGCGAGTTCCTCGGGGGCCTCTCGGGATTCCTCTCCCGTCGATGCCGGGGCCTAAGACCTTGTGTGGAGTCGGGGCCGGAACCTGAGGATTCCTCTCCAGTGCTGACATGGATCTTGGGGTACTTCTGGAGTCTCCCCAGGGGAGTCAGTCCTCGTCTCGAATGCGGGCATGCACTTGCGCTTTCCTCCAGAGCGGTAGCAGCAGTGTCACGCAGTCCGCCGCGTGGATCAAAGGATCTATGGTTTTCCCTCGAGTCTTTCCCACGAGGCTTTCCCACGAGGCTTTCCCACAGGGCTGTCCCACGTGCACACGTGGTGGGAGTCGATCCTCGGCTTGAACGTCAAGGCAGTGCAGGGAAAACAGGTTCCTCTGGAATGGACTGACACATCTGGGGGACTCTTGGAATGGTGTCTCGACCCTGGAGTTCCTCTCGCCTATCCTGTGGAGAGCGCCTCCTCTTGAGATGCGACGGGAACGCCGGGAATTCTTTCCCTACGAAACAGGGAAAGGATCCCTCATTTCGAACTTGGAGGCGAAACGGGGCTCCCCTGGATGTGTGCGCGACCCACGTGCTTCCTCTCGAGTGCAGACGGGTATGTCGGGGAACTTCTTGAGTTGCAGCAAGGGTGTGAAGGACCCTTTGGAAGTTCCAGTGGTTAGACGTGATTAGCCTCCAGAAGCCTCAGCGGAAATGGGCCTCATCTCGCCTGGAGGGCAAAACCTCCTGGATTTTTTTGAGTTGCGGTAGGTGCTCTCGACTTACGACGGGGACCTCAGGGACCCGCTCTGGTGGCCTCAGGAAAGGCCAGTCCCCATGCGAGTTCCTCGGGGGCCTCTCGGGATTCCTCTCCCGTCGATGCAGGGGCCTAAGACCTTGTGTGGAGTCGGGGCCGGAACCTGAGGATTCCTCTCCAGGGCTGACATGGATCTTGGGGTACTTCTGGAGTCTCCCCAGGGGAGTCAGTCCTCGTATCGAATGCGGGCATGCACTTGCGCTTTCCTCCAGAGTGGTAGCAGCAGTGTCCCGCAGTCCGCCGCGTGGATCAAAGGATCTATGGTTTTCCCTCGAGTCTTTCCCACGAGGCTTTCCCACGAGGCTTTCCCACAGGGCTGTCCCACGTGCACACGTGGTGGGAGTCGATCCTCGGCTTGAACGTCAAGGCAGTGCAGGGAAAACAGGTTCCTCGGGAATGGACTGACACATCTGGGGGACTCTTGGAATGGTGGCACGACCCTAGAGTTCCTCTCGCCTTTCCTGTGGAGAGCGCCTCCTCTTGAGATGCGACGGGAACGCCGGGAAATCTTTCCCTACGAAACAGGGAAAGGATCCCTCATCTCGAGCTAGGAGGCGGAAACGGGGCTCCCCTGGATGTGTGCGGGACCCACGTGCTTCCTCTGGAGTGGAGACGGGTATGTCGGGGAACTTCTTGAGTTGCAGCAAGGGTGTGAAGGACCCTTTGGAAGTTCCAGTGGTTAGACGTGATTAGCCTCGAGAAGCCTCAGCGGAAATGGGCCTCATCTCGCCTGGAGGGCAAAACCTCCTGGATTTTCTCGAGTTGCGGCAGGTGCTCTCGACTTACGATGGGGACCTCAGGGACCCGCTCTGGTGGCCTCAGGAAAGGCCAGTCCCCATGCGAGTTCCTCGGGGGCGTCTCGGGATTCCTCTCCCGTCGATGCCGGGGCCTAAGACCTTGTGTGGAGTCGGGGCCGGAACCTGAGGATTCCTCTCCAGTGCTGACATGGATCTTGGGGTACTTCTGGAGTCTCCCCAGGGGAGTCAGTCCTCATCTCGAATGCGGACATGCACTTGCGCTTTCCTCCAGAGCGGTAGCAGCAGTGTCACGCAGTCCGCCGCGTGGATCAAAGGATCTATGGTTTTCCCTCGAGTCTTTCCCACGAGGCTTTCCCACGAGGCTTTCCCACAGGGCTGTCCCACGTGCACACGTGGTGGGAGTCGATCCTCGGCTTGAACGTCAAGGCAGTGCAGGGAAAACAGGTTCCTCTGGAATGGACTGACACATCTGGGGGACTCTTGGAATGGTGTCTCGACCCTGGAGTTCCTATCGCCTTTCCTGTGGAGAGCGCCTCCTCTTGAGATGCGACGGGAACGCCGGGAATTCTTTCCCTACGAAACAGGGAAAGGATCCCTCATCTCGAGCTAGGAGGCGGAAACGGGGCTCCCCTGGATGTGTGCGGGACCCACGTGCTTCCTCTCGCGTGGAGACGGGTATGTCGGGGAACTTCTTGAGTTGCAGCAAGGGTGTGAAGGACCCTTTGGAAGTTCCAGTGGTTAGATGTGATTGGCCTCGAGAAGCCTCAGCGGAAATGGGCCTCATCTCGCCTGGAGGGCAAAACCTCCTGGATTTTTTTGAGTTGCGGTAGGTGCTCTCGACTTACGACGGGGACCTCAAGGACCCGCTCTGGGGCCTCAGGAAAGGCCATTCCCCATGCGAGTTCCTCGGGGGCCTCTGGGGATTCCTCTCCGTCGATGCCGGGGCCTAAGGCCTTGTGTGGAGTCGGGGCCGGAAACTGAGGATTCCTCTCCAGTGCTGACATGGATCTTGGGGTACTTCTGGAGTCTCCCCAGGGGAGTCAGTCCTCGTCTCGAATGCGGGCATGCACTTGCGCTTTCCTCCAGAGCGGTAGCAGCAGTGTCACGCAGTCCGCCGCGTGGATCAAAGGATCTATGGTTTTCCCTCGAGTCTTTCCCACGAGGCTTTCCCACGAGGCTTTCCCACAGGGCTGTCCCACGTGCACACGTGGTGGGAGTTGATCCTCGGCTTGAACGTCAAGGCAGTGCAGGGAAAACAGGTTCCTCTGGAATGGACTGACACATCTGGGGGACTCTTGGAATGGTGTCTCGACCCTGGAGTTCCTCTCGCCTTTCCTGTGGAGAGCGCCTCCTCTTGAGATGCGACGGGAACGCCGGGAATTCTTTTCCTACGAAACAGGGAAAGGATCCCTCATCTCGAGCTAGGAGGCGGAAACGGGGCTCCCCTGGATGTGTGCGGGACCCACGTGCTTCCTCTCGAGTGGAGACGGGTATGTCGGGGAACTTCTTGAGTTGCAGCAAGGGTGTGAAGGACCCTTTGGAAGTTCCAGTGGTTAGACGTGATTAGCCTCGAGAAGCCTCAGCGGAAATGGGCCTCATCTCGCCTGGAGGGCAAAACCTCCTGGATTTTCTCGAGTTGAGGCAGGTGCTCTCGACTTACGATGGGGACCTCAGGGACCGGCTCTGGTGGCCTCAGGAAAGGCCAGTCCCCATGCGAGTTCCTCGGGGGCCTCTCGGGATTCCTCTCCCGTCGATGCCGGGGCCTAAGACCTTGTGTGGAGTCGGGGCCGGAACCTGAGGATTCCTCTCCAGTGCTGACATGGATCTTGGGGTACTTCTGGAGTCTCCCCAGGGGAGTCAGTCCTCGTCTCGAATGCGGGCATGCACTTGCGCTTTCCTCCAGAGCGGTAGCAGCAGTGTCCCGCAGTCCGCCGCGTGGATCAAAGGATCTATGGTTTTCCCTCGAGTCTTTCCCACGAGGCTTTCCCACGAGGCTTTCCCACAGGGCTGTCCCACGTGCACACGTGGTGGGAGTCGATCCTCGGCTTGAACGTCAAGGCAGTGCAGGGAAAACAGGTTCCTCGGGCATGGACTGAAACATCTGGGGGACTCGTGGAATGGTGGCACGACCCTAGAGTTCCTCTCGCCTTTCCTGTGGAGAGCGCCTCCTCTTGAGATGTGACGGGAACGCCGGGAAATCTTTCCCTACGAAACAGGGAAAGGATCCCTCATCTCGAGCTAGGAGGCGGAAACGGGGCTCCCCTGGATGTGTGCGGGACCCACGAGCTTCCTCTCGAGTGGAGACGGGTATGTCGGGGAACTTCTTGAGTTGCAGCAAGGGTGTGAAGGACCCTTTGGAAGTTCCAGTTGTTAGACGTGATTAGCCTCGAGAAGCCTCAGCGGAAATTGGCCTCATCTCGCCTGGAGGGCAAAACCTCCTGGATTTTCTCGAGTTGCGGCAGGTGCTCTCGACTTACGACGGGGACCTCAGGGACCCGCTCTGGTGGCCTCAGGAAAGGCCAGTCCCCATGCGAGTTCCTCGGGGGCGTCTCGGGATTCCTCTCCCGTCGATGCCGGGGCCTAAGACCTTGTGTGGAGTCGGGGCCGGAACCTGAGGATTCCTCTCCAGTGCTGACATGGATCTTGCGGTACTTCTGGAGTCTCCCCAGGGGAGTCTGTCCTCGTCTCGAATGCGGGCATGCACTTGCGCTTTCCTCCAGAGCGGTAGCAGCAGTGTCACGCAGTCCGCCGCGTGGATCAAAGGATCTATGGTTTTCCCTCGAGTCTTTCCCACGAGGCTTTCCCACGAGGCTTTCCCACAGGGCTGTCCCACGTGCACACGTGGTGGGAGTCGATCCTCGGCTTGAACGTCAAGGCAGTGCAGGGAAAACAGGTTCCTCTGGAATGGACTGACACATCTGGGGGACTCTTGGAATGGTGGCATGGCCCTGGAGTTCCTCTCGCCTTTCCTGTGGAGAGCGCCTCCTCTTGAGATGCGTCGGGAACACCGGGAATTCTTTCCCTACGAAACAGGGAAAGGATCCCTCATCTCGAGCTAGGAGGCGGAAACGGGGCTCCCCTGGATGTGTGCGGGACCCACGTGCTTCCTCTCGAGTGGAGACGGGTATGTCGGGGAACTTCTTGAGTTGCAGCAAGGGTGTGAAGGACCCTTTGGAAGTTCCAGTGGTTAGACGTGATTAGCCTCGAGAAGCCTCAGCGGAAATGGGCCTCATCTCGCCTGGAGGGCAAAACCTCCTGGATTTTCTCGAGTTGCGGCAGGTGCTCTCGACTGACGACGGGGACCTCAGGGACCCGCTCTGGTGGCCTCAGGAAAGGCCAGTCCCCATGCGAGTTCCTCGGGGGCCTCTCGGGATTCCTCTCCCGTCGATGCCGGGGCCTAAGACCTTGTGTGGAGTCGGGGCCGGAACCTGAGGATTCCTCTCCAGTGCTGACATGGATCTTGGGGTACTTCTGGAGTCTCCCCAGGGGAGTCAGTCCTCGTCTCGAATGCGGGCATGCACTTGCGCTTTCCTCCAGAGCGGTAGCAGCAGTGTCACGCAGTCCGCCGCGTGGATCAAAGGATCTATGGTTTTCCCTCGAGTCTTTCCCACGAGGCTTTCCCACGAGGCTTTCCCACAGGGCTGTCCCACGTGCACACGTGGTGGGAGTCGATCCTCGGCTTGAACGTCAAGGCAGTGCAGGGAAAACAGGTTCCTCGGGAATGGACTGAAACATCTGGGGGACTCTTGGAATGGTGTCTCGACCCTGGAGTTCCTCTCGCCTTTCCTGTGGAGAGCGCCTCCTCTTGAGATGCGACGGGAACGCCAGGAATTCTTTTCCTACGAAACAGGGAAAGGATCCCTCATCTCGAGCTAGGAGGCGGAAACGGGGCTCCCCTGGATGTGTGCGGGACCCACGTGCTTCCTCTCGAGTGGAGACGGGTATGTCGGGGAACTTCTTGAGTTGCAGCAAGGGTGTGAAGGACCCTTTGGAAGTTCCAGTGGTTAGACGTGATTAGCCTCGAGAAGCCTCAGCGGAAATGGGCCTCATCTCGCCTGGAGGGCAAAACCTCCTGGATTTTCTCGAGTTGAGGCAGGTGCTCTCGACTTACGATGGGGACCTCAGGGACCGGCTCTGGTGGCCTCAGGAAAGGCCAGTCCCCATGCGAGTTCCTCGGGGGCCTCTCGGGATTCCTCTCCCGTCGATGCCGGGGCCTAAGACCTTGTGTGGAGTCGGGGCCGGAACCTGAGGATTCCTCTCCAGTGCTGACATGGATCTTGGGGTACTTCTGGAGTCTCCCCAGGGGAGTCAGTCCTCGTCTCGAATGCGGGCATGCACTTGCGCTTTCCTCCAGAGCGGTAGCAGCAGTGTCCCGCAGTCCGCCGCGTGGATCAAAGGATCTATGGTTTTCCCTCGAGTCTTTCCCACGAGGCTTTCCCACGAGGCTTTCCCACAGGGCTGTCCCACGTGCACACGTGGTGGGAGTCGATCCTCGGCTTGAACGTCAAGGCAGTGCAGGGAAAACAGGTTCCTCGGGCATGGACTGAAACATCTGGGGGACTCGTGGAATGGTGGCACGACCCTAGAGTTCCTCTCGCCTTTCCTGTGGAGAGCGCCTCCTCTTGAGATGCGACGGGAACGCCGGGAAATCTTTCCCTACGAAACAGGGAAAGGATCCCTCATCTCGAGCTAGGAGGCGGAAACGGGGCTCCCCTGGATGTGTGCGGGACCCACGAGCTTCCTCTCGAGTGGAGACGGGTATGTCGGGGAACTTCTTGAGTTGCAGCAAGGGTGTGAAGGACCCTTTGGAAGTTCCAGTGGTTAGACCTGATTAGCCTCGAGAAGCCTCAGCGGAAATGGGCCTCATCTCGCCTGGAGGGCAAAACCTCCTGGATTTTCTCGAGTTGCGGCAGGTGCTCTCGACTTACGACGGGGACCTCAGGGACCCGCTCTGGTGGCCTCAGGAAAGGCCAGTCCCCATGCGAGTTCCTCGGGGGCGTCTCGGGATTCCTCTCCCGTCGATGCCGGGGCCTAAGACCTTGTGTGGAGTCGGGGCCGGAACCTGAGGATTCCTCTCCAGTGCTGACATGGATCTTGCGGTACTTCTGGAGTCTCCCCAGGGGAGTCTGTCCTCGTCTCGAATGCGGGCATGCACTTGCGCTTTCCTCCAGAGCGGTAGCAGCAGTGTCACGCAGTCCGCCGCGTGGATCAAAGGATCTATGGTTTTCCCTCGAGTCTTTCCCACGAGGCTTTCCCACGAGGCTTTCCCACAGGGCTGTCCCACGTGCACACGTGGTGGGAGTCGATCCTCGGCTTGAACGTCAAGGCAGTGCAGGGAAAACAGGTTCCTCGGGAATGGACTGAAACATCTGGGGGACTCTTGGAATGGTGTCTCGACCCTGGAGTTCCTCTCGCCTTTCCTGTGGAGAGCGCCTCCTCTTGAGATGCGACGGGAACGCCAGGAATTCTTTTCCTACGAAACAGGGAAAGGATCCCTCATCTCGAGCTAGGAGGCGGAAACGGGGCTCCCCTGGATGTGTGCGGGACCCACGTGCTTCCTCTCGAGTGGAGACGGGTATGTCGGGGAACTTCTTGAGTTGCAGCAAGGGTGTGAAGGACCCTTTGGAAGTTCCAGTGGTTAGACGTGATTAGCCTCGAGAAGCCTCAGCGGAAATGGGCCTCATCTCGCCTGGAGGGCAAAACCTCCTGGATTTTCTCGAGTTGCGGCAGGTGCTCTCGACTGACGACGGGGACCTCAGGGACCCGCTCTGGTGGCCTCAGGAAAGGCCAGTCCCCATGCGAGTTCCTCGGGGGCCTCTCGGGATTCCTCTCCCGTCGATGCCGGGGCCTAAGACCTTGTGTGGAGTCGGGGCCGGAACCTGAGGATTCCTCTCCAGTGCTGACATGGATCTTGGGGTACTTCTGGAGTCTCCCCAGGGGAGTCAGTCCTCGTCTCGAATGCGGGCATGCACTTGCGCTTTCCTCCAGAGCGGTAGCAGCAGTGTCACGCAGTCCGCCGCGTGGATCAAAGGATCTATGGTTTTCCCTCGAGTCTTTCCCACGAGGCTTTCCCGCGAGGCTTTCCCACAGGGCTGTCCCACGTGCACACGTGGTGGGAGTCGATCCTCGGCTTGAACGTCAAGGCAGTGCAGGGAAAACAGGTTCCTCGGGAATGGACTGAAACATCTGGGGGACTCGTGGAATGGTGGCACGACCCTAGAGTTCCTCTCGCCTTTCCTGTGGAGAGCGCCTCCTCTTGAGATGCGACGGGAACGCCGGGAAATCTTTCCCTACGAAACAGGGAAAGGATCCCTCATCTCGAGCTAGGAGGCGGAAACGGGGCTCCCCTGGATGTGTGCGGGACCCACGTGTTTCCTCTCGAGTGGAGACGGGTATGTCGGGGAACTTCTTGAGTTGCAGCAAGGGTGTGAAGGACCCTTTGGAAGTTCCAGTGGTTAGACCTGATTAGCCTCGAGAAGCCTCAGCGGAAATGGGCCTCATCTCGCCTGGAGGGCAAAACCTCCTGGATTTTCTCGAGTTGCGGCAGGTGCTCTCGACTTACGACGGGGACCTCAGGGACCCGCTCTGGTGGCCTCAGGAAAGGTCAGTCCCCATGCGAGTTCCTCGGGGGCGTCTCGGGATTCCTCTCCCGTCTATGCCGGGGCCTAAGACCTTGTGTGGAGTCGGGGCCGGAACCTGAGGATTCCTCTCCAGTGCTGACATGGATCTTGGGGTACTTCTGGAGTCTCCCCAGGGGAGTCTGTCCTCGTCTCGAATGCGGGCATGCACTTGCGCTTTCCTCCAGAGCGGTAGCAGCAGTGTCACGCAGTCCGCCGCGTGGATCAAAGGATCTATGGTTTTCCCTCGAGTCTTTCCCACGAGGCTTTCCCACGAGGCTTCCCCACAGGGCTGTCCCACGTGCACACGTGGTGGGAGTCGATCCTCGGCTTGAACGTCAAGGCAGTGCAGGGAAAACAGGTTCCTCTGGAATGGACTGACACATCTGGGGGACTCTTGGAATGGTGTCTCGACCCTGGAGTTCCTCTCGCCTTTCCTGTGGAGAGCGCCTCCTCTTGAGATGCGACGGGAACGCCGGGAATTCTTTTCCTACGAAACAGGGAAAGGATCCCTCATCTCGAGCTAGGAGGCGGAAACGGGGCTCCCCTGGATGTGTGCGGGACCCACGTGCTTCCTCTCGAGTGGAGACGGGTATGTCGGGGAACTTCTTGAGTTGCAGCAAGGGTGTGAAGGACCCTTTGGAAGTTCCAGTGGTTAGACGTGATTAGCCTCGAGAAGCCTCAGCGGAAATGGGCCTCATCTCGCCTGGAGGGCAAAACCTCCTGGATTTTCTCGAGTTGCGGCAGGTGCTCTCGACTTACGACGGGGACCTCAGGGACCCGCTCTGGTGGCCTCAGGAAAGGCCAGTCCCCATGCGAGTTCCTCGGGGGCCTCTCGGGATTCCTCTCCCGTCGATGCCGGGGCCTAAGACCTTGTGTGGAGTCGGGGCCGGAACCTGAGGATTCCTCTCCAGTGCTGACATGGATCTTGGGGTACTTCTGGAGTCTCCCCAGAGGAGTCAGTCCTCGTCTCGAATGCGGGCATGCACTTGCGCTTTCCTCCAGAGCGGTAGCAGCAGTGTCACGCAGTCCGCCGCGTGGATTAAAGGATCTATGGTTTTCCCTCCAGTCTTTCCCACGAGGCTTTCCCACGAGGCTTTCCCACAGGGCTGTCCCACGTGCACACGTGGTGGGAGTCGATCCTCTGCTTAAACGTCAAGGCAGTGCAGGGAAAACAGGTTCCTCTGGAATGGGCTGACACATCTGGGGGACTCTTGGAATGGTGTCTCGACACTGGAGTTCCTATCGCCTTTCCTGTGGAGAGCGCCTCCTCTTGAGATGCGACGGGAACGCCGGGAATTCTTTCCCTACGAAACAGGGAAAGGATCCCTCATCTCGAGCTAGGAGGCGGAAACGGGGCTCCCCTGGATGTGTGCGGGACCCACGTGCTTCCTCTCGAGTGGAGACGGGTATGTCGGGGAACTTCTTGAGTTGCAGCAAGGGTGTGAAGGACCCTTTGGAAGTTCCAGTGGTTAGACGTGATTAGCCTCGAGAAGCCTCAGCGGAAATGGGCCTCATCTCGCCTGGAGGGCAAAACCTCCTGGATTTTCTCGAGTTGCGGCAGGTGCTCTCGACTTACGACGGGGACCTCAGGGACCCGCTCTGGTGGCCTCAGGAATGGCCAGTCCCCATGCGAGTTCCTCGGGGGCCTCTCGGGATTCCTCTCCCGTCAATGCCGGGGCCTAAGACCTTGTGTGGAGTCGGGGCCGGAACCTGAGGATTCCTCTCCAGTGCTGACATGGATCTTGGGGTACTTCTGGAGTCTCCCCAGGGGAGTCAGTCCTCATCTCGAATGCGGACATGCACTTGCGCTTTCCTCCAGAGCGGTAGCAGCAGTGTCACGCAGTCCGCCGCGTGGATCAAAGGATCTATGGTTTTCCCTCGAGTCTTTCCCACGAGGCTTTCCCACGAGGCTTTCCCACAGGGCTGTCCCACGTGCACACGTGGTGGGAGTCGATCCTCGGCTTGAACGTCAAGGCAGTGCAGGGAAAACAGGTTCCTCTGGAATGGACTGACACATCTGGGGGACTCTTGGAATGGTGTCTCGACCCTGGAGTTCCTATCGCCTTTCCTGTGGAGAGCGCCTCCTCTTGAGATGCGACGGGAACGCCGGGAATTCTTTCCCTACGAAACAGGGAAAGGATCCCTCATCTCGAGCTAGGAGGCGGAAACGGGGCTCCCCTGGATGTGTGTGGGACACCACGTGCTTCCTCTCGAGTGGAGACGGGTATGTCGGGGAACTTCTTGAGTTGCAGCTAGGGTGTGAAGGACCCTTTGGAAGTTCCAGTGGTTACATGTGATTGGCCTCGAGAAGCCTCAGCGGAAATGGGCCTCATCTCGCCTGGAGGGCAAAACCTCCTGGATTTTCTCGAGTTGCGGCAGGTGCTCTCGACTTACGACGGGGACCTCAGGGACCCGCTCTGGTGGCCTCAGGAAAGGCCAGTCCCCATGCGAGTTCCTCGGGGGCGTCTCGGGATTCCTCTCCCGTCGATGCCGGGGCCTAAGACCTTGTGTGGAGTCGGGGCCGGAACCTGAGGATTCCTCTCCAGTGCTGACATGGATCTTGCGGTACTTCTGGAGTCTCCCCAGGGGAGTCTGTCCTCGTCTCGAATGCGGGCATGCACTTGCGCTTTCCTCCAGAGCGGTAGCAGCAGTGTCACGCAGTCCGCCGCGTGGATCAAAGGATCTATGGTTTTCCCTCGAGTCTTTCCCACGAGGCTTTCCCACGAGGCTTTCCCACAGGGCTGTCCCACGTGCACACGTGGTGGGAGTCGATCCTCGGCTTGAACGTCAAGGCAGTGCAGGGAAAACAGGTTCCTCTGGAATGGACTGACACATCTGGGGGACTCTTGGAATGGTGGCATGACCCTGGAGTTCCTCTCGCCTTTCCTGTGGAGAGCGCCTCCTCTTGAGATGCGACGGGAACACCGGGAATTCTTTCCCTACGAAACAGGGAAAGGATCCCTCAACTCGAGCTAGGAGGCGGAAACGGGGCTCCCCTGAATGTGTGCGGGACACCACGTGCTTCCTCTCGAGTGCAGACGGGTATGTCGGGGAACTTCTTGAGTTGCAGCAATGGTGTGAAGGACCCTTTGGAAGTTCCAGTGGTTAGATGTGATTGGCCTCGAGAAGCCTCAGCGGAAATGGGCCTCATCTCGCCTGGAGGGCAAAACCTCCTGGATTTTCTCGAGTTGCGGCAGGTGCTCTCGACTTAAGACGGGGACCTCAGGGACCCGCTCTGGTGGCCTCAGGAAAGGCCAGTCCCCATGCGAGTTCCTCGGGGGCCTCTCGGGATTCCTCTCCCGTCGATGCCGGGGCCTAAGACCTTGTGTGGAGTCGGGGCCGGAACCTGAGGATTCCTCTCCAGTGCTGACATGGATCTTGGGGTACTTCTGGAGTCTCCCCAGGGGAGTCAGTCCTCGTCTCGAATGCGGGCATGCACTTGCGCTTTCCTCCAGAGCGGTAGCAGCAGTGTCACGCAGTCCGCCGCGTGGATCAAAGGATCTATGGTTTTCCCTCGAGTCTTTCCCACGAGGCTTTCCCACGAGGCTTTCCCACAGGGCTGTCCCACGTGCACACGTGGTGGGAGTCGATCCTCGGCTTGAACGTCAAGGCAGTGCAGGGAAAACAGGTTCCTCTGGAATGGACTGACACATCTGGGGGACTCTTGGAATGGTGTCTCGACCCTGGAGTTCCTCTCGCCTATCCTGTGGAGAGCGCCTCCTCTTGAGATGCGACGGGAACGCCGGGAATTCTTTCCCTACGAAACAGGGAAAGGATCCCTCATTTCGAACTTGGAGGCGAAACGGGGCTCCCCTGGATGTGTGCGCGACCCACGTGCTTCCTCTCGAGTGCAGACGGGTATGTCGGGGAACTTCTTGAGTTGCAGCAAGGGTGTGAAGGACCCTTTGGAAGTTCCAGTGGTTAGACGTGATTAGCCTCCAGAAGCCTCAGCGGAAATGGGCCTCATCTCGCCTGGAGGGCAAAACCTCCTGGATTTTTTTGAGTTGCGGTAGGTGCTCTCGACTTACGACGGGGACCTCAGGGACCCGCTCTGGTGGCCTCAGGAAAGGCCAGTCCCCATGCGAGTTCCTCGGGGGCCTCTCGGGATTCCTCTCCCGTCGATGCAGGGGCCTAAGACCTTGTGTGGAGTCGGGGCCGGAACCTGAGGATTCCTCTCCAGGGCTGACATGGATCTTGGGGTACTTCTGGAGTCTCCCCAGGGGAGTCAGTCCTCGTATCGAATGCGGGCATGCACTTGCGCTTTCCTCCAGAGTGGTAGCAGCAGTGTCCCGCAGTCCGCCGCGTGGATCAAAGGATCTATGGTTTTCCCTCGAGTCTTTCCCACGAGGCTTTCCCACGAGGCTTTCCCACAGGGCTGTCCCACGTGCACACGTGGTGGGAGTCGATCCTCGGCTTGAACGTCAAGGCAGTGCAGGGAAAACAGGTTCCTCGGGAATGGACTGACACATCTGGGGGACTCTTGGAATGGTGGCACGACCCTGGAGTTCCTCTCGCCTTTCCTGTGGAGAGCGCCTCCTCTTGAGATGCGACGGGAACGCCGGGAAATCTTTCCCTACGAAACAGGGAAAGGATCCCTCATCTCGAGCTAGGAGGCGGAAACGGGGCTCCCCTGGATGTGTGCGGGACCCACGTGCTTCCTCTGGAGTGGAGACGGGTATGTCGGGGAACTTCTTGAGTTGCAGCAAGGGTGTGAAGGACCCTTTGGAAGTTCCAGTGGTTAGACGTGATTAGCCTCGAGAAGCCTCAGCGGAAATGGGCCTCATCTCGCCTGGAGGGCAAAACCTCCTGGATTTTCTCGAGTTGCGGCAGGTGCTCTCGACTTACGATGGGGACCTCAGGGACCCGCTCTGGTGGCCTCAGGAAAGGCCAGTCCCCATGCGAGTTCCTCGGGGGCGTCTCGGGATTCCTCTCCCGTCGATGCCGGGGCCTAAGACCTTGTGTGGAGTCGGGGCCGGAACCTGAGGATTCCTCTCCAGTGCTGACATGGATCTTGGGGTACTTCTGGAGTCTCCCCAGGGGAGTCAGTCCTCATCTCGAATGCGGACATGCACTTGCGCTTTCCTCCAGAGCGGTAGCAGCAGTGTCACGCAGTCCGCCGCGTGGATCAAAGGATCTATGGTTTTCCCTCGAGTCTTTCCCACGAGGCTTTCCCACGAGGCTTTCCCACAGGGCTGTCCCACGTGCACACGTGGTGGGAGTCGATCCTCGGCTTGAACGTCAAGGCAGTGCAGGGAAAACAGGTTCCTCTGGAATGGACTGACACATCTGGGGGACTCTTGGAATGGTGTCTCGACCCTGGAGTTCCTATCGCCTTTCCTGTGGAGAGCGCCTCCTCTTGAGATGCGACGGGAACGCCGGGAATTCTTTCCCTACGAAACAGGGAAAGGATCCCTCATCTCGAGCTAGGAGGCGGAAACGGGGCTCCCCTGGATGTGTGCGGGACCCACGTGCTTCCTCTCGCGTGGAGACGGGTATGTCGGGGAACTTCTTGAGTTGCAGCAAGGGTGTGAAGGACCCTTTGGAAGTTCCAGTGGTTAGATGTGATTGGCCTCGAGAAGCCTCAGCGGAAATGGGCCTCATCTCGCCTGGAGGGCAAAACCTCCTGGATTTTTTTGAGTTGCGGTAGGTGCTCTCGACTTACGACGGGGACCTCAAGGACCCGCTCTGGGGCCTCAGGAAAGGCCAGTCCCCATGCGAGTTCCTCGGGGGCCTCTGGGGATTCCTCTCCGTCGATGCCGGGGCCTAAGGCCTTGTGTGGAGTCGGGGCCGTAACCTGAGGATTCCTCTCCAGTGCTGACATGGATCTTGGGGTACTTCTGGAGTCTCCCCAGGGGAGTCAGTCCTCGTCTCGAATGCGGGCATGCACTTGCGCTTTCCTCCAGAGCGGTAGCAGCAGTGTCACGCAGTCCGCCGCGTGGATCAAAGGATCTATGGTTTTCCCTCGAGTCTTTCCCACGAGGCTTTCCCACGAGGCTTTCCCACAGGGCTGTCCCACGTGCACACGTGGTGGGAGTTGATCCTCGGCTTGAACGTCAAGGCAGTGCAGGGAAAACAGGTTCCTCTGGAATGGACTGACACATCTGGGGGACTCTTGGAATGGTGTCTCGACCCTGGAGTTCCTCTCGCCTTTCCTGTGGAGAGCGCCTCCTCTTGAGATGCGACGGGAACGCCGGGAATTCTTTTCCTACGAAACAGGGAAAGGATCCCTCATCTCGAGCTAGGAGGCGGAAACGGGGCTCCCCTGGATGTGTGCGGGACCCACGTGCTTCCTCTCGAGTGGAGACGGGTATGTCGGGGAACTTCTTGAGTTGCAGCAAGGGTGTGAAGGACCCTTTGGAAGTTCAAGTGGTTAGACGTGATTAGCCTCGAGAAGCCTCAGCGGAAATGGGCCTCATCTCGCCTGGAGGGCAAAACCTCCTGGATTTTCTCGAGTTGAGGCAGGTGCTCTCGACTTACGATGGGGACCTCAGGGACCGGCTCTGGTGGCCTCAGGAAAGGCCAGTCCCCATGCGAGTTCCTCGGGGTCCTCTCGGGATTCCTCTCCCGTCGATGCCGGGGCCTAAGACCTTGTGTGGAGTCGGGGCCGGAACCTGAGGATTCCTCTCCAGTGCTGACATGGATCTTGGGGTACTTCTGGAGTCTCCCCAGGGGAGTCAGTCCTCGTCTCGAATGCGGGCATGCACTTGCGCTTTCCTCCAGAGCGGTAGCAGCAGTGTCCCGCAGTCCGCCGCGTGGATCAAAGGATCTATGGTTTTCCCTCGAGTCTTTCCCACGAGGCTTTCCCACGAGGCTTTCCCACAGGGCTGTCCCACGTGCACACGTGGTGGGAGTCGATCCTCGGCTTGAACGTCAAGGCAGTGCAGGGAAAACAGGTTCCTCGGGCATGGACTGAAACATCTGGGGGACTCGTGGAATGGTGGCACGACCCTAGAGTTCCTCTCGCCTTTCCTGTGGAGAGCGCCTCCTCTTGAGATGCGACGGGAACGCCGGGAAATCTTTCCCTACGAAACAGGGAAAGGATCCCTCATCTCGAGCTAGGAGGCGGAAACGGGGCTCCCCTGAATGTGTGCGGGACCCACGAGCTTCCTCTCGAGTGGAGACGGGTATGTCGGGGAACTTCTTGAGTTGCAGCAAGGGTGTGAAGGACCCTTTGGAAGTTCCAGTTGTTAGACGTGATTAGCCTCGAGAAGCCTCAGCGGAAATTGGCCTCATCTCGCCTGGAGGGCAAAACCTCCTGGATTTTCTCGAGTTGCGGCAGGTGCTCTCGACTTACGACGGGGACCTCAGGGACCCGCTCTGGTGGCCTCAGGAAAGGCCAGTCCCCATGCGAGTTCCTCGGGGGCGTCTCGGGATTCCTCTCCCGTCGATGCCGGGGCCTAAGACCTTGTGTGGAGTCGGGGCCGGAACCTGAGGATTCCTCTCCAGTGCTGACATGGATCTTGCGGTACTTCTGGAGTCTCCCCAGGGGAGTCTGTCCTCGTCTCGAATGCGGGCATGCACTTGCGCTTTCCTCCAGAGCGGTAGCAGCAGTGTCACGCAGTCCGCCGCGTGGATCAAAGGATCTATGGTTTTCCCTCGAGTCTTTCCCACGAGGCTTTCCCACGAGGCTTTCCCACAGGGCTGTCCCACGTGCACACGTGGTGGGAGTCGATCCTCGGCTTGAACGTCAAGGCAGTGCAGGGAAAACAGGTTCCTCTGGAATGGACTGACACATCTGGGGGACTCTTGGAATGGTGGCATGACCCTGGAGTTCCTCTCGCCTTTCCTGTGGAGAGCGCCTCCTCTTGAGATGCGTCGGGAACACCGGGAATTCTTTCCCTACGAAACAGGGAAAGGATCCCTCATCTCGAGCTAGGAGGCGGAAACGGGGCTCCCCTGGATGTGTGCGGGACCCACGTGCTTCCTCTCGAGTGGAGACGGGTATGTCGGGGAACTTCTTGAGTTGCAGCAAGGGTGTGAAGGACCCTTTGGAAGTTCCAGTGGTTAGACGTGATTAGCCTCGAGAAGCCTCAGCGGAAATGGGCCTCATCTCGCCTGGAGGGCAAAAACCTCCTGGATTTTCTCGAGTTGCGGCAGGTGCTCTCGACTGACGACGGGGACCTCAGGGACCCGCTCTGGTGGCCTCAGGAAAGGCCAGTCCCCATGCGAGTTCCTCGGGGGCCTCTCGGGATTCCTCTCCCGTCGATGCCGGGGCCTAAGACCTTGTGTGGAGTCGGGGCCGGAACCTGAGGATTCCTCTCCAGTGCTGACATGGATCTTGGGGTACTTCTGGAGTCTCCCCAGGGGAGTCAGTCCTCGTCTCGAATGCGGGCATGCACTTGCGCTTTCCTCCAGAGCGGTAGCAGCAGTGTCACGCAGTCCGCCGCGTGGATCAAAGGATCTATGGTTTTCCCTCGAGTCTTTCCCACGAGGCTTTCCCACGAGGCTTTCCCACAGGGCTGTCCCACGTGCTCTCGTGGTGGGAGTCGATCCTCGGCTTGAACGTCACGGCAGTGCAGGGAAAACAGGTTCCTCGGGAATGGACTGAAACATCTGGGGGACTCTTGGAATGGTGTCTCGACCCTGGAGTTCCTCTCGCCTTTCCTGTGGAGAGCGCCTCCTCTTGAGATGCGACGGGAACGCCAGGAATTCTTTTCCTACGAAACAGGGAAAGGATCCCTCATCTCGAGCTAGGAGGCGGAAACGGGGCTCCCCTGGATGTGTGCGGGACCCACGTGCTTCCTCTCGAGTGGAGACGGGTATGTCGGGGAACTTCTTGAGTTGCAGCAAGGGTGTGAAGGACCCTTTGGAAGTTCCAGTGGTTAGACGTGATTAGCCTCGAGAAGCCTCAGCGGAAATGGGCCTCATCTCGCCTGGAGGGCAAAACCTCCTGGATTTTCTCGAGTTGAGGCAGGTGCTCTCGACTTACGATGGGGACCTCAGGGACCGGCTCTGGTGGCCTCAGGAAAGGCCAGTCCCCATGCGAGTTCCTCGGGGGCCTCTCGGGATTCCTCTCCCGTCGATGCCGGGGCCTAAGACCTTGTGTGGAGTCGGGGCCGGAACCTGAGGATTCCTCTCCAGTGCTGACATGGATCTTGGGGTACTTCTGGAGTCTCCCCAGGGGAGTCAGTCCTCGTCTCGAATGCGGGCATGCACTTGCGCTTTCCTCCAGAGCGGTAGCAGCAGTGTCCCGCAGTCCGCCGCGTGGATCAAAGGATCTATGGTTTTCCCTCGAGTCTTTCCCACGAGGCTTTCCCACGAGGCTTTCCCACAGGGCTGTCCCACGTGCACACGTGGTGGGAGTCGATCCTCGGCTTGAACGTCAAGGCAGTGCAGGGAAAACAGGTTCCTCGGGCATGGACTGAAACATCTGGGGGACTCGTGGAATGGTGGCACGACCCTAGAGTTCCTCTCGCCTTTCCTGTGGAGAGCGCCTCCTCTTGAGATGCGACGGGAACGCCGGGAAATCTTTCCCTACGAAACAGGGAAAGGATCCCTCATCTCGAGCTAGGAGGCGGAAACGGGGCTCCCCTGGATGTGTGCGGGACCCACGTGCTTCCTCTCGAGTGGAGACGGGTATGTCGGGGAACTTCTTGAGTTGCAGCAAGGGTGTGAAGGACCCTTTGGAAGTTCCAGTGGTTAGACGTGATTAGCCTCGAGAAGCCTCAGCGGAAATGGGCCTCATCTCGCCTGGAGGGCAAAACCTCCTGGATTTTCTCGAGTTGCGGCAGGTGCTCTCGACTGACGACGGGGACCTCAGGGACCCGCTCTGGTGGCCTCAGGAAAGGCCAGTCCCCATGCGAGTTCCTCGGGGGCCTCTCGGGATTCCTCTCCCGTCGATGCCGGGGCCTAAGACCTTGTGTGGAGTCGGGGCCGGAACCTGAGGATTCCTCTCCAGTGCTGACATGGATCTTGGGGTACTTCTGGAGTCTCCCCAGGGGAGTCAGTCCTCGTCTCGAATGCGGGCATGCACTTGCGCTTTCCTCCAGAGCGGTAGCAGCAGTGTCACGCAGTCCGCCGCGTGGATCAAAGGATCTATGGTTTTCCCTCGAGTCTTTCCCACGAGGCTTTCCCGCGAGGCTTTCCCACAGGGCTGTCCCACGTGCACACGTGGTGGGAGTCGATCCTCGGCTTGAACGTCAAGGCAGTGCAGGGAAAACAGGTTCCTCGGGAATGGACTGAAACATCTGGGGGACTCGTGGAATGGTGGCACGACCCTAGAGTTCCTCTCGCCTTTCCTGTGGAGAGCGCCTCCTCTTGAGATGCGACGGGAACGCCGGGAAATCTTTCCCTACGAAACAGGGAAAGGATCCCTCATCTCGAGCTAGGAGGCGGAAACGGGGCTCCCCTGGATGTGTGCGGGACCCACGTGCTTCCTCTCGAGTGGAGACGGGTATGTCGGGGAACTTCTTGAGTTGCAGCAAGGGTGTGAAGGACCCTTTGGAAGTTCCAGTGGTTAGACCTGATTAGCCTCGAGAAGCCTCAGCGGAAATGGGCCTCATCTCGCCTGGAGGGCAAAACCTCCTGGATTTTCTCGAGTTGCGGCAGGTGCTCTCGACTTACGACGGGGACCTCAGGGACCCGCTCTGGTGGCCTCAGGAAAGGTCAGTCCCCATGCGAGTTCCTCGGGGGCGTCTCGGGATTCCTCTCCCGTCTATGCCGGGGCCTAAGACCTTGTGTGGAGTCGGGGCCGGAACCTGAGGATTCCTCTCCAGTGCTGACATGGATCTTGGGGTACTTCTGGAGTCTCCCCAGGGGAGTCTGTCCTCGTCTCGAATGCGGGCATGCACTTGCGCTTTCCTCCAGAGCGGTAGCAGCAGTGTCACGCAGTCCGCCGCGTGGATCAAAGGATCTATGGTTTTCCCTCGAGTCTTTCCCACGAGGCTTTCCCACGAGGCTTCCCCACAGGGCTGTCCCACGTGCACACGTGGTGGGAGTCGATCCTCGGCTTGAACGTCAAGGCAGTGCAGGGAAAACAGTTTCCTCTGGAATGGACTGACACATCTGGGGGACTCTTGGAATGGTGTCTCGACCCTGGAGTTCCTCTCGCCTTTCCTGTGGAGAGCGCCTCCTCTTGAGATGCGACGGGAACGCCGGGAATTCTTTTCCTACGAAACAGGGAAAGGATCCCTCATCTCGAGCTAGGAGGCGGAAACGGGGCTCCCCTGGATGTGTGCGGGACCCACGTGCTTCCTCTCGAGTGGAGACGGGTATGACGGGGAACTTCTTGAGTTGCAGCAAGGGTGTGAAGGACCCTTTGGAAGTTCCAGTGGTTAGACGTGATTAGCCTCGAGAAGCCTCAGCGGAAATGGGCCTCATCTCGCCTGGAGGGCAAAACCTCCTGGATTTTCTCGAGTTGCGGCAGGTGCTCTCGACTTACGACGGGGACCTCAGGGACCCGCTCTGGTGGCCTCAGGAAAGGCCAGTCCCCATGCGAGTTCCTCGGGGGCCTCTCGGGATTCCTCTCCCGTCGATGCCGGGGCCTAAGACCTTGTGTGGAGTCGGGGCCGGAACCTGAGGATTCCTCTCCAGGGCTGACATGGATCTTGGGGTACTTCTGGAGTCTCCCAAGGGGAGTCAGTCCTCGTCTCGAATGCGGGCATGCACTTGCGCTTTCCTCCAGAGCGGTAGCAGCAGTGTCACGCAGTCTGCCGCGTGGATCAAAGGATCTATGGTTTTCCCTCGAGTCTTTCCCACGAGGCTTTCCCACGAGGCTTTCCCACAGGGCTGTCCCACGTGCACACGTGGTGGGAGTCGATCCTCGGCTTGAACGTCAAGTCAGTGCAGGGAAAACAGGTTCCTCTGGAATGGACTGACACATCTGGGGGACTCTTGGAATGGTGTCTCGACCCTGGAGTTCCTCTCGCCTTTCCTGTGGAGAGCGCCTCCTCTTGAGATGCGACGGGAACGCCGGGAATTCTTTCCCTACGAAACAGGGAAAGGATCCCTCATTTCGAACTAGGAGGCGGAAACGGGGCTCCCCTGGATGTGTGCGGGACCCACGTGCTTCCTCTCGAGTGCAGACGGGTATGTCGGGGAACTTCTTGAGTTGCAGCAAGGGTGTGAAGGATCCTTTGGAAGTTCCAGTGGTTAGACGTGATTAGCCTCGAGAAGCCTCAGCTGAAATGGGCCTCATCTCGCCTGGAGGGCAAAACCTCCTGGATTTTCTCGAGTTGCGGCAGGTGCTCTCGACTTACGACGGGGACCTCAGGGACCCGCTCTGGTGGCCTCAGGAAAGGCCAGTCCCCATGCGAGTTCCTCGGGGGCCTCTCGGGATTCCTCTCCCGACGATGCAGGGGCCTAAGACCTTGTGTGGAGTCGGGGCCGGAACCTGAGGATTCCTCTCCAGGGCTGACATGGATCTTGGGGTACTTCTGGAGTCTCCCCAGGGGAGTCAGTCCTCGTCTCGAATGCGGGCATGCACTTGCGCTTTCCTCCAGAGCGGTAGCAGCAGTGTCACGCAGTCCGCCGCGTGGATCAAAGGATCTATGGTTTTCCCTCGAGTCTTTCCCACGAGGCTTTCCCACGAGGCTTTCCCACAGGGCTGTCCCACGTGCACACGTGGTGGGAGTCGATCGTCGGCTTGAACGTCAAGGCAGTGCAGGGAAAACAGGTTCCTCTGGAATGGACTGACACATCTGGGGGACTCTTGGAATGGTGGCACGACCCTGGAGTTCCTCTCGCCTTTCCTGTGGAGAGCGCCTCCTCTTGAGATGCGACGGGAACGCCGGGAATTCTTTCCCTATGAAACAGGGAAAGGATCCCTCATCTCGAGCTAGGAGGCGGAAACGGGGCTCCCCTGGATGTGTGCGGGACCCACGTGCTTCCTCTCGAGTGGAGACGGGTATGTCGGGGAACTTCTTGAGTTGCAGCAAGGGTGTGAAGGACCCTTTGGAAGTTCCAGTGGTTAGATGTGATTGGCCTCCAGAAGCCTCAGCGGAAATGGGCCTCATCTCGCCTGGAGGGCAAAACCTCCTGGATTTTTTTGAGTTGTGGTAGGTGCTCTCGACTTACGACGGGGACCTCAGGGACCCGCTCTGGTGGCCTCAGGAAAGGCCAGTCCCCATGCGAGTTCCTCGGGGGCCTCTCGGGATTCCTCTCCCGTCGATGCCGGGGCCTAAGACCTTGTGTGGAGTCGGGGCCGGAACCTGAGGATTCCTCTCCAGTGCTGACATGGATCTTGGGGTACTTCTGGAGTCTCCCCAGGGGAGTCAGTCCTCGTCTCGAATGCGGGCATGCACTTGCGCTTTCCTCCAGAGCGGTAGCAGCAGTGTAACGCAGTCCGCCGCGTGGATCAAAGGATCTATGGTTTTCCCTCGAGTCTTTCCCAAGAGGCTTTCCCACGAGGCTTTCCCACAGGGCTGTCCCACGTGCACACGTGGTGGGAGTCGATCCTCGGCTTGAACGTCAAGGCAGTGCAGGGAAAACAGGTTCCTCGGGAATGGACTGACACATCTGGGGGACTCGTGTAATGGTGGCACGACCCTAGAGTTCCTCTCGCCTTTCCTGTGGAGAGCGCCTCCTCTTGAGATGCGACGGGAACGCCGGGAAATCTTTCCCTACGAAACAGGGAAAGGATCCCTCATCTCGAGCTAGGAGGCGGAAACGGGGCTCCCCTGGATGTGTGCGGGACCCACGTGCTTCCTCTCGAGTGGAGACGGGTATGTCGGGGAACTTCTTGAGTTGCAGCAAGGGTGTGAAGGACCCTTTGGAAGTTCCAGTGGTTAGACGTGATTAGCCTCGAGAAGCCTCAGCGGAAATTGGCCTCATCTCGCCTGGAGGGCAAAACCTCCTGGATTTTCTCGAGTTGCGGCAGGTGCTCTCGACTTACGACGGGGACCTCAGGGACCCGCTCTGGTGGCCTCAGGAAAGGCCAGTCCCCATGCGAGTTCCTTGGGGGCGTCTCGGGATTCCTCTCCCGTCGATGCCGGGGCCTAAGACCTTGTGTGGAATCGGGGCCAGAACCTGAGGATTCCTCTCCAGTGCTGACATGGATCTTGGGGTACTTCTGGAGTCTCCCCAGGGGAGTCAGTCCTCGTCTCGAATGCGGGCATGCACTTGCGCTTTCCTCGAGAGCGGTAGCAGCAGTGTCACGCAGTCCGCCGCGTGGATCAAAGGATCTATGGTTTTCCCTCGAGTCTTTCCCACGAGGCTTTCCCACGAAGCTTTCCCACAGGGCTGTCCCACGTGCACACGTGGTGGGAGTCGATCCTCGGCTTGAACGTCAAGGCAGTGCAGGGAAAACAGGTTCCTCTGGAATGGACTGACACATCTGGGGACTCTTGGAATGGTGGCACGACCCTGGAGTTCCTCTCGCCTTTCCTGTGGAGAGCGCCTCCTCTTGAGATGCGACGGGAACGCCGGGAATTCTTTTCCTACGAAACAGGGAAAGGATCCCTCATCTCGAGCTAGGAGGCGGAAACGGGGCTCCCCTGGATGTGTGCGGGACCCACGTGCTTCCTCTCGAGTGGAGACGGGTATGTTGGGGAACTTCTTGAGTTGCAGCAAGGGTGTGAAGGACCCTTTGGAAGTTCCAGTGGTTAGACGTGATTAGCCTCGAGAAGCCTCAGCGGAAATGGGCCTCATCTCGCCTGGAGGGCAAAACCTCCTGGATTTTCTCGAGTTGCGGCAGGTGCTCTCGACTGACGACGGGGACCTCAGGGACCCGCTCTGGTGGCCTCAGGAAAGGCCAGTCCCCATGCGAGTTCCTCGGGGGCCTCTCGGGATTCCTCTCCCGTCGATGCCGGGGCCTAAGACCTTGTGTGGAGTCGGGGCCGGAACCTGAGGATTCCTCTCCAGTGCTGACATGCATCTTGGGGTACTTCTGGAGTCTCCCCAGGGGAGTCAGTCCTCGTCTCGAATGCGGGCATGCACTTGCGCTTTCCTCCAGAGCGGTAGCAGCAGTGTCACGCAGTCCGCCGCGTGGATCAAAGGATCTATGGTTTTCCCTCGAGTCTTTCCCACGAGGCTTTCCCACGAGGCTTTCCCACAGGGCTGTCCCACGTGCACACGTGGTGGGAGTCGATCCTCGGCTTGAACGTCAAGGCAGTGCAGGGAAAACAGGTTCCTCGGGAATGGACTGAAACATCTGGGGGACTCGTGGAATGGTGGCACGACCCTAGAGTTCCTCTCGCCTTTCCTGTGGAGAGCGCCTCCTCTTGAGATGCGATGGGAACGCCGGTAAATCTTTCCCTACGAAACAGGGAAAGGATCCCTCATCTCGAGCTAGGAGGCGGAAACGGGGCTCCCCTGGATGTGTGCGGGACACACGTGCTTCCTCTCGAGTGGAGACGGGTATGTCGGGGAACTTCTTGAGTTGCAGCAAGGGTGTGAAGGACCCTTTGGAAGTTCCAGTGGTTAGACCTGATTAGCCTCGAGAAGCCTCAGCGGAAATGGGCCTCATCTCGCCTGGAGGGCAAAACCTCCTGGATTTTCTCGAGTTGCGGCAGGTGCTCTCGACTTACGACGGGGACCTCAGGGACCCGCTCTGGTGGCCTCAGGAAAGGTCAGTCCCCATGCGAGTTCCTCGGGGGCGTCTCGGGATTCCTCTCCCGTCTATGCCGTGGCCTAAGACCTTGTGTGGAGTCGGGGCCGGAACCTGAGGATTCCTCTCCAGTGCTGACATGGATCTTGGGGTACTTCTGGAGTCTCCCCAGGGGAGTCTGTCCTCGTCTCGAATGCGGGCATGCACTTGCGCTTTCCTCCAGAGCGGTAGCAGCAGTGTCACGCAGTCCGCCGCGTGGATCAAAGGATCTATGGTTTTCCCTCGAGTCTTTCCCACGAGGCTTTCCCACGAGGCTTCCCCACAGGGCTGTCCCACGTGCACACGTGGTGGGAGTCGATCCTCGGCTTGAACGTCAAGGCAGTGCAGGGAAAACAGGTTCCTCTGGAATGGACTGACACATCTGGGGGACTCTTGGAATGGTGTCTCGACCCTGGAGTTCCTCTCGCCTTTCCTGTGGAGAGCGCCTCCTCTTGAGATGCGACGGGAACGCCGGGAATTCTTTTCCTACGAAACAGGGAAAGGATCCCTCATCTCGAGCTAGGAGGCGGAAACGGGGCTCCCCTGGATGTGTGCGGGACCCACGTGCTTCCTCTCGAGTGGAGACGGGTATGTCGGGGAACTTCTTGAGTTGCAGCAAGGGTGTGAAGGACCCTTTGGAAGTTCCAGTGGTTAGACGTGATTAGCCTCGAGAAGCCTCAGCGGAAATGGGCCTCATCTCGCCTGGAGGGCAAAACCTCCTGGATTTTCTCGAGTTGCGGCAGGTGCTCTCGACTTACGACGGGGACCTCAGGGACCCGCTCTGGTGGCCTCAGGAAAGGCCAGTCCCCATGCGAGTTCCTCGGGGGCCTCTCGGGATTCCTCTCCCGTCGATGCCGGGGCCTAAGACCTTGTGTGGAGTCGGGGCCGGAACCTGAGGATTCCTCTCCAGGGCTGACATGGATCTTGGGGTACTTCTGGAGTCTCCCAAGGGGAGTCAGTCCTCGTCTCGAATGCGGGCATGCACTTGCGCTTTCCTCCAGAGCGGTAGCAGCAGTGTCACGCAGTCTGCCGCGTGGATCTAAGGATCTATGGTTTTCCCTCGAGTCTTTCCCACGAGGCTTTCCCACGAGGCTTTCCCACAGGGCTGTCCCACGTGCACACGTGGTGGGAGTCGATCCTCGGCTTGAACGTCAAGTCAGTGCAGGGAAAACAGGTTCCTCTGGAATGGACTGACACATCTGGGGGACTCTTGGAATGGTGTCTCGACCCTGGAGTTCCTCTCGCCTTTCCTGTGGAGAGCGCCTCCTCTTGAGATGCGACGGGAACGCCGGGAATTCTTTCCCTACGAAACAGGGAAAGGATCCCTCATTTCGAACTAGGAGGCGGAAACGGGGCTCCCCTGGATGTGTGCGGGACCCACGTGCTTCCTCTCGAGTGCAGACGGGTATGTCGGGGAACTTCTTGAGTTGCAGCAAGGGTGTGAAGGATCCTTTGGAAGTTCCAGTGGTTAGACGTGATTAGCCTCGAGAAGCCTCAGCTGAAATGGGCCTCATCTCGCCTGGAGGGCAAAACCTCCTGGATTTTCTCGAGTTGCGGCAGGTGCTCTCGACTTACGACGGGGACCTCAGGGACCCGCTCTGGTGGCCTCAGGAAAGGCCAGTCCCCATGCGAGTTCCTCGGGGGCCTCTCGGGATTCCTCTCCCGTCGATGCAGGGGCCTAAGACCTTGTGTGGAGTCGGGGCCGGAACCTGAGGATTCCTCTCCAGGGCTGACATGGATCTTGGGGTACTTCTGGAGTCTCCCCAGGGGAGTCAGTCCTCGTCTCGAATGCGGGCATGCACTTGCGCTTTCCTCCAGAGCGGTAGCAGCAGTGTCACGCAGTCCGCCGCGTGGATCAAAGGATCTATGGTTTTCCCTCGAGTCTTTCCCACGAGGCTTTCCCACGAGGCTTTCCCACAGGGCTGTCCCACGTGCACACGTGGTGGGAGTCGATCGTCGGCTTGAACGTCAAGGCAGTGCAGGGAAAACAGGTTCCTCTGGAATGGACTGACACATCTGGGGGACTCTTGGAATGGTGGCACGACCCTGGAGTTCCTCTCGCCTTTCCTGTGGAGAGCGCCTCCTCTTGAGATGCGACGGGAACGCCGGGAATTCTTTCCCTATGAAACAGGGAAAGGATCCCTCATCTCGAGCTAGGAGGCGGAAACGGGGCTCCCCTGGATGTGTGCGGGACCCACGTGCTTCCTCTCGAGTGGAGACGGGTATGTCGGGGAACTTCTTGAGTTGCAGCAAGGGTGTGAAGGACCCTTTGGAAGTTCCAGTGGTTAGATGTGATTGGCCTCCAGAAGCCTCAGCGGAAATGGGCCTCATCTCGCCTGGAGGGCAAAACCTCCTGGATTTTTTTGAGTTGTGGTAGGTGCTCTCGACTTACGACGGGGACCTCAGGGACCCGCTCTGGTGGCCTCAGGAAAGGCCAGTCCCCATGCGAGTTCCTCGGGGGCCTCTGGGGATTCCTCTCCCGTCGATGCCGGGGCCTAAGACCTTGTGTGGAGTCGGGGCCGGAACCTGAGGATTCCTCTCCAGTGCTGACATGGATCTTGGGGTACTTCTGGAGTCTCCCCAGGGGAGTCAGTCCTCGTCTCGAATGCGGGCATGCACTTGCGCTTTCCTCCAGAGCGGTAGCAGCAGTGTCACGCAGTCCGCCGCGTGGATCAAAGGATCTATGGTTTTCCCTCGAGTCTTTCCCAAGAGGCTTTCCCACGAGGCTTTCCCACAGGGCTGTCCCACGTGCACACGTGGTGGGAGTCGATCCTCGGCTTGAACGTCAAGGCAGTGCAGGGAAAACAGGTTCCTCTGGAATGGACTGACACATCTGGGGGACTCGTGTAATGGTGGCACGACCCTAGAGTTCCTCTCCCCTTTCCTGTGGAGAGCACCTCCTCTTGAGATGCGACGGGAACGCCGGGAAATCTTTCCCTACGAAACAGGGAAAGGATCCCTCATCTCGAGCTAGGAGGCGGAAACGGGGCTCCCCTGGATGTGTGCGGGACCCACGTGCTTCCTCTCGAGTGGAGACGGGTATGTCGGGGAACTTCTTGAGTTGCAGCAAGGGTGTGAAGGACCCTTTGGAAGTTCCAGTGGTTAGACGTGATTAGCCTCGAGAAGCCTCAGCGGAAATTGGCCTCATCTCGCCTGGAGGGCAAAACCTCCTGGATTTTCTCGAGTTGCGGCAGGTGCTCTCGACTTACGACGGGGACCTCAGGGACCCGCTCTGGTGGCCTCAGGAAAGGCCAGTCCCCATGCGAGTTCCTTGGGGGCGTCTCGGGATTCCTCTCCCGTCGATGCCGGGGCCTAAGACCTTGTGTGGAATCGGGGCCAGAACCTGAGGATTCCTCTCCAGTGCTGACATGGATCTTGGGGTACTTCTGGAGTCTCCCCAGGGGAGTCAGTCCTCGTCTCGAATGCGGGCATGCACTTGCGCTTTCCTCGAGAGCGGTAGCAGCAGTGTCACGCAGTCCGCCGCGTGGATCAAAGGATCTATGGTTTTCCCTCGAGTCTTTCCCACGAGGCTTTCCCACGAAGCTTTCCCACAGGGCTGTCCCACGTGCACACGTGGTGGGAGTCGATCCTCGGCTTGAACGTCAAGGCAGTGCAGGGAAAACAGGTTCCTCTGGAATGGACTGACACATCTGGGGACTCTTGGAATGGTGGCACGACCCTGGAGTTCCTCTCGCCTTTCCTGTGGAGAGCGCCTCCTCTTGAGATGCGACGGGAACGCCGGGAATTCTTTTCCTACGAAACAGGGAAAGGATCCCTCATCTCGAGCTAGGAGGCGGAAACGGGGCTCCCCTGGATGTGTGCGGGACCCACGTGCTTCCTCTCGAGTGGAGACGGGTATGTTGGGGAACTTCTTGAGTTGCAGCAAGGGTGTGAAGGACCCTTTGGAAGTTCCAGTGGTTAGACGTGATTAGCCTCGAGAAGCCTCAGCGGAAATGGGCCTCATCTCGCCTGGAGGGCAAAACCTCCTGGATTTTCTCGAGTTGCGGCAGGTGCTCTCGACTGACGACGGGGACCTCAGGGACCCGCTCTGGTGGCCTCAGGAAAGGCCAGTCCCCATGCGAGTTCCTCGGGGGCCTCTCGGGATTCCTCTCCCGTCGATGCCGGGGCCTAAGACCTTGTGTGGAGTCGGGGCCGGAACCTGAGGATTCCTCTCCAGTGCTGACATGCATCTTGGGGTACTTCTGGAGTCTCCCCAGGGGAGTCAGTCCTCGTCTCGAATGCGGGCATGCACTTGCGCTTTCCTCCAGAGCGGTAGCAGCAGTGTCACGCAGTCCGCCGCGTGGATCAAAGGATCTATGGTTTTCCCTCGAGTCTTTCCCACGAGGCTTTCCCACGAGGCTTTCCCACAGGGCTGTCCCACGTGCACACGTGGTGGGAGTCGATCCTCGGCTTGAACGTCAAGGCAGTGCAGGGAAAACAGGTTCCTCGGGAATGGACTGAAACATCTGGGGGACTCGTGGAATGGTGGCACGACCCTAGAGTTCCTCTCGCCTTTCCTGTGGAGAGCGCCTCCTCTTGAGATGCGACGGGAACGCCGGTAAATCTTTCCCTACGAAACAGGGAAAGGATCCCTCATCTCGAGCTAGGAGGCGGAAACGGGGCTCCCCTGGATGTGTGCGGGACACACGTGCTTCCTCTCGAGTGGAGACGGGTATGTCGGGGAACTTCTTGAGTTGCAGCAAGGGTGTGAAGGACCCTTTGGAAGTTCCAGTGGTTAGACCTGATTAGCCTCGAGAAGCCTCAGCGGAAATTGGCCTCATCTCGCCTGGAGGGCAAAACCTCCTGGATTTTCTCGAGTTGCGGCAGGTGCTCTCGACTTACGACGGGGACCTCAGGGACCCGCTCTGGTGGCCTCAGGAAAGGCCAGTCCCCATGCGAGTTCCTCGGGGGCGTCTCGGGATTCCTCTCCCGTCTATGCCGGGGCCTAAGACCTTGTGTGGAGTCGGGGCCGGAACCTGAGGATTCCTCTCCAGTGCTGACATGGATCTTGGGGTACTTCTGGAGTCTCCCCAGGGGAGTCTGTCCTCGTCTCGAATGCGGGCATGCACTTGCGCTTTCCTCCAGAGCGGTAGCAGCAGTGTCACGCAGTCCGCCGCGTGGATCAAAGGATCTATGGTTTTCCCTCGAGTCTTTCCCACGAGGCTTTCCCACGAGGCTTTCCCACAGGGCTGTCCCACGTGCACACGTGGTGGGAGTCGATCCTCGGCTTGAACGTCAAGGCAGTGCAGGGAAAACAGGTTCCTCTGGAATGGACTGACACATCTGGGCGACTCTTGGAATGGTGGCATGACCCTGGAGTTCCTCTCGCCTTTCCTGTGGAGAGCGCCTCCTCTTGAGATGCGACGGGAACACCGGGAATTCTTTCCCTACGAAACAGGGAAAGGATCCCTCAACTCGAGCTAGGAGGCGGAAACGGGGCTCCCCTGGATGTGTGCGGGACACCACGTGCTTCCTCTCGAGTGCAGACGGGTATGTCGGGGAACTTCTTGAGTTGCAGCAAGGGGGTGAAGGATCCTTTGGAAGTTCCAGTGGTTAGACGTGATTAGCCTCGAGAAGCCTCAGCTGAAATGGGCCTCATCTCGCCTGGAGGGCAAAACCTCCTGGATTTTCTCGAGTTGCGGCAGGTGCTCTCGACTTACGACGGGGACCTCAGGGACCCGCTCTGGTGGCCTCAGGAAAGGCCAGTCCCCATGCGAGTTCCTCGGGGGCCTCTCGGGATTCCTCTCCCGTCGATGCAGGGGCCTAAGACCTTGTGTGGAGTCGGGGCCGGAACCTGAGGATTCCTCTCCAGGGCTGACATGGATCTTGGGGTACTTCTGGAGTCTCCCCAGGGGAGTCAGTCCTCGTCTCGAATGCGGGCATGCACTTGCGCTTTCCTCCAGAGCGGTAGCAGCAGTGTCACGCAGTCCGCCGCGTGGATCAAAGGATCTATGGTTTTCCCTCGAGTCTTTCCCACGAGGCTTTCCCACGAGGCTTTCCCACAGGGCTGTCCCACGTGCACACGTGGTGGGAGTCGATCGTCGGCTTGAACGTCAAGGCAGTGCAGGGAAAACAGGTTCCTCTGGAATGGACTGACACATCTGGGGGACTCTTGGAATGGTGGCACGACCCTGGAGTTCCTCTCGCCTTTCCTGTGGAGAGCGCCTCCTCTTGAGATGCGACGGGAACGCCGGGAATTCTTTCCCTATGAAACAGGGAAAGGATCCCTCATCTCGAGCTAGGAGGCGGAAACGGGGCTCCCCTGGATGTGTGCGGGACACACGTGCTTCCTCTCGAGTGGAGACGGGTATGTCGGGGAACTTCTTGAGTTGCAGCAAGGGTGTGAAGGACCCTTTGGAAGTTCCAGTGGTTAGACCTGATTAGCCTCGAGAAGCCTCAGCGGAAATTGGCCTCATCTCGCCTGGAGGGCAAAACCTCCTGGATTTTCTCGAGTTGCGGCAGGTGCTCTCGACTTACGACGGGGACCTCAGGGACCCGCTCTGGTGGCCTCAGGAAAGGCCAGTCCCCATGCGAGTTCCTCGGGGGCGTCTCGGGATTCCTCTCCCGTCTATGCCGGGGCCTAAGACCTTGTGTGGAGTCGGGGCCGGAACCTGAGGATTCCTCTCCAGTGCTGACATGGATCTTGGGGTACTTCTGGAGTCTCCCCAGGGGAGTCTGTCCTCGTCTCGAATGCGGGCATGCACTTGCGCTTTCCTCCAGAGCGGTAGCAGCAGTGTCACGCAGTCCGCCGCGTGGATCAAAGGATCTATGGTTTTCCCTCGAGTCTTTCCCACGAGGCTTTCCCACGAGGCTTTCCCACAGGGCTGTCCCACGTGCACACGTGGTGGGAGTCGATCCTCGGCTTGAACGTCAAGGCAGTGCAGGGAAAACAGGTTCCTCTGGAATGGACTGACACATCTGGGCGACTCTTGGAATGGTGGCATGACCCTGGAGTTCCTCTCGCCTTTCCTGTGGAGAGCGCCTCCTCTTGAGATGCGACGGGAACACCGGGAATTCTTTCCCTACGAAACAGGGAAAGGATCCCTCAACTCGAGCTAGGAGGCGGAAACGGGGCTCCCCTGGATGTGTGCGGGACACCACGTGCTTCCACTCGAGTGCAGACGGGTATGTCGGGGAACTTCTTGAGTTGCAGCAAGGGGGTGAAGGATCCTTTGGAAGTTCCAGTGGTTAGACGTGATTAGCCTCGAGAAGCCTCAGCTGAAATGGGCCTCATCTCGCCTGGAGGGCAAAACCTCCTGGATTTTCTCGAGTTGCGGCAGGTGCTCTCGACTTACGACGGGGACCTCAGGGACCCGCTCTGGTGGCCTCAGGAAAGGCCAGTCCCCATGCGAGTTCCTCGGGGGCCTCTCGGGATTCCTCTCCCGTCGATGCAGGGGCCTAAGACCTTGTGTGGAGTCGGGGCCGGAACCTGAGGATTCCTCTCCAGGGCTGACATGGATCTTGGGGTACTTCTGGAGTCTCCCCAGGGGAGTCAGTCCTCGTCTCGAATGCGGGCATGCACTTGCGCTTTCCTCCAGAGCGGTAGCAGCAGTGTCACGCAGTCCGCCGCGTGGATCAAAGGATCTATGGTTTTCCCTCGAGTCTTTCCCACGAGGCTTTCCCACGAGGCTTTCCCACAGGGCTGTCCCACGTGCACACGTGGTGGGAGTCGATCGTCGGCTTGAACGTCAAGGCAGTGCAGGGAAAACAGGTTCCTCTGGAATGGACTGACACATCTGGGGGACTCTTGGAATGGTGGCACGACCCTGGAGTTCCTCTCGCCTTTCCTGTGGAGAGCGCCTCCTCTTGAGATGCGACGGGAACGCCGGGAATTCTTTCCCTATGAAACAGGGAAAGGATCCCTCATCTCGAGCTAGGAGGCGGAAACGGGGCTCCCCTGGATGTGTGCGGGACCCACGTGCTTCCTCTCGAGTGGAGACGGGTATGTCGGGGAACTTCTTGAGTTGCAGCAAGGGTGTGAAGGACCCTTTGGAAGTTCCAGTGGTTAGATGTGATTGGCCTCCAGAAGCCTCAGCGGAAATGGGCCTCATCTCGCCTGGAGGGCAAAACCTCCTGGATTTTTTTGAGTTGTGGTAGGTGCTCTCGACTTACGACGGGGACCTCAGGGACCCGCTCTGGTGGCCTCAGGAAAGGCCAGTCCCCATGCGAGTTCCTCGGGGGCCTCTGGGGATTCCTCTCCCGTCGATGCCGGGGCCTAAGACCTTGTGTGGAGTCGGGGCCGGAACCTGAGGATTCCTCTCCAGTGCTGACATGGATCTTGGGGTACTTCTGGAGTCTCCCCAGGGGAGTCAGTCCTCGTCTCGAATGCGGGCATGCACTTGCGCTTTCCTCCAGAGCGGTAGCAGCAGTGTCACGCAGTCCGCCGCGTGGATCAAAGGATCTATGGTTTTCCCTCGAGTCTTTCCCAAGAGGCTTTCCCACGAGGCTTTCCCACAGGGCTGTCCCACGTGCACACGTGGTGGGAGTCGATCCTCGGCTTGAACGTCAAGGCAGTGCAGGGAAAACAGGTTCCTCTGGAATGGACTGACACATCTGGGGGACTCGTGTAATGGTGGCACGACCCTAGAGTTCCTCTCCCCTTTCCTGTGGAGAGCGCCTCCTCTTGAGATGCGACGGGAACGCCGGGAATTCTTTCCCTACGAAACAGGGAAAGGATCCCTAATCTCGAGCTAGGAGGCGGAAACGGGGCTCCCCTGAATGTGTGCGGGACCCACGTGCTTCCTCTCGAGTGGAGACGGGTATGTTGGGGAACTTCTTGAGTTGCAGCAAGGGTGTGAAGGACCCTTTGGAAGTTCCAGTGGTTAGACGTGATTAGCCTCGAGAAGCCTCAGCGGAAATTGGCCTCATCTCGCCTGGAGGGCAAAACCTCCTGGATTTTCTCGAGTTGCGGCAGGTGCTCTCGACTTACGACGGGGACCTCAGGGACCCGCTCTGGTGGCCTCAGGAAAGGCCAGTCCCCATGCGAGTTCCTTGGGGGCGTCTCGGGATTCCTCTCCCGTCGATGCCGGGGCCTAAGACCTTGTGTGGAATCCGGGCCAGAACCTGAGGATTCCTCTCCAGTGCTGACATGGATCTTGGGGTACTTCTGGAGTCTCCCCAGGGGAGTCAGTCCTCGTCTCGAATGCGGGCATGCACTTGCGCTTTCCTCGAGAGCGGTAGCAGCAGTGTCACGCAGTCCGCCGCGTGGATCAAAGGATCTATGGTTTTCCCTCGAGTCTTTCCCACGAGGCTTTCCCACGAAGCTTTCCCACAGGGCTGTCCCACGTGCACACGTGGTGGGAGTCGATCCTCGGCTTGAACGTCAAGGCAGTGCAGGGAAAACAGGTTCCTCTGAATGGACTGACACATCTGGGGACTCTTGGAATGGTGGCACGACCCTGGAGTTCCTCTCGCCTTTCCTGTGGAGAGCGCCTCCTCTTGAGATGCGACGGGAACGCCGGGAATTCTTTTCCTACGAAACAGGGAAAGGATCCCTCATCTCGAGCTAGGAGGCGGAAACGGGGCTCCCCTGGATGTGTGCGGGACCCACGTGCTTCCTCTCGAGTGGAGACGGGTATGTTGGGGAACTTCTTGAGTTGCAGCAAGGGTGTGAAGGACCCTTTGGAAGTTCCAGTGGTTAGACGTGATTAGCCTCGAGAAGCCTCAGCGGAAATGGGCCTCATCTCGCCTGGAGGGCAAAACCTCCTGGATTTTCTCGAGTTGCGGCAGGTGCTCTCGACTGACGACGGGGACCTCAGGGACCCGCTCTGGTGGCCTCAGGAAAGGCCAGTCCCCATGCGAGTTCCTCGGGGGCCTCTCGGGATTCCTCTCCCGTCGATGCCGGGGCCTAAGACCTTGTGTGGAGTCGGGGCCGGAACCTGAGGATTCCTCTCCAGTGCTGACATGCATCTTGGGGTACTTCTGGAGTCTCCCCAGGGGAGTCAGTCCTCGTCTCGAATGCGGGCATGCACTTGCGATTTCCTCCATAGCGGTAGCAGCAGTGTCACGCAGTCCGCCGCGTGGATCAAAGGATCTATGGTTTTCCCTCGAGTCTTTCCCACGAGGCTTTCCCACGAGGCTTTCCCACAGGGCTGTCCCACGTGCACACGTGGTGGGAGTCGATCCTCGGCTTGAACGTCAAGGCAGTGCAGGGAAAACAGGTTCCTCTGGAATGGACTGAAACATCTGGGGGACTCGTGGAATGGTGGCACGACCCTAGAGTTCCTCTCGCCTTTCCTGTGGAGAGCGCCTCCTCTTGAGATGCGACGGGAACGCCGGGAAATCTTTCCCTACGAAACAGGGAAAGGATCCCTCATCTCGAGATAGGAGGCGGAAACGGGGCTCCCCTGGATGTGTGCGGGACACACGTGCTTCCTCTCGAGTGGAGACGGGTATGTCGGGGAACTTCTTGAGTTGCAGCAAGGGTGTGAAGGACCCTTTGGAAGTTCCAGTGGTTAGACCTGAATAGCCTCGAGAAGCCTCAGCGGAAATTGGCCTCATCTCGCCTGGAGGGCAAAACCTCCTGGATTTTCTCGAGTTGCGGCAGGTGCTCTCGACTTACGACGGGGACCTCAGGGAACCGCTCTGGTGGCCTCAGGAAAGGCCAGTCCCCATGCGAGTTCCTCGGGGGCGTCTCGGGATTCCTCTCCCGTCTATGCCGGGGCCTAAGACCTTGTGTGGAGTCGGGGCCGGAACCTGAGGATTCCTCTCCAGTGCTGACATGGATCTTGGGGTACTTCTGGAGTCTCCCCAGGGGAGTCTGTCCTCGTCTCGAATGCGGGCATGCACTTGCGCTTTCCTCCAGAGCGGTAGCAGCAGTGTCACGCAGTCCGCCGCGTGGATCAAAGGATCTATGGTTTTCCCTCGAGTCTTTCCCACGAGGCTTTCCCACGAGGCTTTCCCACAGGGCTGTCCCACGTGCACACGTGGTGGGAGTCGATCCTCGGCTTGATCGTCAAGGCAGTGCAGGGAAAACAGGTTCCTCTGGAATGGACTGACACATCTGGGCGACTCTTGGAATGGTGGCATGACCCTGGAGTTCCTCTCGCCTTTCCTGTGGAGAGCGCCTCCTCTTGAGATGCGACGGGAACACCGGGAATTCTTTCCCTACGAAACAGGGAAAGGATCCCTCAACTCGAGCTAGGAGGCGGAAACGGGGCTCCCCTGGATGTGTGCGGGACACCACGTGCTTCCTCTCGAGTGCAGACGGGTATGTCGGGGAACTTCTTGAGTTGCAGCAATGGTGTGAAGGACCCTTTGGAAGTTCCAGTGGTTAGATGTGATTGGCCTCGAGAAGCCTCAGCGGAAATGGGCCACATCTCGCCTGGAGGGCAAAACCTCCTGGATTTTCTCGAGTTGCGGCAGGTGCTCTCGACTTACGACGGGGACCTCAGGGACCCGCTCTGGTGGCCTCAGGAAAGGCCAGTCCCCAAGCGAGTTCCTCGGGGGCCTCTCGGGATTCCTCTCCCGTCGATGCCAGGGCCTAAGTCCTTGTGTGGAGTCGGGGCCGGAACCTGAGGATTCCTCTCCAGTGCTGACATGGATCTTGGGGTACTTCTGGAGTCTCCCCAGGGGAGTCAGTCCTCGTCTCTAATGCAGGAATGCACTTGCGCTTTCCTCCAGAGCGGTAGCAGCAGTGTCACGCAGTCCGCCGCGTGGATCAAAGGATCTATGGTTTTCCCTCGAGTCTTTCCCACGAGGCTTTCCCACGAGGCTTTCCCACAGGGCTGTCCCACGTGCACACGTGGTGGGAGTCGATCCTCGGCTTGAACGTCAAGGCAGTGCAGGGAAAACAGGTTCCTCTGGAATGGACTGACACATCTGGGGGACTCTTGGAATGGTGGCACGACCCTGGAGTTCCTCTCGCCTTTCCTGTGGAGAGCGCCTCCTCTTGAGATGCAACGGGAACGCCGGGAATTCTTTCCCTACGAAACAGGGAAAGGATCCCTCATCTCAAGCTAGGAGGCGGAAACGGGGCTCCCCTGGATGTGTGCGGGACCCACGTGCTTCCTCTCAAGTGGAGACGGGTATGTCGGGGAACTTCTTGAGTTGCAGCAAGGGTGTGAAGGACCCTTTGGAAGTTCCAGTGGTTAGACCTGATTGGCCTCGAGAAGCCTCAGCGGAAATGGGCCTCATCTCGCCTGGAGAGCAAAACCTCCTGGATTTTTTTGAGTTGCGGTAGGTGCTCTCGACTTACGACGGGGACCTCAGGGACCCCCTCTGGTGGCCTCAGAAAAGGCCAGTCCCCATGCGAGTTCCTCGGGGGCCTCTGGGGATTACTCTCCGTCGATGCCGGGGCCTAAGACCTTGTGTGGAGTCGGGGCCGGAACCTGAGGATTCCTCTCCAGTGCTGACATGGATCTTGGGGTACTTCTGGAGTCTCCCCAGGGGAGTCAGTCCTCGTCTCGAATGCGGGCATGCACTTGCGCTTTCCTCCAGAGCGGTAGCAGCAGTGTCACGCAGTCCGCCGCGTGGATCAAAGGATCTATGGTTTTCCCTCGATTCTTTCCCACGAGGCTTTCCCACGAGGCTTCCCCACAGGGCTGTCCCACGTGCACACGTGGTGGGAGTCGATCCTCGGCTTGAACGTCAAGGCAGTGCAGGGAAAACAGGTTCCTCTGGAATGGACTGACACATCTGGGGGACTCTTGGAATGGTGTCTCGACCCTGGAGTTCCTCTCGCCTTTCCTGTGGAGAGCGCCTCCTCTAGAGATGCGACGGGAACGCCGGGAATTCTTTTCCTACGAAACAGGGAAAGGATCCCTCATCTCGAGCTAGGAGGCGGAAACGGGGCTCCCCTGGATGTGTGCGGGACCCACGTGCTTCCTCTCGAGTGGAGACGGGTATGTCGGGGAACTTCTTGAGTTGCAGCAAGGGTGTGAAGGACCCTTTGGAAGTTCCAGTGGTTAGACGTGATTAGCCTCGAGAAGCCTCAGCGGAAATGGGCCTCATCTCGCCTGGAGGGCAAAACCTCCTGGATTTTCTCGAGTTGCGGCAGGTGCTCTCGACTTACGACGGGGACCTCAGGGACCCGCTCTGGTGGCCTCAGGAAAGGCCAGTCCCCATGCGAGTTCCTAGGGGGCCTCTCGGGATTCCTCTCCCGTCGATGCAGGGGCCTAAGACCTTGTGTGGAGTCGGGGCCGGAACCTGAGGATTCCTCTCCAGGGCTGACATGGATCTTGGGGTACTTCTGGAGTCTCCCCAGGGTAGTCAGTCCTCGTCTCGAATGCGGGCATGCACTTGCGCTTTCCTCCAGAGCGGAAGCAGCAGTGTCACGCAGTCCGCCGCGTGGATCAAAGGATCTATGGTTTTCCCTCGAGTCTTTCCCACGAGGCTTTCCCACGAGGCTTTCCCACAGGGCTGTCCCACGTGCACACGTGGTGGGAGTCGATCGTCGGCTTGAACGTCAAGGCAGTGCAGGGAAAACAGGTTCCTCTGGAATGGACTGACACATCTGGGGTACTCTTGGAATGGTGGCACGACCCTGGAGTTCCTCTCGCCTTTCCTGTGGAGAGCGCCTCCTCTTGAGATGCGACGGGAACGCCGGGAATTCTTTCCCTATGAAACAGGGAAAGGATCCCTCATCTCGAGCTAGGAGGCGGAAACGGGGCTCCCCTGGATGTGTGCGGGACCCACGTGCTTCCTCTCGAGTGGAGACGGGTATGTCGGGGAACTTCTTGAGTTGCAGCAAGGGTGTGAAGGACCCTTTGGAAGTTCCAGTGGTTAGATGTGATTGGCCTCGAGAAGCCTCAGCGGAAATGGGCCTCATCTCGCCTGGAGGGCAAAACCTCCTGGATTTTTTTGAGTTGCGGTAGGTGCTCTCGACTTACGACGGGGACCTCAGGGACCCGCTCTGGTGGCCTCAGGAAAGGCCAGTCCCCATGCGAGTTCCTCGGGGGCCTCTGGGGATTCCTCTCCCGTCGATGCCGGGGCCTAAGACCTTGTGTGGAGTCGGGGCCGGAACCTGAGGATTCCTCTCCAGTGCTGACATGGATCTTGGGGTACTTCTGGAGTCTCCCCAGGGGAGTCAGTCCTCGTCTCGAATGCGGGCATGCACTTGCGCTTTCCTCCAGAGCGGCAGCAGCAGTGTCACGCATTCCGCCGCATGGATCAAAGGATCTTTGGTTTTCCCTCGAGTCTTTCCCACGAAGCTTTCCCACGAGGCTTTCCCACAGGGCTGTCCCACGTGCACACGTGGTGGGAGTCGATCCTCGGCTTGAACGTCAAGGCAGTGCAGGGAAAACAGGTTCCTCGGGAATGGACTGACACATCTGGGGGACTCTTGGAATGGTGGCACGACCCTGGAGTTCCTCTCGCCTTTCCTGTGGAGAGCGCCTCCTCTTGAGATGCGACGGGAACGCCGGGAATTCTTTCCCTACGAAACAGGGAAAGGATCCCTCATCTCGAGCTAGGAGGCGGAAACGGGGCTCCCCTGGATGTGTGCGGGACCCCCGTGCTTCCTCTCGAGTGGAGACGGTATGTTGGGGAACTTATTGCATTGCAGCAAGGGTGTGAAGGACCCTTTGGAAGTTCCAGTGGTTAGACGTGATTAGCCTCGAGAAGCCTCAGCGGAAATGGGCCTCATCTCGCCTGGAGGGCAAAACCTCGTGGATTTTCTCGAGTTGCGGCAGGTGCTCTCGACTTACGACGGGGACCTCAGGGACCCGCTCTGGTGGCCTCAGGAAAGGCCAGTCCCCATGCGAGTTCCTCGAGGGCCTCTCGGGATTCCTCTCCCGTCAATGCCGGGGCCTAAGACCTTGTGTGGAGTCGGGCCGGAACCTGAGGATTCCTCTCCAGTGCTGACATGGATCTTGGGGTACTTCTGGAGTCTCCCCAGGGGAGTCAGTCCTCGTCTCGAATGCGGGCATGCACTTGCGCTTTCCTCCAGAGCGGTAGCAGCAGTGTCACGCAGTCCGCCGCGTGGATCAAAGGATCTATGGTTTTCCCTCGAGTCTTTCCCATGAGGCTTTCCCACGAGGCTTTCCCACAGGGCTGTCCCACGTGAACACGTGGTGGGAGTCGATCCTCGGTTTGAACGTCAAGTGCAGGGAAAACAGGTTCCTCTGGAATGGACTGACACATCTGGGGGACTCTTGGAATGGTGGCACGACCCTGGAGTTCCTCTCGCATTTCCTGTGGAGAGCGCCTCCTCTTGAGATGCGACGGGAACGCCGGGAATTCTTTCCCTACGAAACAGGGAAAGGATCCCTCATCTCGAGCTAGGAGGCGGAAACGGGTCTCCCCTGGATGTGTGCGGGACCCCACGTGCTTCCTCTCGAGTGGAGACGGGTATGTCGGGGAACTTCTTGAGTTGCAGCAATGGTGTGAAGGACCCTTTGGAAGTTCCAGTGGTTAGATGTGATTGGCCTCGAGAAGCCTCAGCGGGAATGGGCCTCATCTCGCCTGGAGGGCAAAACCTCCTGGATTTTCTCGAGTTGCGGCAGGTGCTCTCGACTTACGACGGGGACCTCAGGGACCCGGTCTGGTGGCCTCAGGAAAGGCCAGTCCCCATGCGAGTTCCTCGGGGGCCTCTCGGGATTCCTCTCCCGTCGATGCCGGGGCCTAAGACCTTGTGTGGAGTCTGGGCCGGAACCTGAGGATTCCTCTCCAGTGCTGACATGGATCTTGGGGTACTTCTGGAGTCTCCCCAGGGGAGTCAGTCCTCGTCTCGAATGCGGGCATGCACTTGCGCTTTCCTCCAGAGCGGTAGCAGCAGTGTCACGCAGTCCGCCGCGTGGATCAAAGGATCTATGGTTTTCCCTCGAGTCTTTCCCACGAGGCTTTCCCACGAGGCTTTCCCACAGGGCTGTCCCACGTGCACACGTGGTGGGAGTCGATCCTCGGCTTGAACGTCAAGGCAGTGCAGGGAAAACAGGTTCCTCTGGAATGGACTGACACATCTGGGGGACTCTTGGAATGGTGTCACGACCCTGGAGTTCCTCTCGCCTTTCCTGTGGAGAGCACCTCCTCTTGAGATGCGACAGGAACGCCGGGAATTCTTTCCCTACGAAACAGGGAAAGGATCCCTCATCTCAAGCTAGGAGGCGGAAACGGGGCTCCCCTGGATGTGTGCGGGACCCACGTGCTTCCTCTCGAGTGGAGACGGTATGTTGGGGAACTTCTTGCGTTGCAGCAAGTGTGTGAAGGACCCTTTGGAAGTTCCAGTGGTTAGACGTGATTAGCCTCGAGAAGCCTCAGCGGAAATGGGCCTCATCTCGCCTGGAGGGCAAAACCTCGTGGATTTTCTCGAGTTGCGGCAGGTGCTCTCGACTTACGACGGGGACCTCAGGGACCCGCTCTGGTGGCCTCAGGAAAGGCCAGTCCCCATGCGAGTTCCTCGGGGGCCTCTCGGGATTCCTCTCCCGTCGATGCCGGGGCCTAAGACCTTGTGTGGAGTCGGCGCCGGAACCTGAGGATTCCTCTCCAGTGCTGACATGGATCTTGGGGTACTTCTGAAGTCTCCCCAGGGGAGTCAGTCCTCGTCTCGAATGCGGGCATGCACTTGCGCTTTCCTCCAGAGCGGTAGCAGCAGTGTCACGCAGTCCGCCGCGTGGATCAAAGGATCTATGGTTTTCCCTCGAGTCTTTCCCACGAGGCTTTCCCACGAGGCTTTCCCACAGGGCTGTCCCACGTGCACACGTGGTGGGAGTCGATCCTCGGCTTGAACGTCAAGGCAGTGCAGGGAAAACAGGTTCCTCTGGAATGGACTGACACATCTGGGGGACTCTTTTAATGGTGGCACGACCCTGGAGTTCCTCTCGCCTTTCCTGTGGAGAGCGCCTCCTCTTGAGATGCGACGGGAACGCCGGGAATTCTTTCCCTACGAAACAGGGAAAGGATCCCTCATCTCGAGCTAGGAGGCGGAAACGGGTCTCCCCTGGATGTATGCGGGACCCCACGTGCTTCCTCTCGAGTGGAGACGGGTATGTCGGGGAACTTCTTGAGTTGCAGCAATGGTGTGAAGGACCCTTTGGAAGTTCCAGTGGTTAGATGTGATTGGCCTCGAGAAGCCTCAGCGGAAATGGGCCTCATATCACCTGGAGGGCAAAACCTCCTGGATTTTCTCGAGTTGCGGCAGGTGCTCTCGACTTACGACGGGGACCTCAGGGACCCGCTCTGGTGGCCTCAGGAAAGGCCAGTCCCCATGCGAGTTCCTCGGGGGCCTCTCGGGATTCCTCTCCCGTCGATGCCGGGGCCTAAGACCTTGTGTGGAGTCGGGGCCGGAACCTGAGGATTCCTCTCCAGTGCTGACATGGATCTTGGAGTACTTCTGGAGTCTCCCCAGGGGAGTCAGTCCTCGTCTCGAATGCGGGCATGCACTTGCGCTTTCCTCCAGAGCGGTAGCAGCAGTGTCACGCAGTCCGCCGCGTGGATCAAAGGATCTATGGTTTTCCCTCGAGTCTTTCCCACGAGGCTTTCCCACGAGGCTTTCCCACAGGGCTGTCCCACGTGCACACGTGGTGTGAGTCGATCCTCGGCTTGAACGTCAAGGCAGTGCAGGGAAAACAGGTTCCTGTTGAATGGACTGACACATCTGGGGGACTCTTGGAATGGTGTCTCGACCCTGGAGTTCCTCTCGCCTTTCCTGTGGAGAACGCCTCCTCTTGAGATGCGACTGGAACTCCGGGAATTCTTTCCCTACGAAAAAGGGAAGGATCCCTCATCTCGAGCTAGGAGGCGGAAACGGGGCTCCCCTGGATGTGTGCAGGACCCACGTTCTTCCTCTCGAGTGGAGACGGGTATGTCGGGGACCTTCTTGAGTTGCAGCAAGGGTGTGAAGGACCCTTTGGAAGTTCCAGTGGTTAGATGTGATTAGACTCGAGAAGCCTCAGCGGAAATGGGCCTCATCGCGCCTGGAGGGCAAAACCTCCTGGATTTTCTCGAGTTGCGGCAGGTGCTCTCGACTTACGACGGGGACCTCAGGGACCCGCTCTGGTGGCCTCAGGAAAGGCCAGTCCCCATGCGAGTTCCTCTGGGGATTCCTCTCCCGTCGATGCCGGGGCCTAAGACCTTGTGTGAAGTCGGGGCCGGAACCTGAGGATTCCTCTCCAGTGCTGACATGGATCTTGGGGTACTTCTGGAGTCTCCCCAGGGGAGTCAGTCCTCGTCTCGAATGCGGGCATGCACTTGCGCTTTCCTCCAGAGCGGTAGCAGCAGTGTCACGCAGTTCGCCGCGTGGATCAAAGGATCTATGGTTTTCCCTCGAGTCTTTCCCACGAGGCTTTCCCACGAGGCTTTCCCTCAGGGCTGTCCCACGTGCACACGTGGTGGGAGTCGATCCTCGGCTTGAACGTCAAGGCAGTTCAGGGAAAACAGGTTCCTCTGGAATGGACTGACACATCTGGGGGTCTCTTGGAATGGTGGCACGACCCTGGAGTTCCTCTCGCCTTTCCTGTGGAGAGCGCCTCCTCTTGAGATGCGACGGGAACGCCGGGAATTCTTTCCCTACGAAACAGGGAAAGGATCCCTCATCTCGAGCTAGGAGGCGGAAACGGGGCTCCCCTGGATGTGTGCGGGACCCACGTTCTTCCTCTCGAGTGGAGACGGGTATGTCGGGGAACTTCTTGAGTTGCAGCATGGGTGTGAAGAACCCTTTGGAAGTTCCAGTGGTTAGACGTGATTAGCCTCGAGAAGCCTCAGCGGAAATGGGCCTCATCTCGCCTGGAGGGCAAAACCTCCTGGATTTTCTCGAGTTGCGGCAGGTGCTCTCGACTTACGACGGGGACCTCAGGGACCCGCTCTGGTGGCCTCAGGAAAGGCCAGTCCCCATGCGAGTTCCTCGGGGGCCTCTGGGGTTTCCTCTCCCGTCGATGCCGGGGCCTAAGTCCTTGTGTGGAGTTGGGGTCGGAACGTGAGGATTCCTCTCCAGTGCTGACATGGATCTTGGGGTACTTCTGGAGTCTCCCCAGGGGAGTCAGTCTTCGTCTCGAATGCGGGCATGCACTTGCGCTTTCCTCCAGAGCAGTAGCAGCAGTGTCACGCAGTCCGCCGCGTGGATCAAAGGATCTATGGTTTTCCCTCGAGTCTTTCCCATGAGGCTTTCCCACGAGGCTTTCCCACAGGGCTGTCCCACGTGCACACGTGGTGGGAGTCGATCCTCGGCTTGCACGTCAAGGCAGTACAGGGAAAACAGGTTCCTCTGGAATGGACTGACACATCTGGGGGACTCTTGGAATGGTGTCACGACCCTGGAGTTCCTCTCGCCTTTCCTGTGGAGAGCGCCTCCTCTTGAGATGCGACTGGAACGCCGGGAATTCTTTCCCTACGAAAAAGGGAAGGATCCCTCATCTCGAGCTAGGAGGCGGAAACGGGGCTCCCCTGGATGTGTGAGGGACCCCACGTGCTTCCTCTCGAGTGGAGACGGGTATGTCGGGAAACTTCTTGAGTTGCAGCAATGGTGTGAAGGACCCTTTGGAAGTTCCAGTGGTTAGACGTGATTAGCCTCGAGAAGCCTCAGCGGAAATGGGCCTCATCTCGCCTGGAGGGCAAAACCTCCTGGATTTTCTGGAGTTGCGGCAGGTGCTCTCGACTTAGGACGGGGACCTCAGGGACCCGCTCTGGTGGCCTCAGTAAAGGCCAGTCCCCATGCGAGTTCCTCGGGGGCGTCACGGGATTCCTCTCCCGTCGATGCCGGGGCCTAAGACCTTGTGTGGAGTCGGGGCCGGAACCTGAGGATTCCTCTCCAGTGCTGACATGGATCTTGGGGTACGTCTGGAGTCTCCCCAGGGGAGTCAGTCCTCGTCTCGAATGCGGGCATGCACTTGCGCTTTCCTCCAGAGCAGTAGCAGCAGTGTCACGCAGTCCGCCGCGTGGATCAAAGGATCTATGGTTTTCCCTCGAGTCTTTCACACGAGGCTTTCCCACGAGGCTTTCCCACAGGTCTGTCCCACGTGCACACGTGGTGGGAGTCGATCCTCGGCTTGCACGTCAAGGCAGTGCAGGGAAAACAGGTTCCTCTGGAATGGACTGACACATCTGGGGGACTCTTGGAATGGTGGCACGACCCTGGAGTTCCTCTCGCCTTTCCTGTGGAGACCGCCTCCTCTTGAGATGCGACGGGAACGCCGGGAATTCTTTCCCTACGAAACAGGGAAAGGATCCCTCATCTCGAGCTAGGAGTCGGAAACGGAGCTCCCCTGTATGTGGGCGGGACACCACGTGCTTCCTCTCGACTGGAGACGGGTATGTCGGGGAACTTCTTGAGTTGCAGCAAGGGTGTGAAGGACCCTTTGGAAGTTCCAGTGGTTAGACGTGATTAGCCTCGAGAAGCCTCATCGGAAATGGGCCTCATCTCGCCTGGAGGGCAAAACCTCCTGGATTTTCTCGAGTTGCGGCAGGTGCTCTCGACTTACGACGGGGACCTCAGGGACCCGCTCTGGTGGCCTCAGGAAAGGCCAGTCCCCATGCGAGTTCCTCGGGGGCGTCTCGGGATTCCTCTCCCGTCGATGCCGGGGCCTAAGACCTTGTGTGGAGTCGGTGTCGGAACCTGAGGATTCCTCTCCAGTGCTGACATGGATCTTGGGGTACGTCTGGAGTCTCCCCAGGGGAGTCAGTCCTCGTCTCGAATGCGGGTATGCACTTGCGCTTTCCTCCAGAGCGGTAGCAGCAGTGTCACGCAGTCCGCCGCGTGGATCAAAGGATCTATGTTTTTCCCTCGAGTCTTTCCCACGAGGCTTTCCCACGAGGCTTTCCCACAGGGCTGTCCCACGTGCACACGTGGTGGAACTCGATCCTCGGCTTGAACGTCAAGGCAGTGCAGGGAAAACAGGTTCCTCTGGAATGGACTGACACATCTGGGGGACTCTTGGAATGGTGGCACGACCCTGGAGTTCCTCTCGCCTTTCCTGTGGAGAGCGCCTCCTCTTGAGATGCGACGGGAACGCCGGGAATTCTTTCCCTACGAAACAGGGAAAGGATCCCTCATCTCGAGCTAGGAGTCGGAAACGGAGCTCCCCTGGATGTGGGCGGGACACCACGTGCTTCCTCTCGAGTGGAGACGGGTGTGTCGGGGAACTTCTTGAGTTGCAGCAATGGTGTGAAGGACCCTTTGGAAGTTCCAGTGGTTAGATGTGATTGGCCTCGAGAAGCCTCATCGGAAATGGGCCTCATCTCGCCTGGAGGGCAAAACCTCCTGGATTTTCTCGAGTTGCGGCAGGTGCTCTCGACTTACGACGGGGACCTCAGGGACCCGCTCTGGTGGCCTCAGGAAAGGCCAGTCCCCATGCGAGTTCCTCGGGGGCCTCTCGGGATTCCTCTCCCGTCGATGCCGGGGCCTAAGACCTTGTGTGGAGTCGGGGCCGGAACCTGAGGATTCCTCTCCAGTGCTGACATGGATCTTGGGGTACTTCTGGAGTCTCCCCAGGGGAGTCAGTCCTCGTCTCGAATGCGGGCATGCACTTGCGCTTTCCTCCAGAGCGGTAGCAGCAGTGTCACGCATTCCGCCGCGTGGATCAAAGGATCTATGGTTTTCCCTCGAGTCTTTCCCTCGAAGCTTTCCCACGAGGTTTCCCACAGGGCTGTCCCACGTGCACACGTGGTGGGAATCGATCCTCGGCTTGAACGTCAAGGCAGTTCAGGGAAAACAGGTTCCTCTGGAATGGACTGACACATCTGGGGGTCTCTTGGAATGGTGGCACGACCCTGGAGTTCCTCTCGCCTTTCCTGTGGAGAGCGCCTCCTCTTGAGATGCGACGGGAACGCCGGGAATTCTTTCCCTACGAAACAGGGAAAGGATCCCTCATCTCGAGCTAGGAGGCGGAAACGGGGCTCCCCTGGATGTGTGCGGGACCCACGTTCTTCCTCTCGAGTGGAGACGGGTATGTCGGGGAACTTCTTGAGTTGCAGCATGGGTGTGAAGGACCCTTTGGAAGTTCCAGTGTTTACACGTGATTAGCCTCGAGAAGCCTCAGCAGAAATGGGCCTCATCTCGCCTGGAGGGCAAAACCTCCTGGATTTTCTCGAGTTGCGGCAGGTGCTCTCGACTTACGACGGGGACCTCAGGGACCCGCTCTGGTGGCCTCAGGAAAGGCCAGTCCCCATGCGAGTTCCTCGGGGGCCTCTGGGGATTCCTCTCCCGTCGATGCCGGGGCCTAAGTCCTTGTGTGGAGTCGGGGCCGGAACCTGAGGATTCCTCTCCAGTGCTGACATGGATCTTGGGGTACTTCTGGAGTCTCCCCAGGGGAGTCAGTCTTCGTCTCGAATGCGGGCATGCACTTGCGCTTTCCTCCAGAGCGGTAGCAGCAGTGTCACGCAGTCCGCCTCGTGGATCAAAGGATCTATGGTTTTCCCTCGAGTCTTTCCCACGAGGCTTTCCCACGAGGCTTTCCCACAGGGCTGTCCCACGTGCACACGTGGTGGGAGTCGATCCTCGGCTTGAACGTCAAGGCAGTGCAGGGAAAACAGGTTCCTCTGGAATGGACTGACACATCTGGGGGACTCTTGGAATGGTGGCACGACCCTGGAGTTCCTCTCGCCTTTCCTGTGGAGAGCGCCTCCTCTTGAGATGCGACGGGAACGCCGGGAATTCTTTCCCTACGAAACAGGGAAAGGATCCCTCATCTCGAGCTAGGAGGCGGAAACGGGGCTCCCCTGGATGTGTGCGGGACCCACGTGCTTCCTAACGAGTGGAGACGGGTAGGTCGGGGAACTTCTTGAGTTACAGCAAGGGTGTGAAGGACCCTTTGGAAGTTCCAGTGGTTAGACGTGATTAGCCTCGAGAAGCCTCAGCGGAAATGGGCCTCATCTCGCCTGGAGGCCAAAACCTTCTGGATTTTCTCGAGTTGCGGCAGGTGCTCTCGACTTACGACGGGGACCTCAGGGACCCGCTCTGGTGGCCTCAGGAAAGGCCATTCCCCATGCGAGTTCCTCGGGGGCCTCTGGGGATTCCTCTCCCATCGATGCCGGTGCCTAAGACCTTGTGTGGAGTCGGGGCCGGAACCTGAGGATTCCTCTCCAGTGCTGACATGGATCTTGGGGTACGTCTGGAGTCTCCCCAGGGGAGTCAGTCCTCGTCTCGAATGCGGGCATGCACTTGCGCTTTCCTCCAGAGCGGTAGCAGCAGTGTCACGCAGTCTGCCGCGTGGATCAAAGGATCTATGGTTTTCCCTCGAGTCTTTCCCACGAGGCTTTCCCACGAGGCTTTCCCACAGTGCTGTCCCACGTGCACACGTGGTGGGAGTCGATCCTCGGCTTGAACGTCAAGGCAGTGCAGGGAAAACAGGTTCCTCTGGAATGGACTGACACATCTGGGGGACTCTTGGAATGGTGGCACGACCCTGGAGTTCCTCTCTACTTTCCTGTGGAGAGCGCCTCCTCTTGAGATGCGACAGGAACGCCGGGAATTCTTTCCCTACGAAACAGGGAAAGGATCCCTCATCTCGAGCTAGGAGGCGGAAACGGGGTTCCCCTGGATGTGTGCGGGACCCCACGTGCTTCCTCTCGAGTGCAGACGGGTATGTCGGGGAGCTTCTTGAGTTGCAGCAAGGGTGTGAAGGACCCTTTGGAAGTTCCAGTGGTTAGATGTGATTGGCCTCGAGAAGCCTCAGCGGAAATGGGCCTCATCTCGCCTGGAGGGCAAAACCTCCTGGATTTTCTCGAGTTGCGGCAGGTGCTCTCGACTTACGACGGGGACCTCAGGGACCCGCTCTGGTGGCCTCAGGAAAGGCCAGTCCCCACGCGAGTTCCTCGGGGGCGTCTCGGGATTCCTCTCCCGTCGAGGCCGGGGCCTAAGACCTTGTGTGGAGTCGGGGTCGGAACCTGAGGATTCCTCTCCAGTGCTGACATGGATCTTGGGGTACGTCTGGAGTCTCCCCAGGGGAGTCAGTCCTCGTCTCCAATGCAGGTATGCACTTGCGCTTTCCTCCAGAGCGGTAGCAGCAGTGTCACGCAGTCCGCCGCGTGGATCAAAGGATCTATGGTTTTCCCTCGAGTCTTTCCCACCAGGCTTTCCCACGAGGCTTTCCCACAGGGCTGTCACACGTGCACACGTGGTGGGAGTCGATCCTCGGCTTGAACGTCAAGGCAGTGCAGGGAAAACAGGTTCCTCTGGAATGGACTGACACATCTGGGGGACTCTTGGAATGGTGGCACGACCCTGGAGTTCCTCTCGCCTTTCCTGTGGAGAGCGCCTCCTCTTGAGATGCGACGGGAACGCCGGGAATTCTTTCCCTACGAGCAAGGAAAGGTTCCCTCATCTCGAGCTAGGAGGCGGAAACGGGGCTCCCCTGGATGTGTGCGGGACCCACGTGCTTCCTCTCGAGTGGAGACGGGTATGTCGGGGAACTTCTTGAGTTGCAGCAAGGGTGTGAAGGACCCTTTGGAAGTTCCAGTGGTTAGACGTGATTAGCCTTGAGAAGCCTCAGCGGAAATGGGCCTCATCTCGCCTGGAGGGCAAAACCTCCTGGATTTTCTCGAGTTGCGGCAGGTGCTCTCGACTTACGACGGGGACCTCAGGGACCCGCTCTGGTGGCCTCAGGAAAGGCCAGTCCCCATGCGAGTTCCTCGGGGGCCTCTCGGGATTCCTCTCCCGTCGATGCCGGGGCCTAAGACCTTGTGTGGAGTCGGGGCCGGAACCTGAGGATTCCTCTCCACTGCTGACATGGACCTTGGGGTACTTCTGGAGCCTCCCCAGGGGAGTCAGTCCTCGTCTTGAATGCGGGCATGCACTTGCGCTTTCCTCCAGAGTGGTAGCAGCAGTGTCACGCAGTCCGCCCCGTGGAGCAAAGGATCTATGGTTTTCCCTCGAGTCTTTCCCACGAGGCTTTCCCACGAGGCTTTCCCACAGGGCTGTCCCACGTGCACACGGGGTGGGAGTCGATCCTCGGCTTGAACGTCAAGGCAGTGCAGGGAAAAAAGGTTCCTCTTGAATGGACTGACACATCTGGGGGACTCTTGGAATGGTGTCTCCACCCTGGAGTTCCTCTCGCCTTTCCTGTGGAGAACGCCTCCTCTTGAGATGCGACTGGAACGCCGGGAATTCTTTCCCTACGAAAAAGGGAAGGATCCCTCATCTGGAGCTATGAGGCGGAAACGGGGCTCCCCTGGATGTGTGCGGGACCCACGTTCTTCCTCTCGAGTGGAGACGGGTATGTCGGGGAACTTCTTGAGTTGCAGCAAGGGTGTGAAGGACCCTTTGGAAGTTCCAGTGGTTAGATGTGATTGGCCTCGAGAAGCCTCAGCGGAAATGGGCCTCATCTCGCCTGGAGGGCAAAACCTCCTGGATTTTCTCGAGTTGCGGCAGGTGCTCTCGACTTACGACGGGGACCTCAGGGACCCGCTCTGGTGGCCTCAGGAAAGGCCAGTCCCCATGCGAGTTCCTCTGGGGATTCCTCTCCCGTCGATGCCGGGGCCTAAGACCTTGTGTGAAGTCGGGGCCGGAACCTGAGGATTCCTCTCCAGTGCTGACATGGATCTTGGGGTACTTCTGGAGTCTCCCCAGGGGAGTCAGTCCTCGTCTCGAATGCGGGCATGCACTTGCGCTTTCCTCCAGAGCGGTAGCAGCAGTGTCACGCAGTCCGCCGCGTGGATCAAAGGATCTATGGTTTTCCCTCGAGTCTTTCCCACGAGGCTTTCCAACGAGGCTTTCCCTCAGGGCTGTCCCACGTGCACACGTGGTGGGAGTCGATCCTCGGCTTGAACGTCAAGGCAGTGCAGGGAAAACAGGTTCCTCTGGAATGGACTGACACATCTGGGGGTCTCTTGGAATGGTGGCACGACCCTGGAGTTCCTCTCCCCTTTCCTGTGGAGAGCGCCTCCTCTTGAGATGCGACGGGAACGCCGGGAATTCTTTCCCTACGAAACAGGGAAAGGATCCCTCATCTCGAGCTAGGAGGCGGAAACGGGGCTCCCCTGGATGTGTGAGGGACCCCACGTGCTTCCTCTCGAGTGGAGACGGGTATGTCGGGGAAGTTCTTGAGTTGCAGCAAGGGTGTGAAGGACCCTTTGGAAGTTCCAGTGGTTAGATGTGATTGGCCTCGAGAAGCCTCAGCGGAAATGGGCCTCATCTCGCCTGGAGGGCAAAACCTCCTGGATTTATTCGAGTTGCGGCAGGTGCTCTCGACTTACGACGGGGACCTCAGGGACCCGCTCTGGTGGCCTCAGGAAAGGCCAGTCCCCATGCGAGTTCCTCGGGGGCCTCTCGGGATTCCTCTCCCGTCGATGCCGGGGCCTAAGACCTTGTGTGGAGTCGGGGCCGGAACCTGAGGATTCCTCTCCAGTGCTGACATGGATCTTGGGGTATTTCTGGAGTCTCCCCAAGGGAGTCAGTCCTCGTCTCGAATGCGGGCATGCACTTGCGCTTTCCTCCAGAGCGGTTGCAGCAGTGTCACGCAGTCCGCCGCGTGGATCAAAGGATCTATGGTTTTCCCTCGAGTCTTTCCACGAGGCATTCCCACGAGGCTTTCCCACAGGGCTGTCCCACGTGCACACGTGGTGGGAGTCGATCCTCGGCTTGAACATCAAGGCAGTGCAGGGAAAACAGGTTCCTCTGGAATGGACTGACACATCTGGGGAACTCTTGGTATGGTGGCATGACCCTGGACTTCCTCTCGCCTTTCCTGTGGAGAGCGCCTCCTCTTGAGATGCGACGGGAACGCCGGGAATTCTTTCCCTACGAAACAGGGAAAGGATCCCTCATCTCGAGCTAGGAGGCGGAAACGGGGCTCCCCTGGATGTTTGCGGGACACCACGTGCTTCCTCTCGAGTGCAGACGGGTATGTCGGGGAACTTCTTGAGTTGCAGCAAGGGTGTGAAGGACCCTTTGGAAGTTCCAGTGGTTAGATGTGATTGGCCTCGAGAAGCCTCAGCGGAAATGGGCCTCATCTCGCCTGGAGGGCAAAACCTCCTGGATTTTCTCGAGTTGCGGCAGGTGCTCTCGACTTACGACGGGGACCTCAGGGACCCGCTCTGGTGGCCTCAGGAAAGGCCAGTCCCCATGCGAGTTCCTCGGGGGCCTCTCGGGATTCCTCTCCCGTCGATGCCGGGGCCTAAGACCTTGTGTGGAGTCGGGGCCGGAACCTGAGGATTCCTCTCCAGTGCTGACATGGATCTTGGGGTAGTTCTGGAGTCTCCCCAGGGGAGTCAGTCCTCGTCTCGAATGCGGGCATGCACTTGCGCTTTCCACCAGAGCGGCAGCAGCAGTGTCACGCATTCCGCCGCGTGGATCAAAGGATCTTTGGTTTTCCCTCGAGTCTTTCCCACGAAGCTTTCCCACGAGGCTTTCCCACAGGGCTGTCCCACGTGCACACGTGGTGGGAGTCGATCCTCGGCTTGAACATAAAGGCAGTTCAGGGAAAACAGGTTCCTCTGGAATGGACTGACACATCTGGGGGTCTCTTGGAATGGTGGCACGACCCTGGAGTTCCTCTCGCCTTTCCTGTGGAGAGCGCCTCCTCTTGAGATGCGACGGGAACGCCGGGAATTCTTTCCCTACGAAACAGGGAAAGGATCCCTCATCTCGAGCTAGGAGGCGGAAACGGGGCTCCCCTGGATGTGTGCGGGACCCACGTTCTTCCTCTCGAGTGGAGACGGGTATGTCGGGGAACTTCTTGAGTTGCAGCATGGGTGTGAAGGACCCTTTGGAAGTTCCAGTGGTTAGACGTGATTAGCCTCGAGAAGCCTCAGCAGAAATGGGCCTCATCTCGCCTGGAGGGCAAAACCTCCTGGATTTTCTCGAGTTGCGGCAGGTGCTCTCGACTTACGACGGGGACCTCAGGGACCCGCTCTGGTGGCCTCAGGAAAGGCCAGTCCCCATGCGAGTTCCTCGGGGGCCTCTGGGGTTTCCTCTCCCGTCGATGCCTGGGCCTAATCCTTGTGTGGAGTCGGGGTCGGAACGTGAGGATTCCTCTCCAGTGCTGACATGGATCTTGGGGTACTTCTGGAGTCTCCCGAGGGGAGTCAGTCTTCGTCTCGAATGCGGGCATGCACTTGCGCTTTCCTCCAGAGCGGTAGCAGCAGTGTCACGCAGTCCGCCGCGTGGATCAAAGGATCTTTGGTTTTCCCTCGAGTCTTTTCCACGAGGCTTTCCCACGAGGCTTTCCCACAGGGCTGTCCCACGTGCACACGTGGTGGGAGTCGATCCTGGGATTGAACGTCAAGGCAGTGCAGGGAAAACAGGTTCCTCTGGAATGGACTGACACATCTGGGGGTCTCTTGGAATGGTGGCACGACCCTGGAGTTCCTCTCGCCATTCCTGTGGAGAGCGCCTCCTCTTGAGATGCGACGGGAACGCCGGGAATTCTTTCCCTACGAAACAGGGAAAGGATCCCTCATCTCGAGCTAGGAGGCGGAAACGGGGCTCCCCTGGATGTGTGCGGGACCCACGTTCTTCCTCTCGAGTGGAGACGGGTATGTCGGGGAACTTCTTGAGTTGCAGCATGGGTGTGAAGTACCCTTTGGAAGTTCCAGTGGTTAGACGTGATTAGCCTCGAGAAGCCTCAGCAGAAATGGGCCTCATCTCGCCTGGAGGGCAAAACCTCCTGGATTTTCTCGAGTTGCGGCAGGTGCTCTCGACTTACGACGGGGACCTCAGGGACCCGCTCTGGTGGCCTCAGGAAAGGCCAGTCCCCATGCGAGTTCCTCGGGGGTCTCTGGGGTTTCCTCTCCCGTCGATGCCGGGGCCTAAGTCCTTGTGTGGAGTCGGGGTCGGAACGTGAGGATTCCTCTCCAGTGCTGACATGGATCTTGGGGTACTTCAGGAGTCTCCCCAGGGAAGTCAGTCTTCGTCTCGAATGCGGGCATGCACTTGCGCTTTCCTCCAGAGCGGTAGCAGCAGTGTCACGCAGTCCGCCGCGTGGATCAAAGGATCTATGGTTTTCCCTCGAGTCTTTTCCACGAGGCTTTCCCACGAGGCTTTCCCACAGGGCTGTCCCACGTGCACACGTGGTGGGAGTCGATCCTTGGATTGAACGTCAAGGTAGTGCAGGGAAAACAGGTTCCTCTGGAATGGACTGACACATCTGGGGGACTCTTTGAATGGTGGCACGACCCTGGAGTTCCTCTCGCCTTTCCTGTGGAGAGCGCCTCCTCTTGAGATGCGACGGGAACGCCGGGAATTCTTTCCCTACGAAACAGGGAAAGGATCCCTCATCTCGAGCTAGGAGTCGGAAACGGAGCTCCCCTGGATGTGGGCGGGACACCACGTGCTTCCTCTCGAGTGGAGACGGGTATGTCGGGGAACTTCTTGAGTTGCAGCAATGGTGTGAAGGACCCTTTGGAAGTTCCAGTGGTTAGATGTGATTGGCCTCGAGAAGCCTCATCGGAAATGGGCCTCATCTCGCCTGGAGGGCAAAACCTCCTGGATTTTCTCGAGTTGCGGCAGGTGCTCTCGACTTACGACGGGGACCTCAGGGACCCGCTCTGGTGGCCGCAGGAAAGGCCAGTCCCCATGCGAGTTCCTCGGGGGCCTCTCGGGATTCCTCTCCCGTCGATGCCGGGGCCTAAGACCTTGTGTGGAGTCGGGGCCGGAACCTGAGGATTCCTCTCCAGTGCTGACATGGATCTTGGGGTACTTCTGGAGTCTCCCCAGGGGAGTCAGTCCTCGTCTCGAATGCGGGCATGCACTTGCGCTTTCCTCCAGAGCGGTAGCAGCAGTGTCACGCAGTCCGCTGCGTGGATCAAAGGATCTATGGTTTTCCCTCGAGTCTTTCCCACGAGGCTTTCCCACGAGGCTTTCCCACAGGGCTGTCCCACGTGCACACGTGGTGGGTGTCGATCCTCGGCTTGAATGTCAAGGCAGTGCAGGGAAAACAGGTTCCTCTGGAATGGACTGACACATCTGGGCGACTCTTGGAATGGTGGCACGACCCTGGAGTTACTCTCCCCTTTCCTATGGAGAGCGCCTCCTCTTGAGATGCGACGGGAACGCCGGGAATTCTTTCCCTACGAAACAGGGAAAGGATCTCTCATCTCGAGCTAGGAGGCGGAAACGGGGCTCCCCTGGATGTGTGCGGGACCCACGTGCTTCCTCTCGAGTGGAGACGGGTATGTCGGGGACCTTCTTGAGTTGCAGCAAGGGTGTGAAGGACCCTTTGGAAGTTCCAGTGGTTAGATGTGATTGGCCTCGAGAAGCCTCAGCGGAAATGGGCCTCATCTCGCCTGGAGGGCAAAACCTCCTGGATTTATTCGAGTTGCGGCAGGTGCTCTCGACTTACGACGGGGACCTCATGGACCCGCTCTGGTGGCCTCAGGAAAGGCCAGTCCAAATGCGAGTTCCTCGGGGGCCTCTCGGGATTCCTCTCCCGTCGATGCCGGGGCCTAAGACCTTGTGTGGAGTCGGGGCCGGAACCTGAGGATTCCTCTCCAGTGCTGACATGGATCTTGGGGTATTTCTGGAGTCTCCCCACGGGAGTCAGACCTCGTCTCGAATGCGGGCATGCACTTGCGCTTTCCTCCAGAGCGGTTGCAGCAGTGTCACGCAGTCCGCCGCGTGGATCAAAGGATCTATGGTTTTCCCTCGAGTCTTTCCCACGAGGCTTTCCCACGAGGCTTTCCCACAGGGCTGTCCCACGTGCACACGTGGTGGGAGTCGATCCTCGGCTTGAATGTCAAGGCAGTGCAGGGAAAACAGGTTCCTCTGGAATGGACTGACACATCTGGGCGACTCTTGGAATGGTGGCACGACCCTTCAGTTCCTCTCGCCTTTCCTGTGGAGAGCGCCTCCTCTTGAGATGCGACGGGAACGCCGGGAATTCTTTCCCTACGAAACAGGGAAAGGATCCCTCATCTCGAGCTAGGAGTCGGAAACGGAGCTCCCCTGGATGTGGGCGGGACACCACGTGCTTCCTCTCGAGTGGAGACGGGTATGTCGGGGAACTTCTTGAGTTGCAGCAATGGTGTGAAGGACCCTTTGGAAGTTCCAGTGGTTAGATGTGATTGGCCTCGAGAAGCCTCATCGGAAATGGGCCTCATCTCGCCTGGAGGGCAAAACCTCCTGGATTTTCTCGAGTTGCGGCAGGTGCTCTCGACTTACGACGGGGACCTCAGGGACCCGCTCTGGTGGCCGCAGGAAAGGCCAGTCCCCATGCGAGTTCCTCGGGGGCCTCTCGGGATTCCTCTCCCGTCGATGCCGGGGCCTAAGACCTTGTGTGGAGTCGGGGCCGGAACCTGAGGATTCCTCTCCAGTGCTGACATGGATCTTGGGGTACTTCTGGAGTCTCCCCAGGGGAGTCAGTCCTCGTCTCGAATGCGGGCATGCACTTGCGCTTTCCTCCAGAGCGGTAGCAGCAGTGTCACGCAGTCCGCTGCGTGGATCAAAGGATCTATGGTTTTCCCTCGAGTCTTTCCCACGAGGCTTTCCCACGAGGCTTTCCCACAGGGCTGTCCCACGTGCACACGTGGTGGGTGTCGATCCTCGGCTTGAATGTCAAGGCAGTGCAGGGAAAACAGGTTCCTCTGGAATGGACTGACACATCTGGGCGACTCTTGGAATGGTGGCACGACCCTTCAGTTCCTCTCGCCTTTCCTGTGGAGAGCGCCTCCTCTTGAGATGCGACGGGAACGCCGGGAATTCTTTCCCTACGAAACAGGGAAAGGATCCCTCATCTCGAGCTAGGAGGCGGAAACGGGGCTCCCCTGGATGTGTGCGGTACCCACGTTCTTCCTCTCGAGTGGAGACGGGTATGTCGGGGAACTTCTTGAGTTGCAGCATGGGTGTGAAGGACCCTTTGGAAGTTCCAGTGGTTAGACGTGATTAGCCTCGAGAAGCCTCAGCAGAAATGGGCCTCATCTCGCCTGGAGGGCAAAACCTCCTGGATTTTCTCGAGTTGCGGCAGGTGCTCTCGACTTATGACGGGGACCTCAGGGACCCGCTCTGGTGGCCTCAGGAAAGGCCAGTCCCCATGCGAGTTCCTCGGGGGCCTCTGGGGTTTCCTCTCCCGTCGATGCCGGGGCCTAAGTCCTTGTGTGGAGTCGGGGTCGGAACGTGAGGATTCCTCTCCAGTGCTGACATGGATCTTGGGGTACTTCTGGAGTCTCCCCAGGGGAGTCAGTCTTCGTCTCGAATGCGGGCATGCACTTGCGCTTTCCTCCAGAGCGGTAGCAGCAGTGTCACGCAGTCCGCCTCGTGGATCAAAGGATCTATGGTTTTCCATCGAGTCTTTCCCACGAGGCTTTCCCACGAGGCTTTCCCACAGGGCTGTCCCACGTGCACACGTGGTGGGAGTCGATCCTCGGCTTGAACGTCAAGGCAGTGCAGGGAAAACAGGTTCCTCTGGAATGGACTGACACATCTGGGCGACTCTTGGAATGGTGGCACGACCCTGGAGTTCCTCTCGCCTTTCCTGTGGAGAGCGCCTCCTCTTGAGATGCGACGGGAACGCCGGGAATTCTTTCCCTACTAAACAGGGAAAGGATCCCTCATCTCGAGCTAGGAGGCGGAAACGGGGCTCCCCTGGATGTGTGCGGGACACCACGTGCTTCCTCTCTAGTGGAGACAGGTATGTCGGGGAACTTCTTGAGTTGCAGCAATGGTGTGAAGGACCCTTTGGAAGTTCCAGTGGTTAGATGTGATTGGCCTCGAGAAGCCTCAGCGGAAATGGGCCTCATCTCGCCTGGAGGGCAAAACCTCCTGGATTTATTCGAGTTGCGGCAGGTGCTCTCGACTTACGACGGGGACCTCAGGGACCCGCTCTGGTGGCCTCAGGAAAGGCCAGTCCCCATGCGAGTTCCTCGGGGGCCTCTCGGGATTCCTCTCCCGTCGATGCCGGGGCCTAAGACCTTGTGTGGAGTCGGGGCCGGAACCTGAGGATTCCTCTCCAGTGCTGACATGGATCTTGGGGTATTTCTGGAGTCTCCCCAAGGGAGTAAGTCCTCGTCTCGAATGCGGGCATGCACTTGCGCTTTCCTCCAGAGCGGTTGCAGCAGTGTCACGCAGTCCGCCGCGTGGATCAAAGGATCTATGGTTTTCCCTCGAGTCTTTCCCACGAGGCTTTCCCACGAGGCTTTCCCACAGGGCTGTCCCACGTGCACACGTGGTGGGAGTCGATCCTCGGCTTGAACGTCAAGGCAGTGCAGGGAAAACAGGTTCCTCTGGAATGGACTGACACATCTGGGGGTCTCTTGGAATGGTGGCACGACCCTGGAGTTCCTCTCGCCTTTCCTGTGGAGAGCGCCTCCTCTTGAGATGCGACGGGAACGCCGGGAATTCTTTCCCTACGAAACAGGGAAAGGATCCCTCATCTCGAGCTAGGAGGCGGAAACGGGGCTCCCCTGGATGTGTGCGGGACCCACGTTCTTCCTCTCGAGTGGAGACGGGTATGTCGGGGAACTTCTTGAGTTGCAGCATGGGTGTGAAGGACCCTTTGGAAGTTCCAGTGGTTAGACGTGATTAGCCTCGAGAAGCCTCAGCAGAAATGGGCCTCATCTCGCCTGGAGGGCAAAACCTCCTGGATTTTCTCGAGTTGCGGCAGGTGCTCTCGACTTACGACGGGGACCTCAGGGACCTGCTCTGGTGGCCTCAGGAAAGGCCAGTCCCCATGCGAGTTCCTCGGGGGTCTCTGGGGTTTCCCCTCCCGTCGATGCCGGGGCCTAAGTCCTTGTGTGGAGTCGGGGTCGGAACGTGAGGATTCCTCTCCAGTGCTGACATGGATCTTGGGGTACTTCAGGAGTCTCCCCAGGGGAGTCAGTCTTCGTCTCGAATGCGGGCATGCACTTGCGCTTTCCTCCAGAGCGGTAGCAGCTGTGTCACGCAGTCCGCCGCGTGGATCAAAGGATCTATGGTTTTCCCTCGAGTCTTTTCCACGAGGCTTTCCCACGAGGCTTTCCCACAGGGCTGTCCCACGTGCACACGTGGTGGGAGTCGATCCTTGGATTGAACGTCAAGGTAGTGCAGGGAAAACAGGTTCCTCTGGAATGGACTGACACATCTGGGGGACTCTTGGAATGGTGGCACGACCCTGGAGTTCCTCTCGCCTTTCCTGTGGAGAGCGCCTCCTCTTGAGATGCGACGGGAACGCCGGGAATTCTTTCCCTACGAAACAGGGAAAGGATCCCTCATCTCGAGCTAGGAGTCTGAAACGGAGCTCCCCTGGATGTGGGCGGGACACCACGTGCTTCCTCTCGAGTGGAGACGGGTATGTCGGGGAACTTCTTGAGTTGCAGCAATGGTGTGAAGGACCCTTTGGAAGTTCCAGTGGTTAGATGTGATTGGCCTCGAGAAGCCTCATCGGAAATGGGCCTCATCTCGCCTGGAGGGCAAAACCTCCTGGATTTTCTCGAGTTGCGGCAGGTGCTCTCGACTTACGACGGGGACCTCAGGGACCCGCTCTGGTGGCCGCAGGAAAGGCCATTCCCCATGCGAGTTCCTCGGGGGCCTCTCGGGATTCCTCTCCCGTCGATGCCGGGGCCTAAGACCTTGTGTGGAGTCGGGCCCGGAACCTGAGGATTCCTCTCCAGTGCTGACATGGATCTTGGGGTACTTCTGGAGTCTCCCCAGGGGAGTCAGTCCTCGTCTCGAATGCGGGCATGCACTTGCGCTTTCCTCCAGAGCGGTTGCAGCAGTGTCACGCAGTCCGCTGCGTGGATCAAAGGATCTATGGTTTTCCCTCGAGTCTTTCCCACGAGGCTTTCCCACAGGGCTGTCCCACGTGCACACGTGGTGGGAGTCGATCCTCGGCTTGAACGTCAAGGCAGTGCAGGGAAAACAGGATCCTCTGGAATGGACTGACACATCTGGGCGACTCTTGGAATGGTGGAACGACCCTGGAGTTCCTCTCCCCTTTCCTGTGGAGAGCGCCTCCTCTTGAGATGCGACGGGAACGTCGGGAATTCTTTCCCTACGAAACAGGGAAAGGATCTCTCATCTCGAGCTAGGAGGCGGAAACGGGGCTCCCCTGGATGTGTGCGGGACCCACGTGCTTCCTCTCGAGTGGAGACGGGTATGTCGGGGACCTTCTTGAGTTGCAGCAAGGGTGTGAAGGACCCTTTGGAAGTTCCAGTGGTTAGATGTGATTGGCCTCGAGAAGCCTCAGCGGAAATGGGCCTCATCTCGCCTGGAGGGCAAAACCTCCTGGATTTTCTCGAGTTGCGGCAGGTGCTCTCGACTTACGACGGGGACCTCAGGGACCCGCTCTGGTGGCCTCAGGAAAGGCCAGTCCAAATGGGAGTTCCTCGGGGGCCTCTCGGGATTCCTCTCCCGTCGATGCCGGGGCCTAAGTCCTTGTGTGGAGTCGGGGCCGGAACCTGAGGATTCCTCTCCAGTGCTGACATGGATCTTGGGGTACTTCTGGAGTCTCCCCAGGGGAGTCAGTCCTCGTCTCGAATGCGGGCATGCATTGCGCTTTCCTCAAGAGCGGTAGCAGCAGTGTCACGCAGTCCGCCGCGTGGATCAAAGGATCTATGGTTTTCCCTCGAGTCTTTCCCACGATGCTTTCCCACGAGGCTTTCCCACAGGGCTGTCCCACGTGCACACGTGGTGGGAGTCGATCCTCGGCTTGAACGTCAAGGCAGTGCAGGGAAAACAGGTTCCTCTGGAATGGACTGACACATCTGGGGGACTCTTGGAATGGTGGCACGACCCTGGAGTTCCTCTCGCCTTTCCTGTGGAGAGCGCCTCCTCTTGAGATGCGACGGGAACGCCGGGAATTCTTTCCCTACGAAACAGAGAAAGGATCCCTCATCTCGAGCTAGGAGGCGGAAACGGGGCTCCCCTGGATGTGTGCGGGACACCACGTGCTTCCTCTCGAGTGCAGACGGGTATGTCGGGGAACTTCTTGAGTTGCAGCAAGGGTGTGAAGGACAATTTGGAAGTTCCAGAGGTTAGATGTGATTGGCCTCGAGAAGCCTCAGCGGAAATGGGCCTCATCTCGCCTGGAGGGCAAAACCTCCTGGATTTTCTCGAGTTGCGGCAGGTGCTCTCGACTTACGACGGGGACCTCAGGGACCCGCTCTGGTGGCCTCAGGAAAGGCCAGTCCCCATGCGAGTTCCTCGGGGGCCTCTCGGGATTCCTCTCCCGTCGATGCCGGGGCCTCAGACCTTGTGTGGAGTCGGGGCCGGAACCTGAGGATTCCTCTCCAGTGCTGACATGGATCTTGGGGTACTTCTGGAGTCTCCCCAGGGGAGTCAGTCCTCGTCTCGAATGCGGGCATGCACTTGCGCTTTCCTCCAGAGCGGCAGCAGCAGTGTCACGCAGTCCGCCGCGTGGATCAAAGGATCTATGGTTTTCCCTCGAGTCTTTCCCACGAGGCTTTCCCACGAGGCTTTCCCACAGGGCTGTCCCACGTGCACACGTGGTGGGAGTCGATCCTCGGCTTGAACGTCAAGGCAGTGCAGGGAAAACAGGTTCCTCTGGAATGGACTGACACATCTGGGGGACTCTTGGAATGGTGGCACGACCCTGGAGTTCCTCTCGCCTTTCCTGTGGAGAGCGCCTCCTCTTGAGATGCGACGGGAACGCCGGGAATTCTTTCCCTACGAAACAGGGAAAGGATCCCTCATCTCGAGCTAGGAGGCGGAAACGGGGCTCCCCTGGATGTATGCGCGACCCCGCGTGCTTCCTCTCGAGTGGAGACGGGTATGTCGGGGAACTTCTTGAGTTGCAGCAAGGGTGTGAAGGATCCTTTGGAAGATCCAGTGGTTAGATGTGAGTGGCCTTGAGAAGCCTTAGCGGAAATGGGCCTCATCTCGCCTGGAGGGCAAAACCTCCTGGATTTTCTCGAGTTGCGGCAGGTGCTCTCGACTTACGACGGCGACCTCAGGGAACCGCTCTGGTGGCCTCAGGAAAGGCCAGTCCCCATTCGAGTACCTCGGGGGCTTCTCGGGATTCCTCTTCCGTCGATGCCGGGGCCTAAGACCTTGTGTGGAGTCAGGGCCGGAACCTGAGGATTCCTCTCCAGTGCTGACATGGATCTTGGGGTACTTCTGGAGTCTCCCCAGGGGAGTCAGTCCTCGTCTCGAATGCGGGCATGCACTTGCGCTTTCCTCAAGAGCGGTAGCAGCAGTGTCACGCAGTCCGCCGCGTGGATCAAAGGATCTATGGTTTTCCCTCGAGTCTTTCCCACGAGGCTTTCCCACGAGGCTTTCCCACAGGGCTGTCCCACGTGCACACGTGGTGGGAGTCGATCCTCGGCTTGAACGTCAAGGCAGTGCAGGGAAAACAGGTTCCTCTGGAATGGACTGACACATCTGGGGGACTCTTGGAATGGTGGCACGACCCTGGAGTTCCTCTCGCCTTTCCTGTGGAGAGCGCCTCCTCTTGAGATGCGACGGGAACCGGGAATTCTTTCCCTACGAAACAGGGAAAGGATCCCTCATCTCGAGCTAGGAGGCGAAACGGGGCTCCCCTGGATGTATGCGGGACCCCGCGTGCTTCCTCTCGAGTGGAGACGGGTATGTCGGGGAACTTCTTGAGTTGCAGCAAGGGTGTGAAGGATCCTTTGGAAGATCCAGTGGTTAGATGTGAGTGGCCTCGAGAAGCCTCAGCGGAAATGGGCCTCATCTCGCCTGGAGGGCAAAACCTCCTGGATTTTCTCGAGTTGCGGCAGGTGCTCTCGACTTACGACGGGGACCTCAGGGAACCGCTCTGGTGGCCTCAGGAAAGGCCAGTCACCATGCGAGTATCTCGGGGGCGTCTCGGGATTCCTCTCCCGTCGATGCCGGGGCCTAAGACCTTGTGTGGAGTCGGGGCCGGAACCTGAGGATTCCTCTCCAGTGCTGACATGGATCTTGGGGTACTTCTGGAGTCTCCCCAGGGGAGTCAGTCCTCGTCTCGAATGCGGGCATGCATTGCGCTTTCCTCCAGAGCGGTAGCAGCAGTGTCACGCAGTCCGCCGCGTGGATCAAAGGATCTATGGTTTTCCCTCGAGTCTTTCCCACGAGGCTTTCCCACGAGGCTTTCCCACAGGGCTGTCCCACGTGCACACGTGGTGGGAGTCGATCCTCGGCTTGAACGTCAAGGCAGTGCAGGGAAAACAGGTTCCTCTGGAATGGACTGACACATCTGGGGGACTCTTGGAATGGTGGCACGACCCTGGAGTTCCTCTCGCCTTTCCTGTGGAGAGCGCCTCCTCTTGAGATGCGACGGGAATGCCGGGAATTCTTTCCCTACGAAACAGGGAAAGGATCCCTCATCTGGAGCTATGAGGCGGAAACGGGGCTCCCCTGGATGTGTGCGGGACACCACGTGCTTCCTCTCGAGTGGAGACGTGTATGTCGGGGAACTTCTTGAGTTGCAGCAAGGGTGTGAAGGACCCTTTGGAAGTTCCAGTGTTTAGACGTGATTGGCCTCGAGAAGCCTCAGCGGAAATGGGCCTCATCTCGCCTGGAGGGCAAAACCTCCTGGATTTTCTCGAGTTGCGGCAGGTGCTCTCGACTTACGACGGGGACCTCAGGGACCCGCTCTGGTGGCCTCAGGAAAGGCCAGTCCCCATGCGAGTTCCTCGGGGGCCTCTCGGGATTCCTCTCCCGTCGATGCCGGGGCCTAAGACCTTGTGTGGAGTCGGGGCCGGAACCTGAGGATTCCTCTCCAGTGCTGACATGGATCTTGGGGTACTTCTGGAGTCTCCCCAGGGGAGTCAGTCCTCGTCTCGAATGCGGGCATGCACTTGCGCTTTCCTCCAGAGCGGTAGCAGCAGTGTCACGCAGTCCGCCGCGTGGATCAAAGGATCTATGGTTTTCCCTCGAGTCTTTCCCACGAGGCTTTCCCACGAGGCTTTCCCACAGGGCTGTCCCACGTGCACACGTGGTGGGAGTCGATCCTCGGCTTGAAAGTCAAGGCAGTGCAGGGAAAACAGGTTCCTCTGGAATGGACTGACACATCTGGGGGACTCTTGGAATGGTGGCACAACCCTGGAGTTCCTCTCTACTTTCCTGTGGAGAGCGCCTCCTCTTGAGATGCGACGGGAACGCCGGGAATTCTTTCCCTACGAAACAGGGAAAGGATCCCTCATCTCGAGCTAGGAGGTGGAAACGGGGCTCCCCTGGATGTGTGGGGGACACCACGTGCTTCCTCTCGAGTGTAGACGGGTATGTCGGGGAACTTCTTGAGTTGCAGCAAGGGTGTGAAGGACCCTTTGGAAGTTCCAGTGTTTAGATGTGATTGGTCTCGAGAAGCCTCAGCGGAAATGGGCCTCATCTCGCCTGGAGGGCAAAACCTCCTGGATTTTCTCGAGTTGCGGCAGGTGCTCTCGACTTACGACGGTGACCTCAGGGACCCGCTCTGGTGGCCTCAGGAAAGGCCAGTCCCCATGCGAGTTCCTCGGGGGCCTCTCAGGATTCCTCTCCCGTCGATGCCGGGGCCTAAGACCTTGTGTGGAGTCGGGGCCGGAACCTGAGGATTCCTCTCCAGTGCTGACATGGATCTTGGGGTACTTCTGGAGTCTCCCCAGGGGAGTCAGTCCTCGTCTCGAATGCGGGCATGCACTTGCGCTTTCCTCCAGAGCGGTAGCAGCAGTGTCACGCAGTCCGCCGCGTGGATCAAAGGATCTATGGTTTTCCCTCGAGTCTTTCCCACGAGGCTTTCCCACGAGGCTTTCCCACAGGGCTGTCCCACGTGCACACGTGGTGGGAGTCGATCCTCGGCTTGAACGTCAAGGCAGTGCAGGGAAAACAGGTTCCTCTGGAATGGACTGACACATCTGGGGGACTCTTGGAATGGTGGCACGACCCTGGAGTTCCTCTCGCCTTTCCTGTGGAGAGCGCCTCCTCTTGAGATGCGACGGGAACGCCGGGAATTCTTTCCCTACGAAACAGGGAAAGGATCCCTCATCTCGAGCTAGGAGGCGGAAACGGGGCTCCCCTGGATGTATGCGGGACACCGCGTGCTTCCTCTCGAGTGGAGACGGGTATGTCGGGGAACTTCTTGAGTTGCAGCAAGGGTGTGAAGGATCCTTTGGAAGATCCAGTGGTTAGATGTGAGTGGCCTCGAGAAGCCTCAGCGGAAATGGGCCTCATCTCGCCTGGAGGGCAAAACCTCCTGGATTTTCTCGAGTTGCGGCAGGTGCTCTCGACTTACGACGGGGACCTCAGGTACCCGCTCTGGTGGCCTCAGGAAAGGCCAGTCCCCATTCGAGTACCTCGGGGGCGTCTCGGGATTCCTTTCCCGTCGATGCCGGGGCCTAAGACCTTGTGTGGAGTCGGGGCCGGAACCTGAGGATTCCTCTCCAGTGCTGACATGGATCTTGGGGTACTTCTGGAGTCTCCCCAGGGGAGTCAGTCCTCGTCTCGAATGCGGGCATGCATTGCGCTTTCCTCAAGAGCGGTAGCAGCAGTGTCACGCAGTCCGCCGCGTGGATCAAAGGATCTATGGTTTTCCCTTGAGTCTTTCCCACGATGCTTTCCCACGAGGCTTTCCCACAGGGCTGTCCCACGTGCACACGTGGTGGGAGTCGATCCTCGGCTTGAACGTCAAGGCAGTGCAGGGAAAACAGGTTCCTCTGGAATGGACTGACACATCTGGGGGACTCTTGGAATGGTGGCACGACCCTGGAGTTCCTCTCGCCTTTCCTGTGGAGAGCGCCTCCTCTTGAGATGCGACGGGAACGCCGGGAATTCTTTCCCTACGAAACAGAGAAAGGATCCCTCATCTCGAGCTAGGAGGCGGAAACGGGGCTCCCCTGGATGTGTGCGGGACACCACGTGCTTCCTCTCGAGTGCAGACGGGTATGTCGGGGAACTTCTTGAGTTGCAGCAAGGGTGTGAAGGACAATTTGGAAGTTCCAGAGGTTAGATGTGATTGGCCTCGAGAAGCCTCAGCGGAAATGGGCCTCATCTCGCCTGGAGGGCAAAACCTCCTGGATTTTCTCGAGTTGCGGCAGGTGCTCTCGACTTACGACGGGGACCTCAGGGACACGCTCTGGTGGCCTCAGGAAAGGCCAGTCCCCATGCGAGTTCCTCGGGGGCCTCTCGGGATTCCTCTCCCGTCGATGCCGGGGCCTCAGACCTTGTGTGGAGTCGGGGCCGGAACCTGAGGATTCCTCTCCAGTGCTGACATGGATCTTGGGGTACTTCTGGAGTCTCCCCAGGGGAGTCAGTGCTCGTCTCGAATGCAGGCATGCACTTGCGCTTTCCTCCAGAGCGGTAGCAGCAGTGTCACGCAGTCCGCCGCGTGGATCAAAGGATCTATGGTTTTCCCTCGAGTCTTTCCCACGAGGCTTTCCCACGAGGCTTTCCCACAGGGCTGTCCCACGTGCACACGTGGTGGGAGTCGATCCTCGGCTTGAACGTCAAGGCAGTGCAGGGAAAACAGGTTCCTCTGGAATGGACTGACACATCTGGGGGACTCTTGGAATGGTGGCACGACCCTGGAGTTCCTCTCGCCTTTCCTGTGGAGAGCGCCTCCTCTTGAGATGCGACGGGAACGCCGGGAATTCTTTCCCTACGAAACAGGGAAAGGATCCCTCATCTCGAGCTAGGAGGCGGAAACGGGGCTCCCCTGGATGTATGCGGGAACCCGCGTGCTTCCTCTCGAGTGGAGACGGGTATGTCGGGGAACTTCTTGAGTTGCAGCAAGGGTGTGAAGGATCCTTTGGAAGATCCAGTGGTTAGATGTGAGTGGCCTCGAGAAGCCTTAGCGGAAATGGGCCTCATCTCGCCTGGAGGGCAAAACCTCCTGGATTTTCTCGAGTTGAGGCAGGTGCTCTCGACTTACGACGGGGACCTCAGGTAACCGCTCTGGTGGCCTCAGGAAAGGCCAGTCCCCATTCGAGTACCTCGGGGGCTTCTCGTGATTCCTCTTCCGTCGATGCCGGGGCCTAAGACCTTGTGTGGAGTCGGGGCCGGAACCTGAGGATTCCTCTCCAGTGCTGACATGGATCTTGGGGTACTTCTGGAGTCTCCCCAGGGGAGTCAGTCCTCGTCTCGAATGCGGGCATGCATTGCGCTTTCCTCAAGAGCGGTAGCAGCAGTGTCACGCAGTCCGCCGCGTGGATCAAAGGATCTATGGTTTTCCCTTGAGTCTTTCCCACGATGCTTTCCCACGAGGCTTTCCCACAGGGCTGTCCCACGTGCACACGTGGTGGGAGTCGATCCTCGGCTTGAACGTCAAGGCAGTGCAGGGAAAACAGGTTCCTCTGGAATGGACTGACACATCTGGGGGACTCTTGGAATGGTGACACGACCCTGGAGTTCCTCTCGCCTTTCCTGTGGAGAGCGCCTCCTCTTGAGATGCGACGGGAACGCCGGGAATTCTTTCCCTACGAAACAGAGAAAGGATCCCTCATCTCGAGCTAGGAGGCGGAAACGGGGCTCCCCTGGATGTGTGCGGGACACCACGTGCTTCCTCTCGAGTGCAGACGGGTATGTCGGGGAACTTCTTGAGTTGCAGCAAGGGTGTGAAGGACAATTTGGAAGTTCCAGAGGTTAGATGTGATTGGCCTCGAGAAGCCTCAGCGGAAATGGGCCTCATCTCGCCTGGAGGGCAAAACCTCCTGGATTTTCTCGAGTTGCGGCAGGTGCTCTCGACTTACGACGGGGACCTCAGGGACACGCTCTGGTGGCCTCAGGAAAGGCCAGTCCCCATGCGAGTTCCTCGGGGGCCTCTCGGGATTCCTCTCCCGTCGATGCCGGGGCCTCAGACCTTGTGTGGAGTCGGGGCCGGAACCTGAGGATTCCTCTCCAGTGCTGACATGGATCTTGGGGTACTTCTGGAGTCTCCCCAGGGGAGTCAGTCCTCGTCTCGAATGCGGGCATGCACTTGCGCTTTCCTCCAGAGCGGTAGCAGCAGTGTCACACAGTCCGCCGCGTGGATCAAAGGATCTATGGTTTTCCCTCGAGTCTTTCCCACGAGGCTTTCCCACGAGGCTTTCCCACAGGGCTGTCCCACGTGCACACGTGGTGGGAGTCGATCCTCGGCTTGAACGTCAAGGCAGTGCAGGGAAAACAGGTTCCTCTGGAATGGACTGACACATCTGGGGGACTCTTGGAATGGTGGCACGACCCTGGAGTTCCTCTCGCCTTTCCTGTGGAGAGCGCCTCCTCTTGAGATGCGACGGGAACGCCGGGAATTCTTTCCCTACGAAACAGGGAAAGGATCCCTCATCTCGAGCTAGGAGGCGGAAACGGGGCTCCCCTGGATGTATGCGGGACACCGCGTGCTTCCTCTCGAGTGGAGACGGGTATGTCGGGGAACTTCTTGAGTTGCAGCAAGGGTGTGAAGGATCCTTTGGAAGATCCAGTGGTTAGATGTGAGTGGCCTCGAGAAGCCTCAGCGGAAATGGGCCTCATCTCGCCTGGAGGGCAAAACCTCCTGGATTTTCTCGAGTTGCGGCAGGTGCTCTCGACTTACGACGGGGACCTCAGGTACCCGCTCTGGTGGCCTCAGGAAAGGCCAGTCCCCATTCGAGTACCTCGGGGGCGTCTCGGGATTCCTCTCCCGTCGATGCCGGGGCCTAAGACCTTGTGTGGAGTCGGGGCCGGAACAAGAGGATTCCTCTCCAGTGCTGACATGGATCTTGGGGTACTTCTGGAGTCTCCCCAGGGGAGTCAGTCCTCGTCTCGAATGCGGGCATGCACTTGCGCTTTCCTCCAGAGTGGTAGCAGCAGTGTCACGCAGTCTGCCGCGTGGATCAAAGGATCTATAGTTTTCCCTCGAGTCTTTCCCACGAGGCTTTCCCACGAGGCTTTCCCACAGGGCTGTCCCACGTGCACACGTGGTGGGAGTCGATCCTCGGCTTGAACGTCAAGGCAGTGCAGGGAAAACAGGTTCCTCTGGAATGGACTGACACATCTGGGGGACTCTTGGAATGGTGGCACGACCCTGGAGTTCCTCTCGCCTTTCCTGTGGAGAGCGCCTCCTCTTGAGATGCGACGGGAACCGGGAATTCTTTCCCTACGAAACAGGGAAAGGATCCCTAATCTCGAGCTAGGAGGCGAAACGGGGCTCCCCTGGATGTGTGCGGGAACTCACGTGCTTCCTCTCGAGTGGAGACGGGTATGTCGAGGAACTTCTTGAGTTGCAGCAATGGTGTGAAGGTTCCTTTGGAAGATCCAGTGGTTAGATGTGAGTGGCCTCGAGAAGCCTCAGCTGAAATGGGCCTCATCTCGCCTGGAGGGCAAAACCTCCTGGATTTTCTCGAGTTGCGGCAGGTGCTCTCGACTTACGACGGGGACCTCAGGGAACCGCTCTGGTGGCCTCAGGAAAGGCCAGTCCCCATGCGAGTACCTCGGGGGCGTCTCGGGATTCCTTTCCCGTCGATGCCGGGGCCTAAGACCTTGTGTGGAGTCGGGGCCGGAACCTGAGGATTCCTCTCCAGTGCTGACATGGATCTTGGGGTACTTCTGGAGTCTCCCCAGGGGAGTCAGTCCTCGTCTCGAATGCGGGCATGCATTGCGCTTTCCTCAAGAGCGGTAGCAGCAGTGTCACGCAGTCCGCCGCGTTGATCAAAGGATCTATGGTTTTCCCTTGAGTCTTTCCCACGATGCTTTCCCACGAGGCTTTCCCACAGGGCTGTCCCACGTGCACACGTGGTGGGAGTCGATCCTCGGCTTGAACGTCAAGGCAGTGCAGGGAAAACAGGTTCCTCTGGAATGGACTGACACATCTGGGGGACTCTTGGAATGGTGGCACGACCCTGGAGTTCCTCTCGCCTTTCCTGTGGAGAGCGCCTCCTCTTGAGATGCGACGGGAACGCCGGGAATTCTTTCCCTACGAAACAGAGAAAGGATCCCTCATCTCGAGCTAGGAGGCGGAAACGGGGCTCCCCTGGATGTGTGCGGGACACCACGTGCTTCCTCTCGAGTGCAGACGGGTATGTCGGGGAACTTCTTGAGTTGCAGCAAGGGTGTGAAGGACAATTTGGAAGTTCCAGAGGTTAGATGTGATTGGCCTCGAGAAGCCTCAGCGGAAATGGGCCTCATCTCGCCTGGAGGGCAAAACCTCCTGGATTTTCTCGAGTTGCGGCAGGTGCTCTCGACTTACGACGGGGACCTCAGGGACACGCTCTGGTGGCCTCAGGAAAGGCCAGTCCCCATGCGAGTTCCTCGGGGGCCTCTCGGGATTCCTCTCCCGTCGATGCCGGGGCCTCAGACCTTGTGTGGAGTCGGGGCCGGAACCTGAGGATTCCTCTCCAGTGCTGACATGGATCTTGGGGTACTTCTGGAGTCTCCCCAGGGGAGTCAGTCCTCGTCTCGAATGCAGGCATGCACTTGCGCTTTCCTCCAGAGCGGTAGCAGCAGTGTCACGCAGTCCGCCGCGTGGATCAAAGGATCTATGGTTTTCCCTCGAGTCTTTCCCACGAGGCTTTCCCACGAGGCTTTCCCACAGGGCTGTCCCACGTGCACACGTGGTGGGAGTCGATCCTCGGCTTGAACGTCAAGGCAGTGCAGGGAAAACAGGTTCCTCTGGAATGGACTGACACATCTGGGGGACTCTTGGAATGGTGGCACGACCCTGGAGTTCCTCTCGCCTTTCCTGTGGAGAGCGCCTCCTCTTGAGATGCGACGGGAACGCCGGGAATTCTTTCCCTACGAAACAGGGAAAGGATCCCTCATCTCGAGCTAGGAGGCGGAAACGGGGCTCCCCTGGATGTATGCGGGAACCCGCGTGCTTCCTCTCGAGTGGAGACGGGTATGTCGGGGAACTTCTTGAGTTGCAGCAAGGGTGTGAAGGATCCTTTGGAAGATCCAGTGGTTAGATGTGAGTGGCCTCGAGAAGCCTTAGCGGAAATGGGCCTCATCTCGCCTGGAGGGCAAAACCTCCTGGATTTTCTCGAGTTGCGGCAGGTGCTCTCGACTTACGACGGGGACCTCAGGGAACCGCTCTGGTGGCCTCAGGAAAGGCCAGTCCCCATTCGAGTACCTCGGGGGCTTCTCGTGATTCCTCTTCCGTCGATGCCGGGGCCTTAGACCTTGTGTGGAGTCGGGGCCGGAACCTGAGGATTCCTCTCCAGTGCTGACATGGATCTTGGGGTACTTCTGGAGTCTCCCCAGGGGAGTCAGTCCTCGTCTCGAATGCGGGCATGCACTTGTGCTTTCCTCCAGAGCGGTAGCAGCAGTGTCACGCAGTCCGCCGCGTGGATCAAAGGATCTATGGTTTTCCCTCGAGTCTTTCCCACGAGGCTTTCCCACGAGGCTTTCCCACAGGGCTGTCCCACGTGCACACGTGGTGGGAGTCGATCCTCGGCTTGAAAGTCAAGGCAGTGCAGGGAAAACAGGTTCCTCTGGAATGGACTGACACATCTGGGGGACTCTTGGAATGGTGGCACAACCCTGTAGTTCCTCTCGCCTTTCCTGTGGAGAGCGCCTCCTCTTGAGATGCGACGGGAACGCCGGGAATTCTTTCCCTACGAAACAGGGAAAGGATCCCTCATCTCGAGCTAGGAGGGGGAAACGGGGCTCCCCTGGATGTGTGCGGGACACCACGTGCTTCCTCTCGAGTGCAGACGGGTATGTCGGGGAACTTCTTGAGTTGCAGCAAGGGTGTGAAGGACCCTTTGGAAGTTCCAGTGTTTAGATGTGATTGGTCTCGAGAAGCCTCAGCGGAAATGGGCCTCATCTCGCCTGGAGGGCAAAACCTCCTGGATTTTCTCGAGTTGCGGCAGGTGCTCTCGACTTACAACGGTGACCTCAGGGACCCGCTCTGGTGGCCTCAGGAAAGGCCAGTCCCCATGCGAGTTCCTCGGGGGCCTCTCGGGATTCCTCTCCCGTCGATGCCGGGGCCTCAGACCTTGTGTGGAGTCGGGGCCGGAACCTGAGGATTCCTCTCCAGTGCTGACATGGATCTTGGGGTACTTCTGGAGTCTCCCCAGGGGAGTCAGTCCTCGTCTCGAATGCGGGCATGCACTTGCGCTTTCCTCCAGAGCGGTAGCAGCAGTGTCACGTAGTCCGCCGCGTGGATCAAAGGATCTATGGTTTTCCCTCGAGTCTTTCCCACGAGGCTTTCCCACGAGGCTTTCCCACAGGGCTGTCCCACGTGCACACGTGGTGGGAGTCGATCCTCGGCTTGAACGTCAAGGCAGTGCAGGGAAAACAGGTTCCTCTGGAATGGACTGACACATCTGGGGGACTCTTGGAATGGTGGCACGACCCTGGAGTTCCTCTCGCCTTTCCTGTGGAGAGCGCCTCCTCTTGAGATGCGACGGGAACGCCGGGAATTCTTTCCCTACGAAACAGGGAAAGGATCCCTCATCTCGAGCTAGGAGGCGGAAACGGGGCTCCCCTGGATGTATGCGGGACCCCGCGTGCTTCCTCTCGAGTGGAGACGGGTATGTCGGGGAACTTCTTGAGTTGCAGCAAGGGTGTGAAGGATCCTTTGGAAGATCCAGTGGTTAGATGTGAGTGGCCTCGAGAAGCCTCAGCGGAAATGGGCCTCATCTCGCCTGGAGGGCAAAACCTCCTGGATTTTCTCGAGTTGCGGCAGGTGCTCTCGACTTACGACGGGGACCTCAGGGACCCGCTCTGGTGGCCTCAGGAAAGGCCAGTCCCCATTCGAGTACCTCGGGGGCGTCTCGGGATTCCTCTCCCGTCGATGCCGGGGCCTAAGACCTTGTGTGGAGTCGGGGCCGGAACCTGAGGATTCCTCTCCAGTGCTGACATGGATCTTGGGGTACTTCTGGAGTCTCCCCAGGGGAGTCAGTCCTCGTCTCGAATGCGGGCATGCACTTGCGCTTTCCTCCAGAGTGGTAGCAGCAGTGTCACGCAGTCTGCCGCGTGGATCAAAGGATCTATAGTTTTCCCTCGAGTCTTTCCCACGAGGCTTTCCCACGAGGCTTTCCCACAGGGCTGTCCCACGTGCACACGTGGTGGGAGTCGATCCTCGGCTTGAACGTCAAGGCAGTGCAGGGAAAACAGGTTCCTCTGGAATGGACTGACACATCTGGGGGACTCTTGGAATGGTGGCACGACCCTGGAGTTCCTCTCGCCTTTCCTGTGGAGAGCGCCTCCTCTTGAGATGCGACGGGAACCGGGAATTCTTTCCCTACGAAACAGGGAAAGGATCCCTAATCTCGAGCTAGGAGGCGAAACGGGGCTCCCCTGGATGTGTGCGGGAACTCACGTGCTTCCTCTCGAGTGGAGACGGGTATGTCGAGGAACTTCTTGAGTTGCAGCAATGGTGTGAAGGTTCCTTTGGAAGATCCAGTGGTTAGATGTGAGTGGCCTCGAGAAGCCTCAGCTGAAATGGGCCTCATCTCGCCTGGAGGGCAAAACCTCCTGGATTTTCTCGAGTTGCGGCAGGTGCTCTCGACTTACGACGGGGACCTCAGGGAACCGCTCTGGTGGCCTCAGGAAAGGCCAGTCCCCATGCGAGTACCTCGGGGGCGTCTCGGGATTCCTTTCCCGTCGATGCCGGGGCCTAAGACCTTGTGTGGAGTCGGGGCCGGAACCTGAGGATTCCTCTCCAGTGCTGACATGGATCTTGGGGTACTTCTGGAGTCTCCCCAGGGGAGTCAGTCCTCGTCTCGAATGCGGGCATGCATTGCGCTTTCCTCAAGAGCGGTAGCAGCAGTGTCACGCAGTCCGCCGCGTTGATCAAAGGATCTATGGTTTTCCCTTGAGTCTTTCCCACGATGCTTTCCCACGAGGCTTTCCCACAGGGCTGTCCCACGTGCACACGTGGTGGGAGTCGATCCTCGGCTTGAACGTCAAGGCAGTGCAGGGAAAACAGGTTCCTCTGGAATGGACTGACACATCTGGGGGACTCTTGGAATGGTGGCACGACCCTGGAGTTCCTCTCGCCTTTCCTGTGGAGAGCGCCTCCTCTTGAGATGCGACGGGAACGCCGGGAATTCTTTCCCTACGAAACAGAGAAAGGATCCCTCATCTCGAGCTAGGAGGCGGAAACGGGGCTCCCCTGGATGTGTGCGGGACACCACGTGCTTCCTCTCGAGTGCAGACGGGTATGTCGGGGAACTTCTTGAGTTGCAGCAAGGGTGTGAAGGACAATTTGGAAGTTCCAGAGGTTAGATGTGATTGGCCTCGAGAAGCCTCAGCGGAAATGGGCCTCATCTCGCCTGGAGGGCAAAACCTCCTGGATTTTCTCGAGTTGCGGCAGGTGCTCTCGACTTACGACGGGGACCTCAGGGACACGCTCTGGTGGCCTCAGGAAAGGCCAGTCCCCATGCGAGTTCCTCGGGGGCCTCTCGGGATTCCTCTCCCGTCGATGCCGGGGCCTCAGACCTTGTGTGGAGTCGGGGCCGGAACCTGAGGATTCCTCTCCAGTGCTGACATGGATCTTGGGGTACTTCTGGAGTCTCCCCAGGGGAGTCAGTCCTCGTCTCGAATGCAGGCATGCACTTGCGCTTTCCTCCAGAGCGGTAGCAGCAGTGTCACGCAGTCCGCCGCGTGGATCAAAGGATCTATGGTTTTCCCTCGAGTCTTTCCCACGAGGCTTTCCCACGAGGCTTTCCCACAGGGCTGTCCCACGTGCACACGTGGTGGGAGTCGATCCTCGGCTTGAACGTCAAGGCAGTGCAGGGAAAACAGGTTCCTCTGGAATGGACTGACACATCTGGGGGACTCTTGGAATGGTGGCACGACCCTGGAGTTCCTCTCGCCTTTCCTGTGGAGAGCGCCTCCTCTTGAGATGCGACGGGAACGCCGGGAATTCTTTCCCTACGAAACAGGGAAAGGATCCCTCATCTCGAGCTAGGAGGCGGAAACGGGGCTCCCCTGGATGTATGCGGGAACCCGCGTGCTTCCTCTCGAGTGGAGACGGGTATGTCGGGGAACTTCTTGAGTTGCAGCAAGGGTGTGAAGGATCCTTTGGAAGATCCAGTGGTTAGATGTGAGTGGCCTCGAGAAGCCTTAGCGGAAATGGGCCTCATCTCGCCTGGAGGGCAAAACCTCCTGGATTTTCTCGAGTTGCGGCAGGTGCTCTCGACTTACGACGGGGACCTCAGGGAACCGCTCTGGTGGCCTCAGGAAAGGCCAGTCCCCATTCGAGTACCTCGGGGGCTTCTCGTGATTCCTCTTCCGTCGATGCCGGGGCCTTAGACCTTGTGTGGAGTCGGGGCCGGAACCTGAGGATTCCTCTCCAGTGCTGACATGGATCTTGGGGTACTTCTGGAGTCTCCCCAGGGGAGTCAGTCCTCGTCTCGAATGCGGGCATGCACTTGTGCTTTCCTCCAGAGCGGTAGCAGCAGTGTCACGCAGTCCGCCGCGTGGATCAAAGGATCTATGGTTTTCCCTCGAGTCTTTCCCACGAGGCTTTCCCACGAGGCTTTCCCACAGGGCTGTCCCACGTGCACACGTGGTGGGAGTCGATCCTCGGCTTGAAAGTCAAGGCAGTGCAGGGAAAACAGGTTCCTCTGGAATGGACTGACACATCTGGGGGACTCTTGGAATGGTGGCACAACCCTGTAGTTCCTCTCGCCTTTCCTGTGGAGAGCGCCTCCTCTTGAGATGCGACGGGAACGCCGGGAATTCTTTCCCTACGAAACAGGGAAAGGATCCCTCATCTCGAGCTAGGAGGGGGAAACGGGGCTCCCCTGGATGTGTGCGGGACACCACGTGCTTCCTCTCGAGTGCAGACGGGTATGTCGGGGAACTTCTTGAGTTGCAGCAAGGGTGTGAAGGACCCTTTGGAAGTTCCAGTGTTTAGATGTGATTGGTCTCGAGAAGCCTCAGCGGAAATGGGCCTCATCTCGCCTGGAGGGCAAAACCTCCTGGATTTTCTCGAGTTGCGGCAGGTGCTCTCGACTTACAACGGTGACCTCAGGGACCCGCTCTGGTGGCCTCAGGAAAGGCCAGTCCCCATGCGAGTTCCTCGGGGGCCTCTCGGGATTCCTCTCCCGTCGATGCCGGGGCCTCAGACCTTGTGTGGAGTCGGGGCCGGAACCTGAGGATTCCTCTCCAGTGCTGACATGGATCTTGGGGTACTTCTGGAGTCTCCCCAGGGGAGTCAGTCCTCGTCTCGAATGCGGGCATGCACTTGCGCTTTCCTCCAGAGCGGTAGCAGCAGTGTCACGTAGTCCGCCGCGTGGATCAAAGGATCTATGGTTTTCCCTCGAGTCTTTCCCACGAGGCTTTCCCACGAGGCTTTCCCACAGGGCTGTCCCACGTGCACACGTGGTGGGAGTCGATCCTCGGCTTGAACGTCAAGGCAGTGCAGGGAAAACAGGTTCCTCTGGAATGGACTGACACATCTGGGGGACTCTTGGAATGGTGGCACGACCCTGGAGTTCCTCTCGCCTTTCCTGTGGAGAGCGCCTCCTCTTGAGATGCGACGGGAACGCCGGGAATTCTTTCCCTACGAAACAGGGAAAGGATCCCTCATCTCGAGCTAGGAGGCGGAAACGGGGCTCCCCTGGATGTATGCGGGACCCCGCGTGCTTCCTCTCGAGTGGAGACGGGTATGTCGGGGAACTTCTTGAGTTGCAGCAAGGGTGTGAAGGATCCTTTGGAAGATCCAGTGGTTAGATGTGAGTGGCCTCGAGAAGCCTCAGCGGAAATGGGCCTCATCTCGCCTGGAGGGCAAAACCTCCTGGATTTTCTCGAGTTGCGGCAGGTGCTCTCGACTTACGACGGGGACCTCAGGGACCCGCTCTGGTGGCCTCAGGAAAGGCCAGTCCCCATTCGAGTACCTCGGGGGCGTCTCGGGATTCCTCTCCCGTCGATGCCGGGGCCTAAGACCTTGTGTGGAGTCGGGGCCGGAACCTGAGGATTCCTCTCCAGTGCTGACATGGATCTTGGGGTACTTCTGGAGTCTCCCCAGGGGAGTCAGTCCTCGTCTCGAATGCGGGCATGCACTTGCGCTTTCCTCCAGAGTGGTAGCAGCAGTGTCACGCAGTCTGCCGCGTGGATCAAAGGATCTATAGTTTTCCCTCGAGTCTTTCCCACGAGGCTTTCCCACGAGGCTTTCCCACAGGGCTGTCCCACGTGCACACGTGGTGGGAGTCGATCCTCGGCTTGAAAGTCAAGGCAGTGCAGGGAAAACAGGTTCCTCTGGAATGGACTGACACATCTGGGGGACTCTTGGAATGGTGGCACAACCCTGGAGTTCCTCTCTACTTTCCTGTGGAGAGCGCCTCCTCTTGAGATGCGACGGGAACGCCGGGAATTCTTTCCCTACGAAACAGGGAAAGGATCCCTCATCTCGAGCTAGGAGGTGGAAACGGGGCTCCCCTGGATGTGTGCGGGACACCACGTGCTTCCTCTCGAGTGCAGACGGGTATGTCGGGGAACTTCTTGAGTTGCAGCAAGGGTGTGAAGGACCCTTTGGAAGTTCCAGTGTTTAGATGTGATTGGTCTCGAGAAGCCTCAGCGGAAATGGGCCTCATCTCGCCTGGAGGGCAAAACCTCCTGGATTTTCTCGAGTTGCGGCAGGTGCTCTCGACTTACGACGGTGACCTCAGGGACCCGCTCTGGTGGCCTCAGGAAAGGCCAGTCCCCATGCGAGTTCCTCGGGGGCCTCTCGGGATTCCTCTCCCGTCGATGCCGGGGCCTCAGACCTTGTGTGGAGTCGGGGCCGGAACCTGAGGATTCCTCTCCAGTGCTGACATGGATCTTGGGGTACTTCTGGAGTCTCCCCAGGGGAGTCAGTCCTCGTCTCGAATGCGGGCATGCACTTGCGCTTTCCTCCAGAGCGGTAGCAGCAGTGTCACGCAGTCCGCCGCGTGGATCAAAGGATCTATGGTTTTCCCTCGAGTCTTTCCCACGAGGCTTTCCCACGAGGCTTTCCCACAGGGCTGTCCCACGTGCACACGTGGTGGGAGTCGATCCTCGGCTTGAACGTCAAGGCAGTGCAGGGAAAACAGGTTCCTCTGGAATGGACTGACACATCTGGGGGACTCTTGGAATGGTGGCACGACCCTGGAGTTCCTCTCGCCTTTCCTGTGGAGAGCGCCTCCTCTTGAGATGCGACGGGAACGCCGGGAATTCTTTCCCTACGAAACAGGGAAAGGATCCCTCATCTCGAGCTAGGAGGCGGAAGCGGGGCTCCCCTGGATGTATGCGGGACCCCGCGTGCTTCCTCTCGAGTGGAGACGGGTATGTCGGGGAACTTCTTGAGTTGCAGCAAGGGTGTGAAGGATCCTTTGGAAGATCCAGTGGTTAGATGTGAGTGGCCTCGAGAAGCCTCAGCGGAAATGGGCCTCATCTCGCCTGGAGGGCAAAACCTCCTGGATTTTCTCGAGTAGCGGCAGGTGCTCTCGACTTACGACGGGGACCTCAGGGACCCGCTCTGGTGGCCTCAGGAAAGGCCAGTCCCCATTCGAGTACCTCTGGGGCGTCTCGGGATTCCTCTCCCGTCGATGCCGGGGCCTAAGACCTTGTGTGGAGTCGGGGCCGGAACCTGAGGATTCCTCTCCAGTGCTGACATGGATCTTGGGGTACTTCTGGAGTCTCCCCAGGGGAGTCAGTCCTCGTCTCGAATGCGGGCATGCATTGCGCTTTCCTCCAGAGCGGTAGCAGCAGTGTCACGCAGTCCGCCGCGTGGATCAAAGGATCTATGGTTTTCCCTCGAGTCTTTCCCACGAGGCTTTCCCACGAGGCTTTCCCACAGGGCTGTCCCACGTGCACACGTGGTGGGAGTCGATCCTCGGCTTGAACGTCAAGGCAGTGCAGGGAAAACAGGTTCCTCTGGAATGGACTGACACATCTGGGGGACTCTTGGAATGGTGGCACGACCCTGGAGTTCCTCTCGCCTTTCCTGTGGAGAGCGCCTCCTCTTGAGATGCGACGGGAACGCCGGGAATTCTTTCCCTACGAAACAGGGAAAGGATCCCTCATCTCGAGCAAGGAGGCGGAAGCGGGGCTCCCCTGGATGTATGCGGGACCCCGCGTGCTTCCTCTCGAGTGGAGACGGGTATGTCGGGGAACTTCTTGAGTTGCAGCAAGGGTGTGAAGGATCCTTTGGAAGATCCAGTGGTTAGATGTGAGTGGCCTCGAGAAGCCTCAGCGGAAATGGGCCTCATCTCGCCTGGAGGGCAAAACCTCCTGGATTTTCTCGAGTAGCGGCAGGTGCTCTCGACTTACGACGGGGACCTCAGGGACCCGCTCTGGTGGCCTCAGGAAAGGCCAGTCCCCATTCGAGTACCTCTGGGGCGTCTCGGGATTCCTCTCCCGTCGATGCCGGGGCCTAAGACCTTGTGTGGAGTCGGGGCCGGAACCTGAGGATTCCTCTCCAGTGCTGACATGGATCTTGGGGTACTTCTGGAGTCTCCCCAGGGGAGTCAGTCCTCGTCTCGAATGCGGGCATGCATTGCGCTTTCCTCCAGAGCGGTAGCAGCAGTGTCACGCAGTCCGCCGCGTGGATCAAAGGATCTATGGTTTTCCCTCGAGTCTTTCCCACGAGGCTTTCCCACGAGGCTTTCCCACAGGGCTGTCCCACGTGCACACGTGGTGGGAGTCGATCCTCGGCTTGAACGTCAAGGCAGTGCAGGGAAAACAGGTTCCTCTGGAATGGACTGACACATCTGGGGGACTCTTGGAATGGTGGCACGACCCTGGAGTTCCTCTCGCCTTTCCTGTGGAGAGCGCCTCCTCTTGAGATGCGACGGGAACGCCGGGAATTCTTTCCCTACGAAACAGGGAAAGGATCCCTCATCTCGAGCTAGGAGGGGGAAACGGGGCTCCCCTGGATGTGTGCGGGACACCACGTGCTTCCTCTCGAGTGGAGACGTGTATGTCGGGGAACTTCTTGAGTTGCAGCAAGGGTGTGAAGGACCCTTTGGAAGTTCCAGTGGTTAGATGTGATTGGCCTCGAGAAGCCTCAGCGGAAATGGGCCTCATCTCGCCTGGAGGGCAAAACCTCCTGGATTTTCTCGAGTTGCGGCAGGTGCTCTCGACTTAGGACGGGGACCTCAGGGACCCGCTCTGGTGGCCTCAGGAAAGGCCAGTCCCCATGCGAGTTCCTCGGGGGCCTCTCGGGATTCCTCTCCCGTCGATGCCGGGGCCTAAGACCTTGTGTGGAGTTGGGGCCGGAACCTGAGGATTCCTCTCCAGTGCTGACATGGATCTTGGGGTACTTCTGGAGTCTCCCCAGGGGAGTCAGTCCTCGTCTCGAATGCGGGCATGCATTGCGCTTTCCTCCAGAGCGGTAGCAGCAGTGTCACGCAGTCCGCCGCGTGGATCAAAGGATCTATGGTTTTCCCTCGAGTCTTTCCCACGAGGCTTTCCCACGAGGCTTTCCCACAGGGCTGTCCCACGTGCACACGTGGTGGGAGTCGATCCTCGGCTTGAACGTCAAGGCAGTGCAGGGAAAACAGGTTCCTCTGGAATGGACTGACACATCTGGGGGACTCTTGGAATGGTGGCACGACCCTGGAGTTCCTCTCGCCTTTCCTGTGGAGAGCGCCTCCTCTTGAGATGCGACGGGAACGCCGGGAATTCTTTCCCTACGAAACAGGGAAAGGATCCCTCATCTCGAGCTAGGAGGCGGAAACGGGGCTCCCCTGGATGTATGCGGGACCCCGCGTGCTTCCTCTCGAGTGGAGACGGGTATGTCGGGGAACTTCTTGAGTTGCAGCAAGGGTGTGAAGGATCCTTTGGAAGATCCAGTGGTTAGATGTGAGTGGCCTCGAGAAGCCTCAGCGGAAATGGGCCTCATCTCGCCTGGAGGGCAAAACCTCCTGGATTTTCTCGAGTTGCGGCAGGTGCTCTCGACTTACGACGGGGACCTCAGGGACCCGCTCTGGTGGCCTCAGGAAAGGCCAGTCCCCATTCGAGTACCTCGGGGGCGTCTCGGGATTCCTCTCCCGTCGATGCCGGGGCCTAAGACCTTGTGTGGAGTCGGGGCCGGAACCTGAGGATTCCTCTCCAGTGCTGACATGGATCTTGGGGTACTTCTGGAGTCTCCCCAGGGGAGTCAGTCCTCGTCTCGAATGCGGGCATGCACTTGCGCTTTCCTCCAGAGTGGTAGCAGCAGTGTCACGCAGTCTGCCGCGTGGATCAAAGGATCTATAGTTTTCCCTCCAGTCTTTCCCACGAGACTTTCCCACGAGGCTTTCCCACAGGGCTGTCCCACGTGCACACGTGGTGGGAGTCGATCCTCGGCTTGAACGTCAAGGCAGTGCAGGGAAAACAGGTTCCTCTGGAATGGACTGACACATCTGGGGGACTCTTGGAATGGTGGCACGACCCTGGAGTTCCTCTCGCCTTTCCTGTGGAGAGCGCCTCCTCTTGAGATGCGACGGGAACCGGGAATTCTTTCCCTACGAAACAGGGAAAGGATCCCTCATCTCGAGCTAGGAGGCGAAACGGGGCTCCCCTGGATGTGTGCGGGAACTCACGTGCTTCCTCTCGAGTGGAGACGGGTATGTCGGGGAACTTCTTGAGTTGCAGCAATGGTGTGAAGGTTCCTTTGGAAGATCCAGTGGTTAGATGTGAGTGGCCTCGAGAAGCCTCAGCGGAAATGGGCCTCATCTCGCCTGGAGGGCAAAACCTCCTGGATTTTCTCGAGTTGCGGCAGGTGCTCTCGACTTACGACGGGGACCTCAGGGAACCGCTCTGGTGGCCTCAGGAAAGGCCAGTCCCCATGCGAGTACCTCGGGGGCGTCTCGGGATTCCTTTCCCGTCGATGCCGGGGCCTAAGACCTTGTGTGGAGTCGGGGCCGGAACCTGAGGATTCCTCTCCAGTGCTGACATGGATCTTGGGGTACTTCTGGAGTCTCCCCAGGGGAGTCAGTCCTCGTCTCGAATGCGGGCATGCATTGCGCTTTCCTCAAGAGCGGTAGCAGCAGTGTCACGCAGTCCGCCGCGTGGATCAAAGGATCTATGGTTTTCCCTCGAGTCTTTCCCACGATGCTTTCCCACGAGGCTTTCCCACAGGGCTGTCCCACGTGCACACGTGGTGGGAGTCGATCCTCGGCTTGAACGTCAAGGCAGTGCAGGGAAAACAGGTTCCTCTGGAATGGACTGACACATCTGGGGGACTCTTGGAATGGTGGCACGACCCTGGAGTTCCTCTCGCCTTTCCTGTGGAGAGCGCCTCCTCTTGAGATGCGACGGGAACGCCGGGAATTCTTTCCCTACGAAACAGAGAAAGGATCCCTCATCTCGAGCTAGGAGGCGGAAACGGGGCTCCCCTGGATGTGTGCGGGACACCACGTGCTTCCTCTCGAGTGGAGACGGGTATGTCGGGGAACTTCTTGAGTTGCAGCAAGGGTGTGAAGGACAATTTGGAAGTTCCAGAGGTTAGATGTGATTGGCCTCGAGAAGCCTCAGCGGAAATGGGCCTCATCTCGCCTGGAGGGCAAAACCTCCTGGATTTTCTCGAGTTGCGGCAGGTGCTCTCGACTTACGACGGGGACCTCAGGGACCCGCTCTGGTGGCCTCAGGAAAGGCCAGTCCCCATGCGAGTTCCTCGGGGGCCTCTCGGGATTCCTCTCCCGTCGATGCCGGGGCCTCAGACCTTGTGTGGAGTCGGGGCCGGAACATGAGGATTCCTCTCCAGTGCTGACATGGATCTTGGGGTACTTCTGGAGTCTCCCCAGGGGAGTCAGTCCTCGTCTCGAATGCGGGCATGCACTTGCGCTTTCCTCCAGAGCTGTAGCAGCAGTGTCACGCAGTCCGCCGCGTGGATCAAAGGATCTATGGTTTTCCCTCGAGTCTTTCCCACGAGGCTTTCCCACGAGGCTTTCCCACAGGGCTGTCCCACGTGCACACGTGGTGGGAGTCGATCCTCGGCTTGAACGTCAAGGCAGTGCAGGGAAAACAGGTTCCTCTGGAATGGACTGACACATCTGGGGGACTCTTGGAATGGTGGCACGACCCTGGAGTTCCTCTCGCCTTTCCTGTGGAGAGCGCCTCCTCTTGAGATGCGACGGGAACGCCGGGAATTCTTTCCCTACGAAACAGGGAAAGGATCCCTCATCTCGAGCTAGGAGGCGGAAACGGGGCTCCCCTGGATGTATGCGGGACCCCGCGTGCTTCCTCTCGAGTGGAGACGGGTATGTCGGGGAACTTCTTGAGTTGCAGCAAGGGTGTGAAGGATCCTTTGGAAGATCCAGTGGTTAGATGTGAGTGGCCTCGAGAAGCCTTAGCGGAAATGGGCCTCATCTCGCCTGGAGGGCAAAACCTCCTGGATTTTCTCGAGTTGCGGCAGGTGCTCTCGACTTACGACGGGGACCTCAGGGAACCGCTCTGGTGGCCTCAGGAAAGGCCAGTCCCCATTCGAGTACCTCGGGGGCTTCTCGTGATTCCTCTTCCGTCGATGCCGGGGCCTAAGACCTTGTGTGGAGTCGGGGCCGGAACCTGAGGATTCCTCTCCAGTGCTGACATGGATCTTGGGGTACTTCTGGAGTCTCCCCAGGGGAGTCAGTCCTCGTCTCGAATGCGGGCATGCACTTGTGCTTTCCTCCAGAGCGGTAGCAGCAGTGTCACGCAGTCCGCCGCGTGGATCAAAGGATCTATGGTTTTCCCTCGAGTCTTTCCCACGAGGCTTTCCCACGAGGCTTTCCCACAGGGCTGTCCCACGTGCACACGTGGTGGGAGTCGATCCTCGGCTTGAACGTCAAGGCAGTGCAGGGAAAACAGGTTCCTCTGGAATGGACTGACACATCTGGGGGACTCTTGGAATGGTGGCACGACCCTGGAGTTCCTCTCGCCTTTCCTGTGGAGAGCGCCTCCTCTTGAGATGCGACGGGAACCGGGAATTCTTTCCCTACGAAACAGGGAAAGGATCCCTCATCTCGAGCTAGGAGGCGAAACGGGGCTCCCCTGGATGTATGCGGGACCCCGCGTGCTTCCTCTCGAGTGGAGACGGGTATGTCGGGGAACTTCTTGAGTTGCAGCAAGGGTGTGAAGGATCCTTTGGAAGATCCAGTGGTTAGATGTGAGTGGCCTCGAGAAGCCTCAGCGGAAATGGGCCTCATCTCGCCTGGAGGGCAAAACCTCCTGGATTTTCTCGAGTTGCGGCAGGTGCTCTCGACTTACGACGGGGACCTCAGGGAACCGCTCTGGTGGCCTCAGGAAAGGCCAGTCACCATGCGAGTATCTCGGGGGCGTCTCGGGATTCCTCTCCCGTCGATGCCGGGGCCTAAGACCTTGTGTGGAGTCGGGGCCGGAACCTGAGGATTCCTCTCCAGTGCTGACATGGATCTTGGGGTACTTCTGGAGTCTCCCCAGGGGAGTCAGTCCTCGTCTCGAATGCGGGCATGCATTGCGCTTTCCTCCAGAGCGGTAGCAGCAGTGTCACGCAGTCCGCCGCGTGGATCAAAGGATCTATGGTTTTCCCTCGAGTCTTTCCCACGAGGCTTTCCCACGAGGCTTTCCCACAGGGCTGTCCCACGTGCACACGTGGTGGGAGTCGATCCTCGGCTTGAACGTCAAGGCAGTGCAGGGAAAACAGGTTCCTCTGGAATGGACTGACACATCTGGGGGACTCTTGGAATGGTGGCACGACCCTGGAGTTCCTCTCGCCTTTCCTGTGGAGAGCGCCTCCTCTTGAGATGCGACGGGAACGCCGGGAATTCTTTCCCTACGAAACAGGGAAAGGATCCCTCATCTCGAGCTAGGAGGGGGAAACGGGGCTCCCCTGGATGTGTGCGGGACACCACGTGCTTCCTCTCGAGTGGAGACGTGTATGTCGGGGAACTTCTTGAGTTGCAGCAAGGGTGTGAAGGACCCTTTGGAAGTTCCAGTGTTTAGACGTGATTGGCCTCGAGAAGCCTCAGCGGAAATGGGCCTCATCTCGCCTGGAGGGCAAAACCTCCTGGATTTTCTCGAGTTGCGGCAGGTGCTCTCGACTTACGACGGGGACCTCAGGGACCCTCTCTGGTGGCCTCAGGAAAGGCCAGTCCCCATGCGAGTTCCTCGGGGGCATCTCGGGATTCCTCTCCCATCGATGCCGGGGCCTAAGACCTTGTGTGGAGTCGGGGCCGGAACCTGAGGATTCCTCTCCAGTGCTGACATGGATCTTGGGGTACTTCTGGAGTCTCCCCAGGGGAGTCAGTCCTCGTCTCGAATGCGGGCATGCACTTGTGCTTTCCTCCAGAGCGGTAGCAGCAGTGTCACGCAGTCCGCCGCGTGGATCAAAGGATCTATGGTTTTCCCTCGAGTCTTTCCCACGAGGCTTTCCCACGAGGCTTTCCCACAGGGCTGTCCCACGTGCACACGTGGTGGGAGTCGATCCTCGGCTTGAACGTCAAGGCAGTGCAGGGAAAACAGGTTCCTCTGGAATGGACTGACACATCTGGGGGACTCTTGGAATGGTGGCACGACCCTGGAGTTCCTCTCGCCTTTCCTGTGGAGAGCGCCTCCTCTTGAGATGCGACGGGAACCGGGAATTCTTTCCCTACGAAACAGGGAAAGGATCCCTCATCTCGAGCTAGGAGGCGAAACGGGGCTCCCCTGGATGTATGCGGGACCCCGCGTGCTTCCTCTCGAGTGGAGACGGGTATGTCGGGGAACTTCTTGAGTTGCAGCAAGGGTGTGAAGGATCCTTTGGAAGATCCAGTGGTTAGATGTGAGTGGCCTCGAGAAGCCTCAGCGGAAATGGGCCTCATCTCGCCTGGAGGGCAAAACCTCCTGGATTTTCTCGAGTTGCGGCAGGTGCTCTCGACTTACGACGGGGACCTCAGGGAACCGCTCTGGTGGCCTCAGGAAATGCCAGTCACCATGCGAGTATCTCGGGGGCGTCTCGGGATTCCTCTCCCGTCGATGCCGGGGCCTAAGACCTTGTGTGGAGTCGGGGCCGGAACCTGAGGATTCCTCTCCAGTGCTGACATGGATCTTGGGGTACTTCTGGAGTCTCCCCAGGGGAGTCAGTCCTCGTCTCGAATGCGGGCATGCATTGCGCTTTCCTCCAGAGCGGTAGCAGCAGTGTCACGCAGTCCGCCGCGTGGATCAAAGGATCTATGGTTTTCCCTCGAGTCTTTCCCACGAGGCTTTCCCACGAGGCTTTCCCACAGGGCTGTCCCACGTGCACACGTGGTGGGAGTCGATCCTCGGCTTGAACGTCAAGGCAGTGCAGGGAAAACAGGTTCCTCTGGAATGGACTGACACATCTGGGGGACTCTTGGAATGGTGGCACGACCCTGGAGTTCCTCTCGCCTTTCCTGTGGAGAGCGCCTCCTCTTGAGATGCGACGGGAACGCCGGGAATTCTTTCCCTACGAAACAGGGAAAGGATCCCTCATCTCGAGCTAGGAGGGGGAAACGGGGCTCCCCTGGATGTGTGCGGGACACCACGTGCTTCCTCTCGAGTGGAGACGTGTATGTCGGGGAACTTCTTGAGTTGCAGCAAGGGTGTGAAGGACCCTTTGGAAGTTCCAGTGTTTAGACGTGATTGGCCTCGAGAAGCCTCAGCGGAAATGGGCCTCATCTCGCCTGGAGGGCAAAACCTCCTGGATTTTCTCGAGTTGCGGCAGGTGCTCTCGACTTACGACGGGGACCTCAGGGACCCGCTCTGGTGGCCTCAGGAAAGGCCAGTCCCCATGCGAGTTCCTCGGGGGCCTCTCGGGATTCCTCTCCCGTCGATGCCGGGGCCTAAGACCTTGTGTGGAGTCGGGGCCGGAACCTGAGGATTCCTCTCCAGTGCTGACATGGATCTTGGGGTACTTCTGGAGTCTCCCCAGGGGAGTCAGTCCTCGTCTCGAATGCGGGCATGCACTTGCGCTTTCCTCCAGAGCGGTAGCAGCAGTGTCACGCAGTCCGCCGCGTGGATCAAAGGATCTATGTTTTTCCCTCGAGTCTTTCCCACGAGGCTTTCCCACGAGGCTTTCCCACAGGGCTGTCCCACGTGCACACGTGGTGGGAGTCGATCCTCGGCTTGAACGTCAAGGCAGTGCAGGGAAAACAGGTTCCTCTGGAATGGACTGACACATCTGGGGGACTCTTGGAATGGTGGCACGACCCTGGAGTTCCTCTCGCCTTTCCTGTGGAGAGCGCCTCCTCTTGAGATGCGACGGGAACGCCGGGAATTCTTTCCCTACGAAACAGGGAAAGGATCCCTCATCTCGAGCTAGGAGGCGGAAACGGGGCTCCCCTGGATGTGTGCGTTACCCCACGTGCTTCCTCTCGAGTGGAGACGGGTATGTCGGGGAACTTCTTGAGTTGCAGCAAGGGTGTGAAGGACCCTTTGGAAGTTCCAGTGTTTAGACGTGATTGGCCTCGAGAAGCCTGAGCGGAAATGGGCCTCATCTCGCCTGGAGGGCAAAACCTCCTGGATTTTCTCGAGTTGCGGCAGGTGCTCTCGACTTACGACGGGGACCTCAGGGACCCGCTCTGGTGGCCTCAGGAAAGGCCAGTCCCCATGCGAGTTCCTCGGGGGCCTCTCGGGATTCCTCTCCCGTCGATGCCGGGGCCTAAGACCTTGTGTGGAGTCGGGGCCGGAACCTGAGGATTCCTCTCCAGTGCTGACATGGATCTTGGGGTACTTCTGGAGTCTCCCCAGGGGAGTCAGTCCTCGTCTCGAATGCGGGCATGCACTTGCGCTTTCCTCCAGAGCGGTAGCAGCAGTGTCACGCAGTCCGCCGCGTGGATCAAAGGATCTATGGTTTTCCCTCGAGTCTTTCCCACGAGGCTTTCCCACGAGGCTTTCCCACAGGGCTGTCCCACGTGCACACGTGGTGGGAGTCGATCCTCGGCTTGAACGTCAAGGCAGTGCAGGGAAAACAGGTTCCTCTGGAATGGACTGACACATCTGGGGGACTCTTGGAATGGTGTCACGACCCTGGAGTTCCTCTCTACTTTCCTGTGGAGAGCGCCTCCTCTTGAGATGCGACGGGAACGCCGGGAATTCTTTCCCTACGAAACAGGGAAAGGATCCCTCATCTCGAGCTAGGAGGTGGAAACGGGGCTCCCCTGGATGTGTGTGCGGGAACTCACGTGCTTCCTCTCGAGTGGAGACGGGTATGTCGGGGAACTTATTGAGTTGCAGCAATGGTGTGAAGGATCCTTTGGAAGATCCAGTGGTTAGATGTGAGTGGCCTCGAGAAGCCTCAGCGGAAATGGGCCTCATCTCGCCTGGAGGGCAAAACCTCCTGGATTTTCTCGAGTTGCGGCAGGTGCTCTCGACTTACGACGGGGACCTCAGGGAACCGCTCTGGTGGCCTCAGGAAAGGCCAGTCCCCATGCGAGTACCTCGGGGGCATCTCGGGATTCCTCTCCCGTCGATGCCGGGGCCTAAGACCTTGTGTGGAGTCGGGGCCGGAACCTGAGGATTCCTCTCCAGTGCTGACATGGATCTTGGGGTACTTCTGGAGTCTCCCCAGGGGAGTCAGTCCTCGTCTCGAATGCGGGCATGCATTGCGCTTTCCTCCAGAGCGGTAGCAGCAGTGTCACGCAGTCCGCCGCGTGGATCAAAGGATCTATGGTTTTCCCTCGAGTTTTTCCCACGAGGCTTTGCCACGAGGCTTTCCCACAGGGCTGTCCCACGTGCACACGTGGTGGGAGTCGATCCTCGGCTTGAACGTCAAGGCAGTGCAGGGAAAACAGGTTCCTCTGGAATGGACTGACACATCTGAGGGACTCTTGGAATGGTGGCACGACCCTGGAGTTCCTCTCGCCTTTCCTGTGGAGAGCGCCTCCTCTTGAGATGCGACGGGAACGCCGGGAATTCTTTCCCTACGAAACAGAGAAAGGATCCCTCATCTCGAGCTAGGAGGCGGAAACGGGGCTCCCCTGGATGTGTGCGGGACACCACGTGCTTCCTCTCGAGTGCAGACGGGTATGTCAGGGAACTTCCTTAGTTGCAGCAAGGGTGTGAAGGACAATTTGGAAGTTCCAGAGGTTAGATGTGATAGGCCTCGAGAAGCCTCAGCGGAAATGGGCCTCATCTCGCCTGGAGGGCAAAACCTCCTGGATTTTCTCGAGTTGCGGCAGGTGCTCTCGACTTACTACGGGGACCTCAGGGACCCGCTCTGGTGGACTCAGGAAAGGCCAGTCCCCATGCGAGTTCCTCGGGGGCCTCTCGGGATTCCTCTCCCGTCGATGCCGGGGCCTAAGACCTTGTGTGGAGTCGGGGCCGGAACCTGAGGATTCCTCTCCAGTGCTGACATGGATCTTGGGGTACTTCTGGAGTCTCCCCAGGGGAGTCAGTCCTCGTCTCGAATGCGGGCATGCACTTGCGCTTTCCTCCAGAGCGGTAGCAGCAGTGTCACGCAGTCCGCCGCGTGGATCAAAGGATCTATGGTTTTCCCTCGAGTCTTTCCCACGAGGCTTTCCCACGAGGCTTTCCCACAGGGCTGTCCCACGTGCACACGTGGTGGGAGTCGAGCCTCGGCTTGAACGTCAAGGCAGTGCAGGGAAAACAGGTTCCTCTGGAATGGACTGACACATCTGGGGGACTCTTGGAATGGTGGCACGACCCTGGAGTTCCTCTCGCCTTTCCTGTGGAGAGCGCCTCCTCTTGAGATGCGACGGGAAAGCCAGGAATTCTTTCCCTAGGAAACAGGGAAAGGATCCCTCATCTCGAGCTAGGAGGCGGAAACGGGGCTCCCCTGGATGTGTGCGGGACCCCACGTACTTCCTCTCGAGTGGAGACGGGTATGTCGGGGAACTTCTTGAGTTGCAGCAAGGGTGTGAAGGACCCTTTGGAAGTTCCAGTGGTTAGATGTGATTGGCCTCGAGAAGCCTCAGCGGAAATGGGCCTCATCTCGCCTGGAGGGCAAAACCTCCTGGATTTTCTCGAGTTGCGGCAGGTGCTCTCGACTTACTACGGGGACCTCAGGGACCCGCTCTGGTGGACTCAGGAAAGGCCAGTCCCCATGCGAGTTCCTCGGGGGCCTCTCGGGATTCCTCTCCCGTCGATGCCGGGGCCTAAGACCTTGTGTGGAGTCGGGGCCGGAACCTGAGGATTCCTCTCCAGTCCTGACATGGATCTTGGGGTACTTCTGGAGTCTCCCCAGGGGAGTCAGTCCTCGTCTCGAATGCGGGCATGCACTTGCGCTTTCCTCCAGAGCGGTAGCAGCAGTGTCACGCAGTCCGCCGCGTGGATCAAAGGATCTATGGTTTTCCCTCGAGTCTTTCCCACGAGGCTTTCCCACGAGGCTTTCCCACAGGGCTGTCCCACGTGCACACGTGGTGGGAGTCGATCCTCGGCTTGAACGTCAAGGCAGTGCAGGGAAAACAGGTTCCTCTGGAATGGACTGACACATCTGGGGGACTCTTGGAATGGTGGCACGACCCTGGAGTTCCTCTCGCCTTTCCTGTGGAGAGCGCCTCCTCTTGAGATGCGACGGGAATGCCGGGAATTCTTTCCCTACGAAACAGGGAAATGATCCCTCATCTCGAGATAGGAGGCGGAAACGGGGCTCCCCTGGATGTGTGCGGGACCCCACGTGCTTCCTCTCGAGTGGAGACGGGTATGTCGCGGAACTTCTTGAGTTGCAGCAAGGGTGTGAAGGACCCTTTGGAAGTTCCAGTGGTTAGATGTGATTGGCCTCGAGAAGCCTCAGCCCAAATGGGCCTCATCTCGCCTGGAGGGCAAAACCTCCTGGATTTTCTCGAGTTGCGGCAGGTGCTCTCGACTTACGACGGGGACCTCAGGGAACCGCTCTGGTGGCCTCAGGAAAGGCCAGTCCCCATGCGAGTTCCTCGGGGGCCTCTCGGGATTCCTCTCCCGTCGATGCCGGGGCCTAAGGCCTTGTGTGGAGTCGGGGCCGGAACCTGAGGATTCCTCTCCATTGCTGACATGGATCTTGGGGTATTCTGGAGTCTCCCCAGAGGAGTCAGTCCTCGTCTCGAATGCGGGCATGCACTTGCGCTTTCCTCCAGAGCGGTAGCAGCAGTGTCACGCAGTCTACCAAATGGGTCAAAGGATCTATGGTTTTCCCTCGAGTCTTTCACACGAGGCTTTCCCACGAGGCTTTCCCACAGGGCTGTCCCACGTGCACACGTGGTGGGAGTCGATCCTCGGCTTGAACGTCAAGGCAGTGCAGGGAAAACAGGTTCCTCTGGAATGGACTGACACATCTGGGGGACTCTTGGAATGGTGGCACGACCCTGGAGTTCCTCTCGCCTTTCCTGTGGAGAGCGCCTCCTCTTGAGATGCGACGGGAACGCCGGGAATTCTTTCCCTACGAAACAGGGAAAGGATCCCTCATCTCGAGCTAGGAGGCGGAAACGGGGCTCCCCTGGATGTGTGCGGGACCCCACGTGCTTCCTCTCGAGTGGAGACGGGTATGTCGGGGAACTTCTTGAGTTGCAGCAATGGTGTGAAGGACCCTTTGGAACTTCCAGTGGTTAGATGTGATTAGCCTCGAGAAGCCTCAGTGGAAATGGGCCTCATCTCGCCTGGAGGGCAAAACCTCCTGGATTTTCTCGAGTTGCGGCAGGTGCTCTCGACTTACGACGGGGACCTCAGGGACCCGCTCTGGTGGCCTCAGGAAAGGCCAGTCCCCATGCGAGTTCCTCGGGGGCCTCTCGGGATTCCTCTCCCGTCGATGCCGGGGCCTAAGACCTTGTGTGGAGTCGGGGCCGGAACCTGAGGATTCCTCTCCAGTGCTGACATGGATCTTGGGGTACTTCTGGAGTTTCCCCAGGGGAGTCAGTCCTCGTCTCGAATGCGGGCATGCACTTGCGCTTTCCTCCAGAGCGGTAGCAGCAGTGTCACGCAGTCCGCCGCGTGGATCAAAGGATCTATTGTTTTCCCTCGAGTCTTTCCCACGAGGCTTTCCCACGAGGCTTTCCCACAGGGCTGTGCCACGTGCACACGTGGTGGGAGTCGATCCTCGGCTTGAACGTCAAGGCAGTGCAGGGAAAACAGGTTCCTCTGGAATGGACTGACACATCTGGGGGACTCTTGGAATGGTGGCACGACCCTGGAGTTCCTCTCGCCTTTCCTGTGGAGAGCGCCTCCTCTTGAGATGCGACGGGAACGCCGGGAATTCTTTCCCTACGAAACAGGGAAAGGATCCCTCATCTCGAGCTAGGAGGCGGAAACGGGGCTCCCCTGGATGTGTGCGGGACCCCACGTGCTTCCTCTCGAGTGGAGACGGGTATGTCGGGGAACTTCTTGAGTTGCAGCAAGGGTGTGAAGGACCCTTTGGAAGTTCCAGTGGTTAGATGTGATTGGCCTCGAGAAGCCTCAGCGGAAATGGGCCTCATCTCGCCTGGAGGGCAAAACCTCCTGGATTTTCTCGAGTTGCGGCAGGTGCTCTCGACTTACGACGGAGACCTCAGGGACCCGCTCTGGTGGCCTCAGGAAATGACAGTCCCCATGCGAGTTCCTCGGGGGCCTCTCGGGATTCCTCTCCCGTCGATGCCGGGGCCTAAGACCTTGTGTGGAGTCGGGGCCGGAACCTGAGGATTCCTCTCCAGTGCTGACATGGATCTTGGGGTACTTCTGGAGTCTCCCCAGGGGAGTCAGTCCTCGTCTCGAATGCGGGCATGCAGTTGCGCTTTCCTCCAGAGCGGTAGCAGCAGTGTCACGCAGTCCGCCGCGTGGATCAAAGGATCTATGGTTTTCCCTCGAGTCTTTCCCACGAGGCTTTCCCACGAGGCTTTCCCACAGGGCTGTCCCACGTACACACGTGGTGGGAGTCGATCCTCGGCTTGAACGTCAAGGCAGTGCAGGGAAAACAGGTTCCTCTGGAATGGACTGACACATCTGGGGGACTCTTGGAATGGTGGCACGACCCTGGAGTTCCTCTCGCCTTTCCTGTGGAGAGCGCCTCCTCTTGAGATGCGACGGGAACGCCGGGAATTCTTTCCCTACGAAACAGGGAAAGGATCCCTCATCTCGAGCTAGGAGGCGGAAACGGGGCTCCCCTGGATGTGCGGGACCCCGCGTGCTTCCTCTCGAGTGGAGACGGGTATGTCGGGGAACTTCTTGAGTTGCAGCAAGGGTGTGAAGGATCCTTTGGAAGATCCAGTGGTTAGATGTGAGTGGCCTCGAGAAGCCTCAGCGGAAATGGGCCTCATCTCGCCTGGAGGGCAAAACCTCCTGGATTTTCTCGAGTTGCGGCAGGTGCTCTCGACTTACGACGGGGACCTCAGGGACCCGCTCTGGTGGCCTCAGGAAAGGCCAGTCCCCATTCGAGTACCTCGGGGGCCTCTCGGGATTCCTCTCCCGTCGATGCCGGGGCCTAAGACCTTGTGTGGAGTCGGGGCCGGAACCTGAGGATTCCTCTCCAGTGCTGACATGGATCTTGGGGTACTTCTGGAGTCTCCCCAGGGGAGTCAGTCCTCGTCTCGAATGCGGGCATGCACTTGCGCTTTCCTCCAGAGTGGTAGCAGCAGTGTCACGCAGTCCGCCGCGTGGATCAAAGGATCTATAGTTTTCCCTCGAGTCTTTCCCACGAGGCTTTCCCACGAGGCTTTCCCACAGGGCTGTCCCACGTGCACACGTGGTGGGAGTAGATCCTCGGCTTGAAAGTCAAGGCAGTGCAGGGAAAACAGGTTCTTCTGGAATGGACTGACACATCTGGGGGACTCTTGGAATGGTGGCACGACCCTGGAGTTCCTCTCGCCTTTCCTGTGGAGAGCGCCTCCTCTTGAGATGCGACGGGAACCGGGAATTCTTTCCCTACAAAACAGGGAAACGATCCCTCATCTCGAGCTAGGAGGCGAAACGGGGCTCCCCTGGATGTGTGCGGGAAATCACGTGCTTCCTCTCGAGTGGAGACGGGTATGTCGGGGAACTTCTTGAGTTGCAGCAATGGTGTGAAGGTTCCTTTGGAATATCCAGTGGTTAGATGTGAGTGGCCTCGAGAAGCCTCAGCGGAAATGGGCCTCATCTCGCCTGGAGGGCAAAACCTCCTGGATTTTCTCGAGTTGCGGCAGGTGCTCTCGACTTACGACGGGGACCTCAGGGAACCGCTCTGGTGGCCTCAGGAAAGGCCAGTCCCCATGCGAGTACCTCGGGGGCGTCTCGGGATTCCTTTCCCGTCGATGCCGGGGCCTAAGACCTTGTGTGGAGTCGGGGCCGGAACCTGAGGATTCCTCTCCAGTGCTGACATGGATCTTGGGGTACTTCTGGAGTCTCCCCAGGGGAGTCAGTCCTCGTCTCGAATGCGGGCATGCATTTGCGCTTTCCTCAAGGGCGGTAGCAGCAGTGTCACGCAGTCCGCCGCGTGGATCAAAGGATCTATGGCTTTCCCTCGAGTCTTTCCCACGATGCTTTCCCACGAGGCTTTCCCACAGGGCTGTCCCACGTGCACACGTGGTGGGAGTCGATCCTCGGCTTGAACGTCAAGGCAGTGCAGGGAAAAAAGGTTCCTCTGGAATGGACTGACACATCTGGGGGACTCTTGGAATGGTGGCACGACCCTGGAGTTCCTCTCGCCTTTCCTGTGGAGAGCGCCTCCTCTTGAGATGCTACGGGAACGCCGGGAATTCTTTCCCTACGAAACAGAGAAAGGATCCCTCATCTCGAGCTAGGAGGCGGAAACGGGGCTCCCCTGGATGTGTGCGGGACACCACGTGCTTCCTCTCGAGTGCAGACGGGTATGTCGGGGAACTTCTTGAGTTGCAGCAAGGGTGTGAAGGACAATTTGGAAGTTCCAGAGGTTAGATGTGATTGGCCTCGAGAAGCCTCAGCGGAAATGGGCCTCATCTCGCCTGGAGGGCAAAACCTCCTGGATTTTCTCGAGTTGCGGCAGGTGCTCTCGACTTACGACGGGGACCTCAGGGACCCGCTCTGGTGGCCTCAGGAAAGGCCAGTCCCCATGCGAGTTCCTCGGGGGCCTCTCGGGATTCCTCTCCCGTCGATGCCGGGGCCTCAGACCTTGTGTGGAGTCGGGGCCGGAACCTGAGGATTCCTCTCCAGTGCTGACATGGATCTTGGGGTACTTCTGGAGTCTCCCCAGGGGAGTCAGTCCTCGTCTCGAATGCGGGCATGCACTTGCGCTTTCCTCCAGAGCGGTAGCAGCAGTGTCACGCAGTCCGCCGCGTAGATCAAAGGATCTATGGTTTTCCCTCGAGTCTTTCCCACGAGGCTTTCCCACGAGGCTTTCCCACAGGGCTGTCCCACGTGCACACGTGGTGGGAGTCGATCCTCGGCTTCAACGTCAAGGCAGTGCAGGGAAAACAGGTTCCTCTGGAATGGACTGACACATCTGGGGGACTCTTGGAATGGTGGCACGACCCTGGAGTTCCTCTCGCCTTTCCTGTGGAGAGCGCCTCCTCTTGAGATGCGACGGGAACGCCGGGAATTCTTTCCCTACGAAACAGGGAAAGGATCCCTCATCTCGAGCTAGGAGGCGGAAACGGGGCTCCCCTGGATGTGTGCGGGACCCACGTGCTTCCTCTCGAGTGGAGACGGGTATGTCGGGGAACTTCTTGAGTTGCAGCAAGGGTGTGAAGGACCCTTTGGAAGTTCCAGTGGTTAGACGTGATTAGCCTCGAGAAGCCTCAGCGGAAATGGGCCTCATCTCTCCTGGAGGTCAAAACGTCCTGGATTTTCTCGAGTTGCGGCAGGTGCTCTCGACTTACGACGGGGACCTCCGGGACACGCTCTAATGGCCTCAGGAAAGGCCAGTCCCCATGCGAGTTCCTCGTGGGCATCTCGGGATTCCTCTCCCGTCGATGCCGGGGCCTAAGACCTTGTGTGGAGTCGGGGCCGGAACCTGAGGATTCCTCTCCAGTGCTGACATGGATCTTGGGGTACTTCTGGAGTCTCCCCAGGGGAGTCAGTCCTCGTCTCGAATGCGGGCATGCACTTGCGCTTTCCTCCAGAGCGGTAGCAGCAGTGTCACGCAGTCCGCCGCGTGGATCAAAGGATCTATGGTTTTCCCTCGAGTCTTTCCCACGAGGCTTTCCCACGAGGCTTTCCCACAGGGCTGTCCCACGTGCACACGTGGTGGGAGTCGATCCTCGGATTGAACGTCAAGGCAGTGCAGGGAAAACAGGCTCCTCTGGAATAGACTGACCCATCTGTGGGATTCTTGGAATGGTGGCACGACCCTGGAGTTCCTCTCGCCTTTCCTGTGGAGAGCGCCTCCTCTTGAGATGCGACGGGAACGCCGGGAATTCTTTCCCTACGAAACAGGGAAAGGATCCCTCATCTCGAGCTAGGAGGCGGAAATGGGGCTCCCCTGGATGTGTGCGGGACCCCACGTGCTTCCTCTCGAGTGGAGACGGGTATGTCGGGGAACTTCTTGAGTTGCAGCAAGGGTGTGAAGGATCCTTTGGAAGTTCCAGTGGTTAGATGTGATTGGCCTCGAGAAGCCTCAGCGGAAATGGGGCTCATCTCGCCTGGAGGGCAAAACCTCCTGGATTTTCTCGAGTTGCGGCAGGTGCTCTCGACTTACGACGGGGACCTCAGGGACACGCTCTGATGGCCTCAGGAAAGGCCAGTCTCCATGCGAGTTCCTCGGGGGCCTCTCGGGATTCCTCTCCCGTCGATGCCGGGCCTAAGACCTTGTGTGGAGTCGGGGCCGGAACCTGAGGATTCCTCTCCAGTGCTGACATGGATCTTGGGGTACTTCTGGAGTCTCCCCAGGGGAGTCAGTCCTCGTCTCGAATGCGGGCATGCAATTGCGCTTTCCTCCAGAGCGGTAGCAGCAGTGTCACGCAGTCCGCCGCGTGGATCAAAGGATCTATGGTTTTCCCTCGAGTCTTTCCCACGAGGCTTTCCCACGAGGCTTTCCCACAGGGCTGTCCCACGTGCACACGTGGTGGGAGTCGATCCTCGGCTTGAACGTCAAGGCAGTGCAGGGAAAACAGGTTCCTCTGGAATGGACTGACACATCTGGGGGACTCTTGGAATGGTGGCACGACCCTGGAGTTCCTCTCGCCTTTCCTGTGGAGAGCGCCTCCTCTTGAGATGCGACGGGAATGCCGGGAATTCTTTCCCTACGAAACAGGGAAAGGATCCCTCATCTCGAGATAGGAGGCGGAAACGGGGCTCCCCTGGATGTGTGCGGGACCCCACGTGCTTCCTCTCGAGTGGAGACGGGTATGTCGGGGAACTTCTTGAGTTGCAGCAAGGGTGTGAAGGACCCTTTGGAAGTTCCAGTGGTTAGATGTGATTGGCCTCGAGAAGCCTCAGTGGAAATGGGCCTCATCTCGCCTGGAGGGCAAAACCTCCTGGATTTTCTCGAGTTGCGACAGGTGGTCTCGACTTACGACGGGGACCTCAGGGAACCGCTCTGGTGGCCTCAGGAAAGGCCAGTCCCCATGCGAGTTCCTCGGGGGCCTCTCGGGATTCCTCTCCCGTCGATGCCGGGGCCTAAGGCCTTGTGTGGAGTCGGGGCCGGAACCTGAGGATTCCTCTCCATTGCTGACATGGATCTTGGGGTACTTCTGGAGTCTCCCCAGGGGAGTCAGTCCTCGTCTCGAATGCGGGCATGCACTTGCGCTTTCCTCCAGAGCGGTAGCAGCAGTGTCACGCAGTCCGCCGCGTGGATCAAAGGATCTATGGTTTTCCCTCGAGTCTTTCCCACGAGGCTTTCCCACGAGGCTTTCCCACAGGGCTGTCCCACGTGCACACGTGGTGGGAGTCGATCCTCGGCTTGAACGTCAAGGCAGTGCAGGGAAAACAGGTTCCTCTGGAATGGACTGACACATCTGGGGGACTCTTGGAATGGTGGTACGACCCTGGAGTTCCTCTCGCCTTTCCTGTGGAGAGCGCCTCCTCTTGAGATGCGACGGGAACGCCGGGAATTCTTTCCCTACGAAACAGGGAAAGGATCCCTCATCTCGAGCTAGGAGGCGGAAACGGAGCTCCCCTGGATGTGTGCGGGACCCCACGTGCTTCCTCTCGAGTGGAGACGGGTATGTCGGGGAACTTCTTGAGTTGCAGCAAGGGTGTGAAGGACCCTTTGGAAGTTCCAGTGGTTAGATGTGAGTGGCCTCGAGAAGCCTCAGCGGAAATGGGCCTCATCTCGCCTGGAGGGCAAAACCTCCTGGATTTTCTCGAGTTGCGGCAGGTGCTCTCGACTTACGACGGGGACCTCAGGGACCCGCTCTGGTGGCCTCAGGAAAGGCCAGTCCCCATGCGAGTTCCTCGGGGGCCTCTCGGGATTCCTCTCCCGTCGATGCCGGGGCCTCAGACCTTGTGTGGAGTCGGGGCCGGAACCTGAGGATTCCTCTCCAGTGCTGACATGGATCTTGGGGTACTTCTGGAGTCTCCCCAGGGGAGTCAGTCCTCGTCTCGAATGCGGGCATGCACTTTCGCTTTCCTCCAGAGCGGTAGCAGCAGTGTCACGCAGTCCGCCGCGTGGATCAAAGGATCTATGGTTTTCCCTCGAGTCTTTCCCACGAGGCTTTCCCACGAGGCTTTCCCACAGGGCTGTCCCACGTGCACACGTGGTGGGAGTCGATCCTCGGCTTCAACGTCAAAGCAGTGCAGGGAAAACAGGTTCCTCTGGAATGGACTGACACATCTGGGGGACTCTTGGAATGGTGGCACGACCCTGGAGTTCCTCTCGCCTTTCCTGTGGAGAGCGCCTCCTCTTGAGATGCGACGGGAACGCCGGGAATTCTTTCCCTACCAAACAGGGGAAGGATCCCTCATCTCGAGCTAGGAGGCGGAAACGGGGCTCCCCTGGATGTATGCGGGACCCCGCGTGCTTCCTCTCGAGTGGAGACGGGTATGTCGGGGAACTGCTTGAGTTGCAGCAAGGGTGTGAAGGATCCTTTGGAAGATCCAGTGGTTAGATGTGAGTGGCCTCGAGAAGCCTCAGCGGAAATGGGCCTCATCTCGCCTGGAGGGCAAAACCTCCTGGATTTTCTCGAGTTGCGGCAGGTGCTCTCGACTTACGACGGGGACCTCAGGGACCCGCTCTGGTGGCCTCAGGAAAGGCCAGTCCCCATTCGAGTACCTCGGGGGCGTCTCGGGATTCCTCTCCCGTCGATGCCGGGGCCTAAGACCTTGTGTGGAGTCGGGGCCGGAACCTGAGGATTCCTCTCCAGTGCTGACATGGATCTTGGGGTACTTCTGGAGTCTCCCCAGGGGAGTCAGTCCTCGTCTCGAATGCGGGCATGCACTTGCGCTTTCCTCCAGAGTGGTAGCAGCAGTGTCACGCAGTCCGCCGCGTGGATCAAAGGATCTATAGTTTTCCCTCGAGTCTTTCCCACGAGGCTTTCCCACGAGGCTTTCCCACAGGGCTGTCCCACGTGCACACGTGGTGGGAGTCGATCCTCGGCTTGAACGTCAAGGCAGTGCAGGGAAAACAGGTTCCTCTGGAATGGACTGACACATCTGGGGGACTCTTGGAATGGTGGCACGACCCTGGAGTTCCTCTCGCCTTTCCTGTGGAGAGCGCCTCCTCTTGAGATGCGACGGGAACCGGGAATTCTTTCCCTACGAAACAGGGAAAGGATCCCTCATCTCGAGCTAGGAGGCGAAACGGGGCTCCCCTGGATGTGTGCGGGAACTCACGTGCTTCCTCTCGAGTGGAGACGGGTATGTCGGGGAACTTCTTGAGTTGCAGCAATGGTGTGAAGGTTCCTTTGGAAGATCCAGTGGTTAGATGTGAGTGGCCTCGAGAAGCCTCAGCGGAAATGGGCCTCATCTCGCCTGGAGGGCAAAACCTCCTGGATTTTCTCGAGTTGCGGCAGGTGCTCTCGACTTACGACGGGGACCTCAGGGAACCGCTCTGGTGGCCTCAGGAAAGGCCAGTCCCCATGGGAGTACCTCGGGGGCGTCTCGGGATTCCTTTCCCGTCGATGCCGGGGCCTAAGACCTTGTGTGGAGTCGGGGCCGGAACCTGAGGATTCCTCTCCAGTGCTGACATGGATCTTGGGGTACTTCTGGAGTCTCCCCAGGGGAGTCAGTCCTCGTCTCGAATGCGGGCATGCATTGCGCTTTCCTCCAGAGCGGTAGCAGCAGTGTCACGCAGTCCGCCGCGTGGATCAAAGGATCTATGGTTTTCCCTCGAGTCTTTCCCACGAGGCTTTCCCACGAGGCTTTCCCACAGGGCTGTCCCACGTGCACACGTGGTGGGAGTCGATCCTCGGCTTGAACGTCAAGGAAGTGCAGGGAAAACAGGTTCCTCTTGAATGGACTGACACATCTGGGGGACTCTTGGAATGGTGGCACGACCCTGGAGTTCCTCTCGCCTTTCCTGTGGAGAGCGCCTCCTCTTGAGATGCGACGGGAACGCCGGGAATTCTTTCCCTACGAAACAGGGAAAGGATCCCTCATCTCGAGCTAGGAGGCGGAAACGGGGCTCCCCTGGATGTGTGCGGGACACCACGTGCTTCCTCTCGAGTGGAGACGTGTATGTCGGGGAACTTCTTGAGTTGCAGCAAGGGTGTGAAGGACCCTTTGGAATTTCCAGTGTTTAGACGTGATTGGCCTCGAGAAGCCTCAGCGGAAATGGGCCTCATCTCGCCTGGAGGGCAAAACCTCCTGGATTTTCTCGAGTTGCGGCAGGTGCTCTCGACTTACGACGGGGACCTCAGGGACCCGCTCTGGTGGCCTCAGGAAAGGCCAGTCCCCATGCGAGTTCCTCGGGGGCCTCTCGGGATTCCTCTCCCGTCGATGCCGGGGCCTAAGACCTTGAGTGGAGTCGGGGCCGGAACCTGAGGATTCCTCTCCAGTGCTGACATGGATCTTGGGGTACTTCTGGAGTCTCCCCAGGGGAGTCAGTCCTCGTCTCGAATGCGGGCATGCACTTGCGCTTTCCTCCAGAGCGGTAGCAGCAGTGTCACGCAGTCCGCCGCGTGGATCAAACGATCTATGGTTTTCCCTCGAGTCTTTCCCACGAGGCTTTCCCACGAGGCTTTCCCACAGGGCTGTCCCACGTGCACACGTGGTGGGAGTCGATCCTCGGCTTGAACGTCAAGGCAGTGAAGGGAAAACAGGTTCCTCTGGAATGGACTGACACATCTGGGGGACTCTTGGAATGGTGTCACGACCCTGGAGTTCCTCTCTACTTTCCTGTGGAGAGCGCCTCCTCTTGAGATGCGACGGGAACGCCGGGAATTCTTTCCCTACGAAACAGGGAAAGGATCCCTCATCTCGAGCTAGGAGGTGGAAACGGGGCTCCCCTGGATGTGTGCGGGACACCACGTGCTTCCTCTCGAGTGCAGACGGGTATGTCGGGGAACTTCTTGAGTTGCAGCAAGGGTGTGAAGGACAATTTGGAAGTTCCAGAGGTTAGATGTGACTGGCCTCGAGAAGCCTCAGCGGAAATGGGCCTCATCTCGCCTGGAGGGCAAAACCTCCTGGATTTTCTCGAGTTGCGGCAGGTGCTCTCGACTTACGACGGGGACCTCAGGGACCCGCTCTGGTGGCCTCAGGAAAGGCCAGTCCCCATGCGAGTTCCTCGGGGGCCTCTCGGGATTCCTCTTCCGTCGATGCCGGGGCCTAAGACCTTGTGTGGAGTCAGGGCCGGAACCTGAGGATTCCTCTCCAGTGCTGACATGGATCTTGGGGTACTTCTGGAGTCTCCCCAGGGGAGTCAGTCCTCGTCTCGAATGCGGGCATGCACTTGCGCTTTCCTCCAGAGCGGTAGCAGCAGTGTCACGCAGTCCGCCGCGTGGATCAAAGGATCTATGGTTTTCCCTCGAGGCTTTCCCACGAGGCTTTCCCACGAGGCTTTCCCACAGGGCTGTCCCACGTGCACACGTGGTGGGAGTCGATCCTCGGCTTGAACGTCAAGGGAGTGCAGGGAAAACAGGTTCCTCTGGAATGGACTGACACATCTGGGGGACTCTTGGAATGGTGGCACGACCCTGGAGTTCCTCTCGCCTTTCCTGTGGAGAGCGCCTCCTCTTGAGATGCGACGGGAACGCCGGGAATTCTTTCCCTACGAAACAGGAAAAGGATCCCTCATCTCGAGCTAGGAGGCGGAAACGGGGCTCCCCTGGATGTGTGCGGGACACCACGTGCTTCCTCTCGAGTGCAGACGGGTATGTCGTGGAACTTCTTGAGTTGCAGCAAGGGTGTGAAGGACCCTTTGGAAGTTCCAGTGTTTAGATGTGATTGGCCTCGAGAAGCCTCAGCGGAAATGGGCCTCATCTCGCCTGGAGGGCAAAACCTCCTGGATTTTCTCGAGTTGCGGCAGGTGCTCTCGACTTACGACGGTGACCTCAGGGACCCGCTCTGGTGGCCTCAGGAAAGGCCAGTCCCCATGCGAGTACCTCGGGGGCGTCTCGGGATTCCTCTCCCGTCGATGCCGGGGCCTAAGACCTTGTGTGGAGTCAGGGCCGGAACCTGAGGATTCCTCTCCAGTGCTGACATGGATCTTGGGGTACTTCTGGAGTCTCCCCAGGGGAGTCAGTCCTCGTCTCGAATGCGGGCATGCACTTGCGCTTTCCTCCAGAGCGGTAGCAGCAGTGTCACGCAGTCCGCCGCGTGGATCAAAGGATCTATGGTTTTCCCTCGAGGCTTTCCCACGAGGCTTTCCCACGAGGCTTTCCCACAGGGCTGTCCCACGTGCACACGTGGTGGGAGTCGATCCTCGGCTTGAACGTCAAGGCAGTGCAGGGAAAACAGGTTCCTCTGGAATGGACTGACACATCTGGGGGACTCTTGGAATGGTGGCACGACCCTGGAGTTCCTCTCGCCTTTCCTGTTGAGAGCGCCTCCTCTTGAGATGCGACGGGAACGCCGGGTATTCTTTCCCTACGAAACAGGGAAAGGATCCCTCATCTCGAGCTAGGAGGCGGAAACGGGGCTCCCCTGGATGTATGCGGGACCCCGCGTGCTTCCTCTCGAGTGGAGACGGGTATGTCGGGGAACTTCTTGAGTTGCAGCAAGGGTGTGAAGGATCCTTTGGAAGATCCAGTGGTTAGATGTGAGTGGCCTCGAGAAGCCTCAGCGGAAATGGGCCTCATCTCGCCTGGAGGGCAAAACCTCCTGGATTTTCTCGAGTTGCGGCAGGTGCTCTCGACTTACGACGGGGACCTCAGGGACCCGCTCTGGTGGCCTCAGGAAAGGCCAGTCCCCATTCGAGTACCTCGGGGGCGTCTCGGGATTCCTCTCCCGTCGATGCCGGGGCCTAAGACCTTGTGTGGAGTCGGGGCCGGAACCTGAGGATTCCTCTCCAGTGCTGACATGGATCTTGGGGTACTTCTGGAGTCTCCCCAGGGGAGTCAGTCCTCGTCTCGAATGCAGGCATGCACTTGCGCTTTCCTCCAGAGCGGTAGCAGCAGTGTCACGCAGTCCGCCGCGTGGATCAAAGGATCTATAGTTTTCCCTCGAGTCTTTCCCACGAGGCTTTCCCACGAGGCTTTCCCACAGGGCTGTCCCACGTGCACACGTGGTGGGAGTCGATCCTCGGCTTGAACGTCAAGGCAGTGCAGGGAAAACAGGTTCCTCTGGAATGGACTGACACATCTGGGGGACTCTTGGAATGGTGGCACGACCCTGGAGTTCCTCTCGCCTTTCCTGTGGAGAGCGCCTCCTCTTGAGATGCGACGGGAACCGGGAATTCTTTCCCTACGAAACAGGGAAAGGATCCCTCATCTCGAGCTAGGAGGCGAAACGGGGCTCCCCTGGATGTGTGCTGGAACTCACGTGCTTCCTCTCGAGTGGAGACGGGTATGTCGGGGAACTTCTTGAGTTGCAGCAATGGTGTGAAGGATCCTTTGGAAGATCCAGTGGTTAGATGTGATTAGCCTCGAGAAGCCTCAGCGGAAATGGGCCTCATCTCGCCTGGAGGGCAAAACCTCCTGGATTTTCTCGAGTTGCGGCAGGTGCTCTCGACTTACGACGGGGACCTCAGGGAACCGCTCTGGTGGCCTCAGGAAAGGCCAGTCCCCATGCGAGTACCTCGGGGGCGTCTCGGGATTCCTCTCCCGTCGATGCCGGGGCCTAAGACCTTGTGTGGAGTCGGGGCCGGAACCTGAGGATTCCTCTCCAGTGCTGACATGGATCTTGGGGTACTTCTGGAGTCTCCCCAGGGGAGTCAGTCCTCGTCTCGAATGCGGGCATGCATTGCGCTTTCCTCAAGAGCGGTAGCAGCAGTGTCACGCAGTCCGCCGCGTGGATCAAAGGATCTATGGTTTTCCCTCGAGTCTTTCCCACGATGCTTTCCCACGAGGCTTTCCCACAGGGCTGTCCCACGTGCACACGTGGTGGGAGTCGATCCTCGGCTTGAACGTCAAGGCAGTGCAGGGAAAACAGGTTCCTCTGGAATGGACTGACACATCTGGGGGACTCTTGGAATGGTGGCACGACCCTGGAGTTCCTCTCGCCTTTCCTGTGGAGAGCGCCTCCTATTGAGATGCGACGGGAACGCCGGGAATTCTTTCCCTACGAAACAGAGAAAGGATCCCTCATCTCGAGCTAGGAGGCGGAAACGGGGCTCCCCTGGATGTGTGCGGGACACCACGTGCTTCCTCTCGAGTGCAGACGGGTATGTCGGGGAACTTCTTGAGTTGCAGCAAGGGTGTGAAGGACAATTTTGAAGTTCCAGAGGTTAGATGTGATTGGCCTCGAGAAGCCTCAGCGGAAATGGGCCTCATCTCGCCTGGAGGGCAAAACCTCCTGGATTTTCTCGAGTTGCGGCAGGTGCTCTCGACTTACGACGGGGACCTCAGGGACCCGCTCTGGTGGCCTCAGGAAAGGCCAGTCCCCATGCGAGTTCCTCGCGGGCCTCTCGGGATTCCTCTCCCTTCGATGCCGGGGCCTCAGACCTTGTGTGGAGTCGGGGCCGGAACCTGAGGATTCCTCTCCAGTGCTGACATGGATCTTGGGGTACTTCTGGAGTCTCCCCAGGGGAGTCAGTCCTCGTCTCGAATGCGGGCATGCACTTGCGCTTTCCTCCAGAGCGGTAGCAGCAGTGTCACGCAGTCTGCCGCGTGGATCAAAGGATCTATGGTTTTCCCTCGAGTCTTTCCCACGCGGCTTTCCCACGAGGCTTTCCCACAGGGCTGTCCCACGTGCACACGTGGTGGGAGTCGATCCTCGGCTTGAACGTCAAGGCAGTGCAGGGAAAACAGGTTCCTCTGGAATGGACTGACACATCTGGGGGACTCTTGGAATGGTGGCACGACCCTGGAGTTCCTCTCGCCTTTCCTGTGGAGAGCGCCTCCTCTTGAGATGCGACGGGAACGCCGGGAATTCTTTCCCTACGAAACAGGGAAAGGATCCCTCATCTCGAGCTAGGAGGTGGAAACGGAGCTCCCCTGGATGTGTGTGCGGGAACTCACGTGCTTCCTCTCGAGTGGAGACGGGTATGTCGGGGAACTTATTTAGTTGCAGCAATGGTGTGAAGGATCCTTTGGAAGATCCAGTGGTTAGATGTGAGTGGTCTCGAGAAGCCTCAGCGGAAATGGGCCTCATCTCGCCTGGAGGGCAAAACCTCCTGGATTTTCTCGAGTTGCGGCAGGTGCTCTCGACTTACGACGGGGACCTCAGGGAACCGCTCTGGTGGCCTCAGGAAAGGCCAGTCCCCATGCGAGTACCTCGGGGGCGTCTCGGGATTCCTCTCCCGTCGATGCCGGGGCCTAAGACCTTGTGTGGAGTCGGGGCCGGAACCTGAGGATTCCTCTCCAGTGCTGACATGGATCTTGGGGTACTTCTGGAGTCTCCCCAGGGGAGTCAGTCCTCGTCTCGAATGCGGGCATGCACTTGCGCTTTCCTCAAGAGCGGTAGCAGCAGTGTCACGCAGTCCGCCGCGTGGATCAAAGGATCTATGGTTTTCCCTCGAGTCTTTCCCACGAGGCTTTCCCACGAGGCTTTCCCACAGGGCTGTCCCACGTGCACACGTGGTGGGAGTCGATCCTCGGCTTGAACGTCAAGGCAGTGCAGGGAAAACAGGTTCCTCTGGAATGGACTGACACATCTGGGGGACTCTTGGAATGGTGGCACGACCCTGGAGTTCCTCTCGCCTTTCCTGTGGAGAGCGCCTCCTCTTGAGATGCTACGGGAACGCCGGGAATTCTTTCCCTACGAAACAGGGAAAGGATCCCTCATCTCGAGCTAGGAGGCGGAAACGGGGCTCCCCTGGATGTATGCGCGACCCCGCGTGCTTCCTCTCGAGTGGAGACGGGTATGTCGGGGAACTTCTTGAGTTGCAGCAAGGGTGTGAAGGATCCTTTGGAAGATCCAGTGGTTAGATGTGAGTGGCCTCGAGAAGCCTCAGCGGAAATGGGCCTCATCTCGCCTGGAGGGCAAAACCTCCTGGATTTTCTCGAGTTGCGGCAGGTGCTCTCGACTTACGACGGGGACCTCAGGGACCCGCTCTGGTGGCCTCAGGAAAGGCCAGTCCCCATTCGAGTACCTCGGGGGCTTCTCGGGATTCCTCTCCCGTCGATGCCGGGGCCTAAGACCTTGTGTGGAGTCGGGGCCGGAACCTGAGGATTCCTCTCCAGTGCTGACATGGATCTTGGGGTACTTCTGGAGTCTCCCCAGGGGAGTCAGTCCTCGTCTCGAATGCGGGCATGCACTTGCGCTTTCCTCCAGAGCGGTAGCAGCAGTGTCACGCAGTCCGCCGCGTGGATCAAAGGATCTATGGTTTTCCCTCGAGTCTTTCCCACGAGGCTTTCCCACGAGGCTTTCCCACAGGGCTGTCCCACGTGCACACGTGGTGGGAGTCGATCCTCGGCTTGAACGTCAAGGCAGTGCAGGGAAAACAGGTTCCTCTGGAATGGACTGACACATCTGGGGGACTCTTGGAATGGTGTCACGACCCTGGAGTTCCTCTCTACTTTCCTGTGGAGAGCGCCTCCTCTTGAGATGCGACGGGAACCGGGAATTCTTTCCCTACGAAACAGGGAAAGGATCCCTCATCTCGAGCTAGGAGGTGGAAACGGGGCTCCCCTGGATGTGTGCGGGACACCACGTGCTTCCTCTCGAGTGCAGACGGGTATGTCGGGGAACTTCTTGAGTTGCAGCAAGGGTGTGAAGGACAATTTGGAAGTTCCAGAGGTTAGATGTGACTGGCCTCGAGAAGCCTCAGCGGAAATGGGCCTCATCTCGCCTGGAGGGCAAAACCTCCTGGATTTTCTCGAGTTGCGGCAGGTGCTCTCGACTTACGACGGGGACCTCAGGGACCCGCTCTGGTGGCCTCAGGAAAGGCCAGTCCCCATGCGAGTTCCTCGGGGGCCTCTCGGGATTCCTCTCCCGTCGATGCCGGGGCCTAAGACCTTGTGTGGAGTCAGGGCCGGAACCTGAGGATTCCTCTCCAGTGCTGACATGGATCTTGGGGTACTTCTGGAGTCTCCCCAGGGGAGTCAGTCCTCGTCTCGAATGCGGGCATGCACTTGCGCTTTCCTCCAGAGCGGTAGCAGCAGTGTCACGCAGTCCGCCGCGTGGATCAAAGGATCTATGGTTTTCCCTCGAGGCTTTCCCACGAGGCTTTCCCACGAGGCTTTCCCACAGGGCTGTCCCACGTGCACACGTGGTGGGAGTCGATCCTCGGCTTGAACGTCAAGGCAGTGCAGGGAAAACAGGTTCCTCTGGAATGGACTGACACATCTGGGGGACTCTTGGAATGGTGGCACGACCCTGGAGTTCCTCTCGCCTTTCCTGTGGAGAGCGCCTCCTCTTGAGATGCGACGGGAACGCCGGGAATTCTTTCCCTACGAAACAGGAAAAGGATCCCTCATCTCGAGCTAGGAGGCGGAAACGGGGCTCCCCTGGATGTGTGCGGGACACCACGTGCTTCCTCTCGAGTGCAGACGGGTATGTCGTGGAACTTCTTGAGTTGCAGCAAGGGTGTGAAGGACCCTTTGGAAGTTCCAGTGTTTAGATGTGATTGGCCTCGAGAAGCCTCAGCGGAAATGGGCCTCATCTCGCCTGGAGGGCAAAACCTCCTGGATTTTCTCGAGTTGCGGCAGGTGCTCTCGACTTACGACGGTGACCTCAGGGACCCGCTCTGGTGGCCTCAGGAAAGGCCAGTCCCCATGCGAGTTCCTCGGGGGCCTCTCGGGATTCCTCTCCCGTCGATGCCGGGGCCTCAGACCTTGTGTGGAGTCGGGGCCGGAACCTGAGGATTCCTCTCCAGTGCTGACATGGATCTTGGGGTACTTCTGGAGTCTCCCCAGGGGAGTCAGTCCTCGTCTCGAATGCGGGCATGCACTTGCGCTTTCCTCCAGAGCGGTAGCAGCAGTGTCACGCAGTCCGCCGCGTGGATCAAAGGATCTATGGTTTTCCCTCGAGTCTTTCCCAGGAGGCTTTCCCACGAGGCTTTCCCACAGGGCTGTCCCACGTGCACACGTGGTGGGAGTCGATCCTCGGCTTGAACGTCAAGGCAGTGCAGGGAAAACAGGTTCCTCTGGAATGGACTGACACATCTGGGGGACTCTTGGAATGGTGGCACGACCCTGGAGTTCCTCTCGCCTTTCCTGTGGAGAGCGCCTCCTCTTGAGATGCGACGGGAACGCCGGGTATTCTTTCCCTACGAAACAGGGAAAGGATCCCTCATCTCGAGCTAGGAGGCGGAAACGGGGCTCCCCTGGATGTATGCGGGACCCCGCGTGCTTCCTCTCGAGTGGAGACGGGTATGTCGGGGAACTTCTTGAGTTGCAGCAAGGGTGTGAAGGATCCTTTGGAAGATCCAGTGGTTAGATGTGAGTGGCCTCGAGAAGCCTCAGCGGAAATGGGCCTCATCTCGCCTGGAGGGCAAAACCTCCTGGATTTTCTCGAGTTGCGGCAGGTGCTCTCGACTTACGACGGGGACCTCAGGGACCCGCTCTGGTGGCCTCAGGAAAGGCCAGTCCCCATTCGAGTACCTCGGGGGCGTCTCGGGATTCCTCTCCCGTCGATGCCGGGGCCTAAGACCTTGTGTGGAGTCGGGGCCGGAACCTGAGGATTCCTCTCCAGTGCTGACATGGATCTTGGGGTACTTCTGGAGTCTCCCCAGGGGAGTCAGTCCTCGTCTCGAATGCGGGCATGCACTTGCGCTTTCCTCCAGAGCGGTAGCAGCAGTGTCACGCAGTCCGCCGCGTGGATCAAAGGATCTATAGTTTTCCCTCGAGTCTTTCCCACGAGGCTTTCCCACGAGGCTTTCCCACAGGGCTGTCCCACGTGCACACGTGGTGGGAGTCGATCCTCGGCTTGAACGTCAAGGCAGTGCAGGGAAAACAGGTTCCTATGGAATGGACTGACACATCTGGGGGACTCTTGGAATGGTGGCACGACCCTGGAGTTCCTCTCGCCTTTCCTGTGGAGAGCGCCTCCTCTTGAGATGCGACGGGAACCGGGAATTCTTTCCCTACGAAACAGGGAAAGGATCCCTCATCTCGAGCTAGGAGGCGAAACGGGGCTCCCCTGGATGTGTGCTGGAACTCACGTGCTTCCTCTCGAGTGGAGACGGGTATGTCGGGGAACTTCTTGAGTTGCAGCAATGGTGTGAAGGATCCTTTGGAAGATCCAGTGGTTAGATGTGATTAGCCTCGAGAAGCCTCAGCGGAAATGGGCCTCATCTCGCCTGGAGGGCAAAACCTCCTGGATTTTCTCGAGTTGCGGCAGGTGCTCTCGACTTACGACGGGGACCTCAGGGAACCGCTCTGGTGGCCTCAGGAAAGGCCAGTTCCCATGCGAGTACCTCGGGGGCGTCTCGGGATTCCTCTCCCGTCGATGCCGGGGCCTAAGACCTTGTGTGGAGTCGGGGCCGGAACCTGAGGATTCCTCTCCAGTGCTGACATGGATCTTGGGGTACTTCTGGAGTCTCCCCAGGGGAGTCAGTCCTCGTCTCGAATGCGGGCATGCATTGCGCTTTCCTCAAGAGCGGTAGCAGCAGTGTCACGCAGTCCGCCGCGTGGATCAAAGGATCTATGGTTTTCCCTCGAGTCTTTCCCACGATGCTTTCCCACGAGGCTTTCCCACAGGGCTGTCCCACGTGCACACGTGGTGGGAGTCGATCCTCGGCTTGAACGTCAAGGCAGTGCAGGGAAAACAGGTTCCTCTGGAATGGACTGACACATCTGGGGGACTCTTGGAATGGTGGCACGACCCTGGAGTTCCTCTCGCCTTTCCTGTGGAGAGCGCCTCCTATTGAGATGCGACGGGAACGCCGGGAATTCTTTCCCTACGAAACAGAGAAAGGATCCCTCATCTCGAGCTAGGAGGCGGAAACGGGGCTCCCCTGGATGTGTGCGGGACACCACGTGCTTCCTCTCGAGTGCAGACGGGTATGTCGGGGAACTTCTTGAGTTGCAGCAAGGGTGTGAAGGACAATTTTGAAGTTCCAGAGGTTAGATGTGATTGGCCTCGAGAAGCCTCAGCGGAAATGGGCCTCATCTCGCCTGGAGGGCAAAACCTCCTGGATTTTCTCGAGTTGCGGCAGGTGCTCTCGACTTACGACGGGGACCTCAGGGACCCGCTCTGGTGGCCTCAGGAAAGGCCAGTCCCCATGCGAGTTCCTCGCGGGCCTCTCGGGATTCCTCTCCCTTCGATGCCGGGGCCTCAGACCTTGTGTGGAGTCGGGGCCGGAACCTGAGGATTCCTCTCCAGTGCTGACATGGATCTTGGGGTACTTCTGGTGTCTCCCCAGGGGAGTCAGTCCTCGTCTCGAATGCGGGCATGCACTTGCGCTTTCCTCCAGAGCGGTAGCAGCAGTGTCACGCAGTCTGCCGCGTGGATCAAAGGATCTATGGTTTTCCCTCGAGTCTTTCCCACGCGGCTTTCCCACGAGGCTTTCCCACAGGGCTGTCCCACGTGCACACGTGGTGGGAGTCGATCCTCGGCTTGAACGTCAAGGCAGTGCAGGGAAAACAGGTTCCTCTGGAATGGACTGACACATCTGGGGGACTCTTGGAATGGTGGCACGACCCTGGAGTTCCTCTCGCCTTTCCTGTGGAGAGCGCCTCCTCTTGAGATGCGACGGGAACGCCGGGAATTCTTTCCCTACGAAACAGGGAAAGGATCCCTCATCTCGAGCTAGGAGGCGGAAACGGGGCTCCCCTGGATGTGTGCGGGACACCACGTGCTTCCTCTCGAGTGGAGACGTGTATGTCGGGGAACTTCTTGAGTTGCAGCAAGGGTGTGAAGGACCCTTTGGAAGTTCCAGTGTTTAGACGTGATTGGCCTCGAGAAGCCTCAGCGGAAATGGGCCTCATCTCGCCTGGAGGGCAAAACCTCCTGGATTTTCTCGAGTTGCGGCAGGTGCTCTCGACTTACGACGGGGACCTCAGGGACCCGCTCTGGTGGCCTCAGGAAAGGCCAGTCCCCATGCGAGTTCCTCGGGTGCCTCTCGGGATTCCTCTCCCGTCGATGCCGGGGCCTAAGACCTTGTGTGGAGTCGGGGCCGGAACCTGAGGATTCCTCTCCAGTGCTGACATGGATCTTGGGGTACTTCTGGAGTCTCCCCAGGGGAGTCAGTCCTCGTCTCGAATGCGGGCATGCACTTGCTCTTTCCTCCAGAGCGGTAGCAGCAGTGTCACGCAGTCCGCCGCGTGGATCAAAGGATCTATGGTTTTCCCTCGAGTCTTTCCCACGAGGCTTTCCCACGAGGCTTTCCCACAGGGCTGTCCCACGTGCACACGTGGTGGGAGTCGATCCTCGGCTTGAACGTCAAGGCAGTGCAGGGAAAACAGGTTCCTCTGGAATGGACTGACACATCTGGGGGACTCTTGGAATGGTGTCACGACCCTGGAGTTCCTCTCTACTTTCCTGTGGAGAGCGCCTCCTCTTGAGATGCGACGGGAACGCCGGGAATTCTTTCCCTACGAAACAGGGAAAGGATCCCTCATCTCGAGCTAGGAGGTGGAAACGGAGCTCCCCTGGATGTGTGTGCGGGAACTCACGTGCTTCCTCTCGAGTGGAGACGGGTATGTCGGGGAACTTATTGAGTTGCAGCAATGGTGTGAAGGATCCTTTGGAAGATCCAGTGGTTAGATGTGAGTGGTCTCGAGAAGCCTCAGCGGAAATGGGCCTCATCTCGCCTGGAGGGCAAAACCTCCTGGATTTTCTCGAGTTGCGGCAGGTGCTCTCGACTTACGACGGGGACCTCAGGGAACCGCTCTGGTGGCCTCAGGAAAGGCCAGTCCCCATGCGAGTACCTCGGGGGCGTCTCTGGATTCCTCTCCCGTCGATGCCGGGGCCTAAGACCTTGTGTGGAGTCGGGGCCGGAACCTGAGGATTCCTCTCCAGTGCTGACATGGATCTTGGGGTACTTCTGGAGTCTCCCCAGGGGAGTCAGTCCTCGTCTCGAATGCGGGCATGCACTTGCGCTTTCCTCAAGATCGGTAGCAGCAGTGTCACGCAGTCCGCCGCGTGGATCAAAGGATCTATGGTTTTCCCTCGAGTCTTTCCCACGAGGCTTTCCCACGAGGCTTTCCCACAGGGCTGTCCCACGTGCACACGTGGTGGGAGTCGATCCTCGGCTTGAACGTCAAGGCAGTGCAGGGAAAACAGGTTCCTCTGGAATGGACTGACACATCTGGGGGACTCTTGGAATGGTGGCACGACCCTGGAGTTCCTCTCGCCTTTCCTGTGGAGAGCGCCTCCTCTTGAGATGCTACGGGAACGCCGGGAATTCTTTCCCTACGAAACAGGGAAAGGATCCCTCATCTCGAGCTAGGAGGCGGAAACGGGGCTCCCCTGGATGTATGCGGGACCCCGCGTGCTTCCTCTCGAGTGGAGACGGGTATGTCGGGGAACTTCTTGAGTTGCAGCAAGGGTGTGAAGGATCCTTTGGAAGATCCAGTGGTTAGATGTGAGTGGCCTCGAGAAGCCTCAGCGGAAATGGGCCTCATCTCGCCTGGAGGGCAAAACCTCCTGGATTTTCTCGAGTTGCGGCAGGTGCTCTCGACTTACGACGGGGACCTCAGGGACCCGCTCTGGTGGCCTCAGGAAAGGCCAGTCCCCATTCGAGTACCTCGGGGGCTTCTCGGGATTCCTCTCCCGTCGATGCCGGGGCCTAAGACCTTGTGTGGAGTCGGGGCCGGAACCTGAGGATTCCTCTCCAGTGCTGACATGGATCTTGGGGTACTTCTGGAGTCTCCCCAGGGGAGTCAGTCCTCGTCTCGAATGCGGGCATGCACTTGCGCTTTCCTCCAGAGCGGTAGCAGCAGTGTCACGCAGTCCGCCGCGTGGATCAAAGGATCTATAGTTTTCCCTCGAGTCTTTCCCACGAGGCTTTCCCACGAGGCTTTCCCACAGGGCTGTCCCACGTGCACACGTGGTGGGAGTCGATCCTTGGCTTGAACGTCAAGGCAGTGCAGGGAAAACAGGTTCCTCTGGAATGGACTGACACATCTGGGGGACTCTTGGAATGGTGGCACGACCCTGGAGTTCCTCTCGCCTTTCCTGTGTAGAGCGCCTCCTTTTGAGATGCGACGGGAACCGGGAATTCTTTCCCTACGAAACAGGGAAAGGATCCCTCATCTCGAGCTAGGAGGCGAAACGGGGCTCCCCTGGATGTGTGCGGGAACTCACGTGCTTCCTCTCGAGTGGAGACGGGTATGTCGGGGAACTTCTTGAGTTGCAGCAATGGTGTGAAGGATCCTTTGGAAGATCCAGTGGTTAGATGTGATTAGCCTCGAGAAGCCTCAGCGGAAATGGGCCTCATCTCGCCTGGAGGGCAAAACCTCCTGGATTTTCACGAGTTGCGGCAGGTGCTCTCGACTTACGACGGGGACCTCAGGGAACCGCTCTGGTGGCCTCAGGAAAGGCCAGTCCCCATGCGAGTACCTCGGGGGCGTCTCGGGATTCCTCTCCCGTCGATGCCGGGGCCTAAGACCTTGTGTGGAGTCGGGGCCGGAACCTGAGGATTCCTCTCCAGTGCTGACATGGATCTTGGGGTACTTCTGGAGTCTCCCCAGGGGAGTCAGTCCTCGTCTCGAATGCGGGCATGCATTGCGCTTTCCTCAAGAGCGGTAGCAGCAGTGTCACGCAGTCCGCCGCGTGGATCAAAGGATCTATGGTTTTCCCTCGAGTCTTTCCCACGATGCTTTCCCACGAGGCTTTCCCACAGGGCTGTCCCACGTGCACACGTGGTGGGAGTCGATCCTGGGCTTGAACGTCAAGGCAGTGCAGGGAAAACAGGTTCCTCTGGAATGGACTGACACATCTGGGGGACTCTTGGAATGGTGGCACGACCCTGGAGTTCCTCTCGCCTTTCCTGTGGAGAGCGCCTCCTCTTGAGATGCGACGGGAACGCCGGGAATTCTTTCCCTACGAAACAGAGAAAGGATCCCTCATCTCGAGCTAGGAGGCGGAAACGGGGCTCCCCTGCATGTGTGCGGGACACCACGTGCTTCCTCTCGAGTGCAGACGGGTATGTCGGGGAACTTCTTGAGTTGCAGCAAGGGTGTGAAGGACAATTTGGAAGTTCCAGAGGTTAGATGTGATTGGCCTCGAGAAGCCTCAGCGGAAATGGGCCTCATCTCGCCTGGAGGGCAAAACCTCCTGGATTTTCTCGAGTTGCGGCAGGTGCTCTCGACTTACGACGGGGACCTCAGGGACCCGCTCTGGTGGCCTCAGGAAAGGCCAGTCCCCATGCGAGTTCCTCGGGGGCCTCTCGGGATTCCTCTCCCGTCGATGCCGGGGCCTCAGACCTTGTGTGGAGTCGGGGCCGGAACCTGAGGATTCCTCTCCAGTGCTGACATGGATCTTGGGGTACTTCTGGAGTCTCCCCAGGGGAGTCAGTCCTCGTCTCGAATGCGGGCATGCACTTGCGCTTTCCTCCAGAGCGGTAGCAGCAGTGTCACGCAGTCTGCCGCGTGGATCAAAGGATCTATGGTTTTCCCTCGAGTCTTTCCCACGAGGCTTTCCCACGAGGCTTTCCCACAGGGCTGTCCCACGTGCACACGTGGTGGGAGTCGATCCTCGGCTTGAACGTCAAGGCAGTGCAGGGAAAACAGGTTCCTCTGGAATGGACTGACACATCTGGGGGACTCTTGGAATGGTGGCACGACCCTGGAGTTCCTCTCGCCTTTCCTGTGGAGAGCGCCTCCTTTTGAGATGCGACGGGAACCGGGAATTCTTTCCCTACGAAACAGGGAAAGGATCCCTCATCTCGAGCTAGGAGGCGAAACGGGGCTCCCCTGGATGTGTGCGGGAACTCACGTGCTTCCTCTCGAGTGGAGACGGGTATGTCGGGGAACTTCTTGAGTTGCAGCAATGGTGTGAAGGATCCTTTGGAAGATCCAGTGGTTAGATGTGATTAGCCTCGAGAAGCCTCAGCGGAAATGGGCCTCATCTCGCCTGGAGGGCAAAACCTCCTGGATTTTCTCGAGTTGCGGCAGGTGCTCTCGACTTACGACGGGGACCTCAGGGAACCGCTCTGGTGGCCTCAGGAAAGGCCAGTCCCCATGCGAGTACCTCGGGGGCGTCTCGGGATTCCTCTCCCGTCGATGCCGGGGCCTAAGACCTTGTGTGGAGTCGGGGCCGGAACCTGAGGATTCCTCTCCAGTGCTGACATGGATCTTGGGGTACTTCTGGAGTCTCCCCAGGGGAGTCAGTCCTCGTCTCGAATGCGGGCATGCATTGCGCTTTCCTCAAGAGCGGTAGCAGCAGTGTCACGCAGTCCGCCGCGTGGATCAAAGGATCTATGGTTTTCCCTCGAGTCTTTCCCACGATGCTTTCCCACGAGGCTTTCCCACAGGGCTGTCCCACGTGCACACGTGGTGGGAGTCGATCCTCGGCTTGAACGTCAAGGCAGTGCAGGGAAAACAGGTTCCTCTGGAATGGACTGACACATCTGGGGGACTCTTGGAATGGTGGCACGACCCTGGAGTTCCTCTCGCCTTTCCTGTGGAGAGCGCCTCCTCTTGAGATGCGACGGGAACGCCGGGAATTCTTTCCCTACGAAACAGAGAAAGGATCCCTCATCTCGAGCTAGGAGGCGGAAACGGGGCTCCCCTGCATGTGTGCGGGACACCACGTGCTTCCTCTCGAGTGCAGACGGGTATGTCGGGGAACTTCTTGAGTTGCAGCAAGGGTGTGAAGGACAATTTGGAAGTTCCAGAGGTTAGATGTGATTGGCCTCGAGAAGCCTCAGCGGAAATGGGCCTCATCTCGCCTGGAGGGCAAAACCTCCTGGATTTTCTCGAGTTGCGGCAGGTGCTCTCGACTTACGACGGGGACCTCAGGGACCCGCTCTGGTGGCCTCAGGAAAGGCCAGTCCCCATGCGAGTTCCTCGGGGGCCTCTCGGGATTCCCCTCCCGTCGATGCCGGGGCCTCAGACCTTGTGTGGAGTCGGGGCCGGAACCTGAGGATTCCTCTCCAGTGCTGACATGGATCTTGGGGTACTTCTGGAGTCTCCCCAGGGGAGTCAGTCCTCGTCTCGAATGCGGGCATGCACTTGCGCTTTCCTCCAGAGCGGTAGCAGCAGTGTCACGCAGTCCGCCGCGTGGATCAAAGGATCTATGTTTTTCCCTCGAGTCTTTCCCACGAGGCTTTCCCACGAGGCTTTCCCACAGGGCTGTCCCACGTGCACACGTGGTGGGAGTCGATCCTCGGCTTGAACGTCAAGGCAGTGCAGGGAAAACAGGTTCCTCTGGAATGGACTGACACATCTGGGGGACTCTTGGAATGGTGGCACGACCCTGGAGTTCCTCTCGCCTTTCCTGTGGAGAGCGCCTCCTCTTGAGATGCGACGGGAACCGGGAATTCTTTCCCTACGAAACAGGGAAAGGATCCCTCATCTCGAGCTAGGAGGCGAAACGGAGCTCCCCTGGATGTATGCGGGACCCCGCGTGCTTCCTCTCGAGTGGAGACGGGTATGTCGGGGAACTTCTTGAGTTGCAGCAAGGGTGTGAAGGATCCTTTGGAAGATCCAGTGGTTAGATGTGAGTGGCCTCGAGAAGCCTCAGCGGAAATGGGCCTCATCTCGCCTGGAGGGCAAAACCTCCTGGATTTTCTCGAGTTGCGGCAGGTGCTCTCGACTTACGACGGGGACCTCAGGGACCCGCTCTGGTGGCCTCAGGAAAGGCCAGTCCCCATGCGAGTTCCTCGGGGGCCTCTCGGGATTCCTCTCCCGTCGATGCCGGGGCCTAAGACCTTGTGTGGAGTCGGGGCCGGAACCTGAGGATTCCTCTCCAGTGCTGACATGGATCTTGGGGTACTTCTGGAGTCTCCCCAGGGGAGTCAGTCCTCGTCTCGAATGCGGGCATGCACTTGCGCTTTCCTCCAGAGCGGTAGCAGCAGTGTCACGCAGTCCGCCGCGTGGATCAAAGGATCTATGGTTTTCCCTCGAGTCTTTCCCACGAGGCTTTCCCACGAGGCTTTCCCACAGGGCTGTCCCACGTGCACACGTGGTGGGAGTCGATCCTCGGCTTGAACGTCAAGGCAGTGCAGGGAAAACAGGTTTCTCTGGAATGGACTGACACATCTGGGGGACTCTTGGAATGGTGGCACGACCCTGGAGTTCCTCGCGCCTTTCCTGTGGAGAGCGCCTCCTCTTGAGATGCGACGGGAACCGGGAATTCTTTCCCTACGAAACAGGGAAAGGATCCCTCATCTCGAGCTAGGAGGCGAAACGGGGCTCCCCTGGATGTATGCGGGACCCCGCGTGCTTCCTCTCGAGTGGAGACGGGTATGTCGGGGAACTTCTTGAGTTGCAGCAAGGGTGTGAAGGATCCTTTGGAAGATCCAGTGGTTAGATGTGAGTGGCCTCGAGAAGCCTCAGCGGAAATGGGCCTCATCTCGCCTGGAGGGCAAAACCTCCTGGATTTTCTCGAGTTGCGGCAGGTGCTCTCGACTTACGACGGGGACCTCAGGGACCCGCTCTGGTGGCCTCAGGAAAGGCCAGTCCCCATGCGAGTTCCTCGGGGGCGTCTCGGGATTCCTCTCCCGTCGATGCCGGGGCCTAAGACCTTGTGTGGAGTCGGGGCCGGAACCTGAGGATTCCTCTCCAGTGCTGACATGGATCTTGGGGTACTTCTGGAGTCTCCCCAGGGGAGTCAGTCCTCGTCTCGAATGCGGGCATGCATTGCGCTTTCCTCCAGAGCGGTAGCAGCAGTGTCACGCAGTCCGCCGCGTGGATCAAAGGATCTATGGTTTTCCCTCGAGTCTTTCCCACGAGGCTTTCCCACGAGGCTTTCCCACAGGGCTGTCCCACGTGCACACGTGGTGGGAGTCGATCCTGGGCTTGAACGTCAAGGCAGTGCAGGGAAAACAGGTTCCTCTGGAATGGACTGACACATCTGGGGGACTCTTGGAATGGTGTCACGACCCTGGAGTTCCTCTCTACTTTCCTGTGGAGAGCGACTCCTCTTGAGATGCGACGGGAACGCCGGGAATTCTTTCCCTACGAAACAGGGAAAGGATCCCTCATCTCGAGCTAGGAGGTGGAAACGGGGCTCCCCTGGATGTGTGTGCGGGAACTCACGTGCTTCCTCTCGAGTGGAGACGGGTATGTCGGGGAACTTATTGAGTTGCAGCAATGGTGTGAAGGATCCTTTGGAAGATCCAGTGGTTAGATGTGAGTGGCCTCGAGAAGCCTCAGCGGAAATGGGCCTCATCTCGCCTGGAGGGCAAAACCTCCTGGATTTTCTCGAGTTGCGGCAGGTGCTCTCGACTTACGACGGGGACCTCAGGGAACCGCTCTGGTGGCCTCAGGAAAGGCCAGTCCCCATGCGAGTACCTCGGGGGCGTCTCGGGATTCCTCTCCCGTCGATGCCGGGGCCTAAGACCTTGTGTGGAGTCGGGGCCGGAACCTGAGGATTCCTCTCCAGTGCTGACATGGATCTTGGGGTACTTCTGGAGTCTCCCCAGGGGAGTCAGTCCTCGTCTCGAATGCGGGCATGCATTGCGCTTTCCTCAAGAGCGGTAGCAGCAGTGTCACGCAGTCCTCCGCGTGGATCAAAGGATCTATGGTTTTCCCTCGAGTCTTTCCCACGAGGCTTTCCCACGAGGCTTTCCCACAGGGCTGTCCCACGTGCACACGTGGTGGGAGTCGATCCTCGGCTTGAACGTCAAGGCAGTGCAGGGAAAACAGGTTCCTCTGGAATGGACTGACACATCTGAGGGACTCTTGGAATGGTAGCACGACCCTGGAGTTCCTCTCGCCTTTCCTGTGGAGAGCGCCTCCTCTTGAGATGCGACGGGAACGCCGGGAATTCTTTCCCTTCGAAACAGAGAAAGGATCCCTCATCTCGAGCTAGGAGGCGGAAACGGGGCTCCCCTGGATGTGTGCGGGACACCACGTGCTTCCTCTCGAGTGCAGACGGGTATGTCGGGGAACTTCTTGAGTTGCAGCAAGGGTGTGAAGGACAATTTGGAAGTTCCAGAGGTTAGATGTGATTGGCCTCGAGAAGCCTCAGCGGAAATGGGCCTCATCTCGCCTGGAGGGCAAAACCTCCTGGATTTTCTCGAGGTGCGGCAGGTGCTCTGGACTTACGACGGGGACCGCAGGGACCCGCTCTGGTGGCCTCAGGAAAGGCCAGTCCTCATGCGAGTTCCTCGGGGGCGTCTCGGGATTCCTCTCCCGTCGATGCCGGGGCCTAAGACCTTGTGTGGAGTTGGGGCCGGAACCTGAGGATTCCTCTCCAGTGCTGACATGGATCTTGGGGTACTTCTGGAGTCTCCCCAGGGGAGTCAGTCCTCGTCTCGAATGCGGGCATGCATTTGCGCTTTCCTCCAGAGCGGTAGCAGCAGTGTCACGCAGTCCGCCGCGTGGAACAAAGGATCTATGGTTTTCTCTCGAGTCTTTCCCACGAGGCTTTCCCACAGGGCTGTCCCACGTGCACACGTGGTGGGAGTCTATCCTCGGCTTGAACGTCAAGGCAGTGCAGGGAAAACAGGCTCCTCTGGAATAGACTGACACATCTGGGGGACTCTTGGAATGGTGGCACGACCCTGGAGTTCCTCTCCCCTTTCCTGTGGAGAGCGCCTCCTCTTGAGATGCGACGGGAACGCCAGGAATTCTTTCCCTACGAAACAGGGAAAGGATCCCTCATCTCGAGCTAGGAGGCGGAAACGGGGCTCCCCTGGATGTGTGCGGGACCCCACGTGCTTCCTCTCGAGTGGAGACGGGTATGTCGGGGAACTTCTTGAGTTGCAGCAAGGGTGTGAAGGACCCTTTGGAAGTTCCAGTGGTTAGATGTGATTGGCCTCAAGAAGCCTCAGCGGAAATGGGCCTCATCTCGCCTGGAGGGCAAAACCTCCTGGATTTTCTCGAGTTGCGGCAGGTGCTCTCGACTTACGACGGGGACCTCAGGGACCCGCTCTGGTGGCCTCAGGAAAGGCCAGTCCCCATGCGAGTTCCTCGGGGGCCTCTCGGGATTCCTCTCCCGTCGATGCCAGGGCCTAAGACCTTGTGTGGAGTCGGGGCCGGAACCTGAGGTTTCCTCTCCAGTGCTGACATGGATCTTGGGGTACTTCTGGAGTCTCCTCAGGGGAGTCAGTCCTCGTCTCGAATGCGGGCATGCACTTGCGCTTTCCTCCAGAGCGGTAGCAGCAGTGTCACGCAGTCTGCCAAATGGGTCAAAGGATCTATGGTTTTCCCTCGAGTCTTTCCCACGAGGCTTTCCCACGAGGCTTTCCCACAGGGCTGTCCCACGTGCACACGTGGTGGGAGTCGATCCTCGGCTTGAACGTCAAGGCAGTGCAGGGAAAACAGGTTCCTCTGGAATGGACTGACACATCTGGGGGACTCTTGAAATGGTGGCACGACCCTGGAGTTCCTCTCGCCTTTCCTGTGGAGAGCGCCTCCTCTTGAGATGCGACGGGAACGCCGGGAATTCTTTCCCTACGAAACAGGGAAAGGATCCCTCATCTCGAGCTAGGAGGCGGAAACGGGGCTCCCCTGGATGTGTGCGGGACCCCACGTGCTTCCTCTCGAGTGGAGACGGGTATGTCGGGGAACTTCTTGAGTTGCAGCAATGGTGTGAAGGACCCTTTGGAAGTTCCAGTGGTTAGATGTGATTAGCCTCGAGAAGCCTCAGCGGAAATGGGCCTCATCTCGCCTGGAGGGCAAAACCTCCTGGATTTTCTCGAGTTGCGGCAGGTGCTCTCGACTTACGACGGGGACCTCAGGGACCCGCTCTGGTGGCCTCAGGAAAGGCCAGTCCCCATGCGAGTTCCTCGGGGGCCTCTCGGGATTCCTCTCCCGTCGATGCCGGGGCCTAAGACCTTGTGTGGAGTCGGGGCCGGAACCTGAGGATTCCTCTCCAGTGCTGACATGGATCTTGGGGTACTTCTGGAGTTTCCCCAGGGGAGTCAGTCCTCGTCTCGAATGCGGGCATGCACTTGCGCTTTCCTCCAGAGCGGTAGCAGCAGTGTCACGCAGTCCGCCGCGTGGATCAAAGGATCTATGGTTTTCCCTCGAGTCTTTCCCACGAGGCTTTCCCACGAGGCTTTCCCACAGGGCTGTCCCACGTGCACACGTGGTGGGAGTCGATCCTCGGCTTGAACGTCAAGGCAGTGAAGGGAAAACAGGTTCCTCTGGAATGGACTGACACATCTGGGGGACTCTTGGAATGGTGGCACGACCCTGGAGTTCCTCTCGCCTTTCCTGTGGAGAGCGCCTACTCTTGAGATGCGACGGGAACGCCGGGAATTCTTTCCCTACGAAACAGGGAAAGGATCCCTCATCTCGAGCTAGGAGGCGGAAACGGGGCTCCCCTGGATGTGTGCGTTACCCCACGTGCTTCCTCTCGAGTGGAGACGGGTATGTCGGGGAACTTCTTGAGTTGCAGCAAGGGTGTGAAGGACCGTTTGGAAGTTCCAGTGGTTAGATGTGATTGGCCTCGAGAAGCCTCAGCGGAAATGGGCCTCATCTCGCCTGGAGGGCAAAACCTCCTGGATTTTCTCGAGTTGCGGCAGGTGCTCTCGACTTACGACGGGGACCTCAGGGACCCGCTCTGGTGGCCTCAGGAAAGGCCAGTCCCCATGCGAGTTCCTCGGGGGCCTCTCGGGATTCCTCTCCCGTCGATGCCGGGGCCTAAGACCTTGTGTGGAGTCGGGGCCGGAACCTGAGGATTCCTCTCCAGTGCTGACATGGATCTTGGGGTACTTCTGGAGTCTCCCCAGGGGAGTCAGTCCTCGTCTCGAATGCGGGCATGCACTTGCGCTTTCCTCCAGAGCGGTAGCAGCAGTGTCACGCAGTCCGCCGCGTCGATCAAAGGATCTATGGTTTTCCCTCGAGTCTTTCCCACGAGGCTTTCCCACGAGGCTTTCCCACAGGGCTGTCCCACGTGCACACGTGGTGGGAGTCGATCCTCGGCTTGAACGTCAAGGCAGTGCAGGGAAAACAGGTTCCTCTGGAATGGACTGACACATCTGGGGGACTCTGGGAATGGTGGCACGACCCTGGAGTTCCTCTCGCCTTTCCTGTGGAGAGCGCCTCCTCTTGAGATGCGACGGGAACGCCGGGAATTCTTTCACTACGAAACAGGGAAAGGATCCCTCATCTCGAGCTAGGAGGCGGAAATGGGGCTCCCCTGGATTTGTGCGGGACCCCACGTGCTTCCTCTCGAGTGGAGACGGGTATGTCGGGGAACTTCTTGAGTTGCAGCAAGGGTGTGAAGGACCCTTTGGAAGTTCCAGTGGTTAGATGTGATTGGCCTCGAGAAGCCTCAGCGGAAATGGGCCTCATCTCGCCTGGAGGGCAAAACCTCCTGGATTTTCTCGAGTTGCGGCAGGTGCTCTCGACTTACGACGGGGACCTCAGGGACACGCTCTGATGGCCTCAGGAAAGGCCAGTCCCCATGCGAGTTCCTCGGGGGCCTCTCGGGATTCCTCTCCCGTCGATGCCGGGGCCTAAGACCTTGTGTGGAGTCGGGGCCGGAACCTGAGGATTCCTCTCCAGTGCTGACATGGATCTTGGGGTACTTCTGGAGACTCCCCAGGGGAGTCAGTCCTCGTCTCGAATGCGGGCATGCACTTGCGCTTTCCTCCAGAGCGGTAGCAGCAGTGTCACGCAGTCCGCCGCGTGGATCAAAGGATCTATGCTTTTCCCTCGAGTCTTTCCCACGAGGCTTTCCCACGAGGATTTCCCACAGGGCTGTCCCACGTGCACACGTGGTGGGAGTCGATCCTCGGCTTGAACGTCAAGGCAGTGCAGGGAAAACAGGTTCCTCTGGAATGGACTGACACATCTGGGGGACTCTTGGAATGGTGTCACGACCCTGGAGTTCCTCTCGCCTTTCGTGTGGAGAGCGCCTCCTCTTGAGATGCGACGGGAACGCGGGGAATTCTTTCCCTACGAAACAGGGAAAGGATCCCTCATCTCGAGCTAGGAGGCGGAAACGGGGCTCCCCTGGATGTGTGCGGGACCCCACGTGCTTCCTCTCGAGTGGAGACGGGTATGTCGGGGAACTTCTTGAGTTGCAGCAAGGGTGTGAAGGACCCTTTGGAAGTTCCAGTGGTTAGATGTGATTGACCTCGAGAAGCCTCAGCGGAAATGGGCCTCATCTCGCCTGGAGGGCAAAACCTCCTGGATTTTCTCGAGTTGCGGCAGGTGCTCTCGACTTACTACGGGGACCTCAGGGACCCGCTCTGGTGGACTCAGGAAAGGCCAGTCCCCATGCGAGTTCCTCGGGGGCCTCTCGGGATTCCTCTCCCGTCGATGCCGGGGCCTAAGACCTTGTGTGGAGTCGGGGAAGGAACCTGAGGATTCCTCTCCCTGCTGACATGGATCTTGGGGTACTTCTGGAGTCTCCCCAGGGGAGTCAGTCCTCGTCTCGAATGCGGGCATGCACTTGCGCTTTCCTCCAGAGCGGTAGCAGCAGTGTCACGCAGTCCGCCGCGTGGATCAAAGGATCTATGGTTTTCCCTCGAGTCTTTCCCACGAGGCTTTCCCACGAGGCTTTCCCACAGGGCTGTCCCACGTGCACACGTGGTGGGAGTCGATCCTCGGCTTGAACGTCAAGGCAGTGCAGGGAAAACAGGTTCCTCTGGAATGGACTGACACCTCTGGGGGACTCTTGGAATGGTGGCACGACCCTGGAGTTCCTCTCGCCTTTCCTGTGGAGAGCGCCTCCTCTTGAGATGCGACGGGAATGCCGGGAATTCTTTCCCTACGAAACAGGGAAAGGATCCCTCATCTCGAGATAGGAGGCGGAAACGGGGCTCCCCTGGATGTGTGCGGGACCCCACGTGCTTCCTCTCGAGTGGAGACGGGTATGTCGGGGAACTTCTTGAGTTGCAGCAAGGGTGTGAAGGACCCTTTGGAAGTTCCAGTGGTTAGATGTGATTGGCCTCGAGAAGCCTCAGCGGAAATGGGCCTCATCTCGCCTGGAGGGCAAAACCTCCTGGATTTTCTCGAGTTGCGGCAGGTGCTCTCGACTTACGACGGGGACCTCAGGGAACCGCTCTGGTGGCCTCAGGAAAGGCCAGTCCCCATGCGAGTTCCTCGGGGGCCTCTCGGGATTCCTCTCCCGTCGATGCCGGGGCCTAAGACCTTGTGTGGAGTCGGGGCCGGAACCTGAGGTTTCCTCTCCAGTGCTGACATGGATCTTGGGGTACTTCTGGAGTCTCCTCAGGGGAGTCAGTCCTCGTCTCGAATGCGGGCATGCACTTGCGCTTTCCTCCAGAGCGGTAGCAGCAGTGTCACGCAGTCTGCCAAATGGGTCAAAGGATCTATGGTTTTCCCTCGAGTCTTTCCCACGAGGCTTTCCCACGAGGCTTTCCCACAGGGCTGTCCCACGTGCACACGTGGTGGGAGTCGATCCTCGGCTTGAACGTCAAGGCAGTGCAGGGAAAACAGGTTCCTCTGGAATGGACTGACACATCTGGGGGACTCTTGGAATGGTGTCACGACCCTGGAGTTCCTCTCGCCTTTCCTGTGGAGAGCGCCTCCTCTTGAGATGCGACGGGAACGCCGGGAATTCTTTCCCTACGAAACAGGGAAAGGATCCCTCATCTCGAGCTAGGAGGCGGAAACGGGGCTCCCCTGGATGTGTGCGGGACCCCACGTGCTTCCTCTCGAGTGGAGACGGGTATGTCGGGGAACTTCTTGAGTTGCAGCAATGGTGTGAAGGACCCTTTGGAACTTCCAGTGGTTAGATGTGATTAGCCTCGAGAAGCCTCAGTGGAAATGGGCCTCATCTCGCCTGGAGGGCAAAACCTCCTGGATTTTCTCGAGTTGCGGCAGGTGCTCTCGACTTACGACGGGGACCTCAGGGACCCGCTCTGGTGGCCTCAGGAAAGGCCAGTCCCCATGCGAGTTCCTCGGGGGCCTCTCGGGATTCCTCTCCCGTCGATGCTGGGGCCTAAGACCTTGTGTGGAGTCGGGGCCGGAACCTGAGGATTCCTCTCCAGTGCTGACATGGATCTTGGGGTACTTCTGGAGTCTCCCCAGGGGAGTCAGTCCTCGTCTCGAATGAGGGCATGCACTTGCGCTTTCCTCCAGAGCGGTAGCAGCAGTGTCACGCAGTCCGCCGCGTGGATCAAAGGATCTATGGTTTTCCCTCGAGTCTTTCCCACGAGGCTTTCCCACGAGGCTTTCCCACAGGGCTGTCCCACGTGCACACGTGGTGGGAGTCGATCCTCGGCTTGAACGTCAAGGCAGTGCAGGGAAAACAGGTTCCTCTGGAATGGACTGACACATCTGGGGGACTCTTGGAATGGTGGCACGACCCTGGAGTTCCTCTCGCCTTTCCTGTGGAGAGCGCCTCCTCTTGAGATGCGACGGGAACGCCGGGAATTCTTTCCCTACGAAACAGGGAAAGGATCCCTCATCTCGAGCTAGGAGGCGGAAACGGGGCTCCCCTGGATGTGTGCGGGACCCACGTGCTTCCTCTCGAGTGGAGACGGGTATGTCGGGGAACTTCTTGAGTTGCAGCAAGGGTGTGAAGGACCCTTTGGAAGTTCCAGTGGTTAGACGTGATTAGCCTCGAGAAGCCTCAGCGGAAATGGGCCTCATCTCGCCTGGAGGGCAAAACCTCCTGGATTTTCTCGAGTTGCGGCAGGTGCTCTCGACTTACGACGGGGACCTCAGGGACCCGCTCTGGTGGCCTCAGGAAAGGCCAGTCCCCATGCGAGTTCCTCGTGGGCGTCTCAGGATTCCTCTGCCGTCGATGCCGGGGCCTAAGACCTTGTGTGGAGTCGGGGCCGGAACCTGAGGATTCCTCTCCAGTGCTGACATGGATCTTGGGGTACTTCTGGAGTCTCCCCAGGGGAGTCAGTCCTCGTCTCGAATGCGGGCATGCACTTGCGCTTTCCTCCAGAGCGGTAGCAGCAGTGTCACGCAGTCCGCCGCGTGGATCATAGGATCTATGGTTTTCCCTCGAGTCTTTCCCACGAGGCTTTCCCACGAGGCTTTCCCACAGGGCTGTCCCACGTGCACACGTGGTGGGAGTCGATCCTCGGCTTGAACGTCAAGGCAGTGCAGGGAAAACAGGCTCCTCTGGAATAGACTGACCCATCTGTGGGATTCTTGGAATGGTGGCACGACCCTGGAGTTCCTCTCGCCTTTCCTGTGGAGAGCGCCTCCTCTTGAGATGCGACGGGAACGCCGGGAATTCTTTCCCTACGAAACAGGGAAAGGATCCCTCAACTCGAGCTAGGAGGCGGAAATGGGGCTCCCCTGGATGTGTGCGGGACCCCACGTGCTTCCTCTCGAGTGGAGACGGGTATGTCGGGGAACTTCTTGAGTTGCAGCAAGGGTGTGAAGGATCCTTTGGAAGTTCCAGTGGTTAGATGTGATTGGCCTCGAGAAGCCTCAGCGGAAATGGGGCTCATCTCGCCTGGAGGGCAAAACCTCCTGGATTTTCTCGAGTTGCGGCAGGTGCTCTCGACTTACGACGGGGACCTCAGGGACACGCTCTGATGGCCTCAGGAAAGGAAAGTCCCCATGCGAGTTCCTCGGGGGCCTCTCGGGATTCCTCTCCCGTCGATGCCGGGGCCTAAGACCTTGTGTGGAGTCGGGGCCGGAACCTGAGGATTCCTCTCCAGTGCTGACATGGATCTTGGGGTACTTCTGGAGTCTCCCCAGGGGAGTCAGTCCTCGTCTCGAATGCGGGCATGCACTTGCGCTTTCCTCCAGAGCGGTAGCAGCAGTGTCACGCAGTCCGCCGCGTGGATCAAAGGATCTATGGTTTTCCCTCGAGTCTTTCCCACGAGGCTTTCCCACGAGGCTTTCCCACAGGGCTGTCCCACGTGCACACGTGGTGGGAGTCGATCCTCGGCTTGAACGTCAAGGCAGTGCAGGGAAAACAGGTTCCTCTGGAATGGACTGACACATCTGGGGGACTCTTGGAATGGTGGCACGACCCTGGAGTTCCTCTCGCCTTTCCTGTGGAGAGCGCCTCCTCTTGAGATGCGACGGGAATGCCGGGAATTCTTTCCCTACGAAACAGGGAAAGGATCCCTCATCTCGAGATAGGAGGCGGAAACGGGGCTCCCCTGGATGTGTGCGGGACCCCACGTGCTTCCTCTCGAGTGGAGACGGGTATGTCGGGGAACTTCTTGAGTTGCAGCAAGGGTGTGAAGGACCCTTTGGAAGTTCCAGTGGTTAGATGTGATTGGCCTCGAGAAGCCTCAGCGGAAATGGGCCTCATCTCGCCTGGAGGGCAAAACCTCCTGGATTTTCTCGAGTTGCGGCAGGTGCTCTCGACTTACGACGGGGACCTCAGGGACCCGCTCTGGTGGCCTCAGGAAAGGCCAGTCCCCATGCGAGTTCCTCGGGGGCCTCTCGGGATTCCTCTCCCGTCGATGCCGGGGCCTAAGACCTTGTGTGGAGTCGGGGCCGGAACCTGAGGATTCCTCTCCATTGCTGACATGGATCTTGGGGTACTTCTGGAGTCTCCCCAGGGGAGTCAGTCCTCGTCTCGAATGCGGGCATGCACTTGCGCTTTCCTCCAGAGCGGTAGCAGCAGTGTCACGCAGTCCGCCGCGTGGATCAAAGGATCTATGGTTTTCCCTCGAGTCTTTCCCACGAGTCTTTCCCACGAGGCTTTCCCACAGGGCTGTCCCACGTGCACACGTGGTGGGAGTCGATCCTCGGCTTGAACGTCAAGGCAGTGCAGGGAAAACAGGTTCCTCTGTAATGGACTGACACATCTGGGGGACTCTTGGAATGGTGGCATGACCTTGGAGTTCCTCTCGCCTTTCCTGTGGAGAGCGCCTCCTCTTGAGATGCGACGGGAACGCCGGGAATTCTTTCCCTACGAAACAGGGAAAGGATCCCTCATCTCGAGCTAGGAGGCGGAAACGGGGCTCCCCTGGATGTGTGCGGGACACCTCGTGCTTCCTCTCGAGTGCAGACGGGTATGTCGGGGAACTTCTTGAGTTGCAGCAAGGGTGTGAAGGACCCTTTGGAAGTTCCAGTGGTTAGATGTGATTGGCCTCGAGAAGCCTCAGCGGAAATGGGCCTCATCTCGCCTGGAGGGCAAAACCTCCTGGATTTTCTCGAGTTGCGGCAGGTGCTCTCGACTTACGACGGGGACCTCAGGGACACGCTCTGGTGGCCTCAGGAAAGGCCAGTCCCCATGCGAGTTCCTCGGGGGCCTCTCGGGATTCCTCTCCCGTCGATGCCGGGGCCTAAGAACTTGTGTGGAGTCGGGGCCGGAACCTGAGGTTTCCTCTCCAGTGCTGACATGGATCTTGGGGTACTTCTGGAGTCTCCCCAGGGGAGTCAGTCCTCGTCTCGAATGCGGGCATGCACTTGCGCTTTCCTCCAGAGCGGTAGCAGCAGTGTCACGCAGTCCGCCGCGTGGATCAAAGGATCTATGGTTTTCCCTCGAGTCTTTCCCACGAGGCTTTCCCACGAGGCTTTCCCACAGGGCTGTCCCACGTGCACACGTGGTGGGAGTCGATCCTCGGCTTGAACGTGAAGGCAGTGCAGGGAAAACAGGTTCCTCTGGAATGGACTGACACATCTGGGGGACTCTTGGAATGGTGTCACGACCCTGGAGTTCCTCTCGCCTTTCCTGTGGAGAGCGCCTCCTCTTGAGATTCGACGGGAACGCCGGGAATTCTTTCCCTACGAAACAGGGAAAGGATCCCTCACCTCGAGGTAGGGGGCGGAAACGGAGCTCCCCTGGATTTGTGCGGGACCCCACGTGCTTCCTCTCGAGTGGAGACGGGTATGTCGGGGAACTTCTTGAGTTGCAGCAATGGTGTGAAGGACCCTTTCGAAGTTCCAGTGGTTAGATGTGATTGGCCTCGAGAAGCCTCAGCGGAAATGGGCCTCCTCTCGCCTGGAGGTCAAAACCTCCTGGATTCTCTCGAGTTGCGGCAGGTGCTCTCGACTTACGACGGGGACCTCAGGGAACCGCTCTCGTGGCCTCAGGAAAGGCCAGTCCCCATGCGAGTTCCACGGGGGCCTCTCGGGATTCCTCTCCCTTCGATGCCGGGGCCTAAGACCTTGTGTGGAGTCCGGGCCGGAACCTGAGGATTCCTCTCCAGTGCTGACATGGATCTTGGGGTACTTCTGTAGTCTCCCCAGGGGAGTCAGTCCTCGTCTCGAATGCGGGCGTGCACTTGCGCTTTCCTCCACAGCGGAAGCAGCAGTGTCACGCAGTCCGCCGCGTGGATCAAAGGATCTATGGTTTTCCCTCGAGTCTTTCCCACGAGGCTTTCCCACGAGGCTTTCCCACAGGGCTGTCCCACGTGCACACGTGGTGGGAGTCGATCCTCGGCTTGAACGTCAAGGCAGTGCAGCGAAAACAGGTTCCTCTGGAATGGACTGACACATCTGGGGGACTCTTGGAATGGTGTCACGACCCTGGAGTTCCTCTCGCCTTTCCTGTGGAGAGCGCCTCCTCTTGAGATGCGACGGGAACGCCGGGAATTCTTTCCCTACGAAACAGGGAAAGGATCCCTCATCTCGAGCTAGGAGGCGGAAACGGAGCTCCCCTGGATGTGTGCGGGACCCCACGTGCTTCCTCTCGAGTGGAGACGGGTATGTCGGGGAACTTCTTGAGTTGCAGCAATGGTGTGAAGGACCCTTTGGAAGTTCCAGTGGTTAGATGTGATTGGCCTCGAGAAGCCTCAGCGGAAATGGGCCTCCTCTCGCCTGGAGGTCAAAACCTCCTGGATTTTCTCGAGTTGCGGCAGGTGCTCTCGACTTACGACGGGGACCTCAGGGAACCGCTCTGGTGGCCTCAGGAAAGGCCAGTCCCCATGCGAGTTCCACGGGGGCCTCTCGGGATTCCTCTCCCGTCGATGCCGGGGCCTAAGACCTTGTGTGGAGTCGGGGCCGGAACCTGAGGATTCCTCTCCAGTGCTGACATGGATCTTGGGGTACTTCTGGAGTCTCCCCAGGGGAGTCAGTCCTCGTCTCGAATGCGGGCATGCACTTGCGCTTTCCTCCACAGCGGAAGCAGCAGTGTCATGCAGTCCGCCGCGTGGATCAAAGGATCTATGGTTTCCCTCGAGTCTTTCCCACGAGGCTTTCCCACGAGGCTTTCCCACAGGGCTGTCCCACGTGCACACGTGGTGGGAGTCGATCCTCGGCTTGAACGTCAAGGCAGTGCAGGGAAAACAGGTTCCTCTGGAATGGACTGACACATCTGGGGGACTCTTGGAATGGTGGCACGACCCTGGAGTTCCTCTCGCCTTTCCTGTGGAGAGCGCCTCCTCTTGAGATGCGACGGGAACGCCGGGAATTCTTTCCCTACGAAACAGGGAAAGGATCCCTCATCTCGAGCTAGGAGGCGGAAACGGGGCTCCCCTGGATGTGTGCGGGACCCCACGTGCTTCCTCTCGAGTGGAGACGGGTATGTCGGGGAACTTCTTGAGTTGCAGCAATGGTGTGAAGGACCCTTTGGAAGTTCCAGTGGTTAGATGTGATTGGCCTCGAGAAGCCTCAGTGGAAATGGGCCTCATCTCGCCTGGAGGGCAAAACCTCCTGGATTTTCTCTAGTTGCGGCAGGTGCTCTCGACTTACGACGGGGACCTCAGGGACCCGCTCTGGTGGCCTCAGGAAAGGCCAGTCCCCATGCGAGTTCCTCGGGGACCTCTCGGGATTCCTCTCCCGTCGATGCCGGGCCTAAGACCTTGTGTGGAGTCGGGGCCGGAACCTGAGGATTCCTCTCCACTGCTGACATGGATCTTGGGGTACTTCTGGAGTCTCCCCAGGGGAGTCAGTCCTCGTCTCGAATGCGGGCATGCACTTGCTCTTCCTCCAGAGCGGTAGCAGCAGTGTCACGCAGTCCGCCGCGTGGATCAAAGGATCTATGGTTTTCCCTCGAGTCTTTCCCACGAGGCTTTCCCACGAGGCTTTCCCACAGGGCTGTCCCACGTGCACACGTGGTGGGAGTCGATCCTCGGCTTGAACGTCAAGGCAGTGCAGGGAAAACAGGTTCCTCTGTAATGGACTGACACATCTGGGGGACTCTTGGAATGGTGGCATGACCCTGGAGTTCCTCTCGCCTTTCCTGTGGAGAGCGCCTCCTCTTGAGATGCGACGGGAACGCCGGGAATGCTTTCCCTACGAAACAGGGAAAGGATCCCTCATCTCGAGCTAGGAGGCAGAAACGGGGCTCCCCTGGATGTGTGCGGGACACCACGTGCTTCCTCTCGAGTGCAGACGGGTATGTCGGGGAACTTCTTGAGTTGCAGCAAGGGTGTGAAGGACCCTTTGGAAGTTCCAGTGGTTAGATGTGATTGGCCTCGAGAAGCCTCAGCGGAAATGGGCCTCATCTCGCCTGGAGGGCAAAACCTCCTGGATTTTCTCGAGTTGCGGCAGGTGCTCTCGACTTACGACGGGGACCTCAGGGACCCGCTCTGGTGGCCTCAGGAAAGGCCAGTCCCCATGCGAGTTCCACGGGGGCCTCTCGGGATTCCTCTCCCGTCGATGCCGGGGCCTAAGACCTTGTGTGGAGTCGGGGCTGGAATCCTGAGGATTCCTCTCCAGTGCTGACATGGATCTTGGGGTACTTCTGGAGTCTCCCCAGGGGAGTCAGTCCTCGTCTCGAATGCGGGCATGCACTTGCGCTTTCCTTCAGAGCGGTAGCAGCAGTGTCATGCAGTCCGCCGCGTGGATCAAAGGATCTATGGTTTTCCCTCGAGTCTTTCCCACGAGGCTTTCCCACGAGGCTTTCCCACAGGGCTGTCCCACGTGCACACGTGGTGGGAGTCGATCCTCGGCTTGAACGTCAAGGCAGTGCAGGGAAAACAGGTTCCTCTGGAATGGACTGACACATCTGGGGGACTCTTGGAATGGTGTCACGACCCTGGAGTTCCTCTCGCCTTTCCTGTGGAGAGTGCCTCCTCTTGAGATGCGACGGGAACGCCGGGAATTCTTTCCCTACGAAACAGGGAAAGGATCCCTCATCTCTAGCTAGGCGGCGGAAAGGGAGCACCCCTGGATGTGTGCGGGACCCCACGTGCTTCCTCTCGAGTGGAGACGGGTATGTCGGGGAACTTCTTGAGTTGCAGCAATGGTGTGAAGGACCCTTTGGAAGTTCCATTGGTTAGATATGATTGGCCTCGAGAAGCCTTAGCGGAAATGGGCCTCATCTCGCCTGGAGGGCAAAACCTCCTGGATTTTCTCGAGGTGCGTCAGGTGCTCTAGACTTACGACGGGGACCTCAGGGAACCGCTCTGGTGGCCTCAGGAAAAACCAGTCCCCATGCGAGTTCCACGGGGGCCTCTCGGCATTCCTCTCCCGTCGATGCCGGGCCTAAGACCTTGTGTGGAGTCGGGGCCGGAACCTGAGGATTCCTCTTCAGTGCTGACATGCATCTTGGGGTACTTCTGGAGTCTCCCCAGGGGAGTCAGTCCTCGTCTCGAATGCAGGCATGCACTTGCGCTTTCCTCCAGAGCGGTAGCAGCAGTGTCACGCAGTCCGCCGCGTGGATCAAAGGTTCTATGGTTTTCCCTCGAGTCTTTCCCACGAGGCTTTCCCACGAGGCTTTCCCACAAGGCTGTCCCACGTGCACACGGGGTGGGAGTCGATCCTCGGCTTGAACGTCAAGGCAGTGCAGGGAAAACAGGTTCCTATGGAATGGACTGACACATCTGGGGGACTATTGGAATGGTGGCATGACCCTGGAGTTCCTCTCGCCTTTCCTGTGGAGAGCACCTCCTCTTGAGATGCGACGGGAACGCCGGGAATTCTTTCCCTACGAAACAGGGAAAGGATCCCTCATCTCGAGCTAGGAGGCGGAAACGGGGCTCCCCTGGATGTGTGCGGGACACCACGTGCTTCCTCTCGAGTGCAGACGGGTATGTCGGGGAACTTCTTGAGTTGCAGCAAGGGTGTGAAGGACCCTTTGGAAGTTCCAGTGGTTAGATGTGATTGGCCTCGAGAAGCCTCAGCGGAAATGGGCCTCATCTCGCCTGGAGGGCAAAACCTCCTGGATTTTCTCGAGTTGCGGCAGGTGCTCTCGACTTACGATGGGGACCTCAGGGACCCGCTCTGGTCGCCTCAGAAAAGGCCAGTCCCCATGCGAGTTCCACGGGGGCCTCTCGGGATTCCTCTCCCGTCGATGCCGGGGCCTAAGACCTTGTGTGGAGTCGGGGCCGGAACCTGAGGATTCCTCTCCAGTGCTGACATGGATCTTGGGGTACTTCTGGAGTCTCCCCAGGGGAGTCAGTCCTAGTCTCGAATGCGGGCATGCACTTGCGCTATCCTCCAGAGCGGTAGTAGCAGTGTCACGCAGTCCGCCGCATGGATCAAAGGATCTATGTTTTTCCCTCGAGTCTTTCCCACGAGGCTTTCCCACGAGGCTTTCCCACAGGGCTGTCCCACGTGCACACGTGGTGGGAGTCGATCCTCGGCTTGAACGTCAAGGCAGTGCAGGGAAAACAGGTTCCTCTGCAATGGACTGACACATCTGGGGGACTCGTGGAATGGTGGCACGACCCTGGAGTTCCTCTCGCCTTTCCTGTGGAGAGCGCCTCCTCTTGAGATGCGACGGGAACGCCGGGAATTCTTTCCCTACGAAACAGGGAAAGGATCCCTCATCTCGAGCTAGGAGGCGGAAACGGGGCTCCCCTGGATGTGTGCGGGACACCACGTGCTTCCTCTCGAGTGCAGACGGGTATGTCGGGGAACTTCTTGAGTTGCAGCAAGTGTGTGAAGGACCCTTTTGAAGTTCCAGTGGTTAGATGTGATTGGCCGCGAGAAACCTCAGCGGAAATGGGCCTCATCTCGCCTGGAGGGCAAAACCTCCTGGATTTTTTCGAGTTGCGGCAGGTGCTCTCGACTTACGACGGGGACCTCAGGGAACCGCTCTGGTGGCCTCAGGAAAGGCCAGTCCCCATGCGAGCTCCTCGGGGGCCTCTCGGGATTCCTCTCCCTTCGATGCCGCGGCCTAAGACCTTGTGTGGAGTCGGGGCCGGAACCTGAGGATTCCTCTCCAGTGCTGACATGGATCTTGGGGTACTTCTGGAGTCTCCCCAGGGGAGTCAGTCCTCGTCTCGAATGCGGGCATGCACTTGCGCTTTCCTCCATACCGGTAGCAGCAGTGTCACGCAGTCCGCCGCGTGGATCAAAGGATCTATGGTTTTCCCTCGAGGCTTTCCCACGAGGCTTTCCCACGAGGCTTTCCAACAGGGCTGTCCCACGTGCACACGTGGTGGGAGTCGATCCTCGGCTTGAACGTCAAGGCAGTGCAGGGAAAACAGGTTCCTCTGGAATGGACTGACACATCTGGGGGACTCTTGGAATGGTGTCACGACCCTGGAGTTCCTCTCGCCTTTCCTGTGGAGAGCGTCTCCTCTTGAGATGCGACGGGAACGCCGGGAATTCTTTCCCTACGAAACAGGGAAGGGATACCTCATCTCGAGCTAGGGAGCGGAAACGGAGCTCCCCTGGATGTGTGCGGGACCCCACGTGCTTCCTCTCGAGTGCAGACGTGTATGTCGGGGAACTTCTTGAGTTGCAGCAATGGTGTGAAGGACCCTTTGGAAGTTCCAGTGGTTAGATGTGATTGGCCTCGAGAAGCCTCAGCGGAAATGGGCCTCATCTCGCCTGGAGGGCAAAACCTCCTGGATTTTCTCGACTTGCGGCATGTGCTCTCGACTTACGACGGGGACCTCAGGGAACCGCTCTGGTGGCCTCAGGAAAGGCCAGTCCCCATGCGAGTTCCACGGGGGCCTCTCGGGATTCCTCTTCCGTCGATGCCGGGGCCTAAGAATTTGTGTGGAGTCGGGGCCGGAACCTGAGGATTCCTCTCCAGTGCTGACATGGATCTTGGGGTACTTCTGGAGTCTCCCCAGGGGAGTCAGTCCTAGTCTCGAATGCGGGCATGCACTTGCGCTATCCTCCAGAGCGGTAGCAGCAGTGTCACGCAGTCCGCCGCGTTGATCAAAGGATCTATGTTTTTCCCTCGAGTCTTTCCCACGAGGCTTTCCCACGAGGCTTTCCAACAGGGCTGTCCCACGTGCACACGTGGTGGGAGTCGATCCTCGGCTTGAACGTCAAGGCAGTGCAGGGAAAACAGGTTCCTCTGGAATGGACTGACACATCTGGGGGACTCTTGGAATGGTGTCACGACCCTGGAGTTCCTCTCGCCTTTCCTGTGGAGAGCGTCTCCTCTTGAGATGCGACGGGAACGCCGGGAATTCGTTCCCTACGAAACAGGGAAAGGATCCCTCATCTCGAGCTAGGGAGCGGAAACGGAGCTCCCCTGGATGTGTGCGGGACCCCACGTGCTTCCTCTCGAGTGGAGACGGGTATGTCGGGGAACTTCTTGAGTTGCAGCAATGGTGTGAAGGACCCTTTGGAAGTTCCAGTGGTTAGATATGATTAGCCCCGAGAAGCCTCATCGGAAATGGGCCTCATCTCGCCTGGAGGGCAAAACCTCCTGGATTTTCTCGAGTTGCGGCAGGTGCTCTCGACTTACGACGCGGACCTCAGGGACCCGCTCTGGTGGCCTCAGGAAAGGCCAGTCCCCATGCGAGTTCCTCGGGGGCCTCTCGGGATTCCTCTCCCGTCGATGCTGGGGCCTAAGACCTTGTGTGGAGTCGGGGCCGGAACCTGAGGATTCCTCTCCAGTGCTGACATGGATCTTGGGGTACTTCTGGAGTCTCCCCAGGGGAGTCAGTCCTCGTCTCGAATGCGGGCATGCACTTGCGCTTTCCTCCAGAGCGGTAGCAGCAGTGTCACGCCGTCCACCGCGTGGATCAAAGGATCTATGGTTTTCCCTCGAGGGTTTCCCACGAGGCTTTCCCACGAGGCTTTCCCACTGGGTTGTCCCACGTGCACACGTGGTGGGAGTCGATCCTCGGCTTGAACGTCAAGGCAGTGCAGGGAAAACTGGTTCCTCTGGAATGGACTGACACATCTGGGGGTCTCTTGGAATGGTGGCACGACCCTGGAGTTCCTCTCGCCTTTCCTGTGGAGAGCGCCTCCTCTTGAGATGCGACGGGAACGCCGGGAATTCTTTCCCTACGAAACAGGGAAAGGATCCCTCATCTCGAGCTAGGAGGCGGAAACGGGGCTCCCCTGGATGTGTGCGGGACCCCACGTGCTTCCTCTCGAGTGGAGACGGGTATGTCGGGGAACTTCTTGAGTTGCAGCAAGGGTGTGAAGGACCCTTTGGAAGTTCCAGTGGTTAGACGTGATTAGCCTCGAGAAGCCTCAGCGGAAATGGGCCTCATCTCGCCTGGAGGTCAAAACGTCCTGGATTTTCTCGAGTTGCGGCAGGTGCTCTCGACTTACGACGTGGACCTCAGGGATCCGCTCTGGTGGCCTCAGGAAATGCCAGGCCCCATGCGAGTTCCTCGGAGGCCTCTCGGGATTCCTCTCCCGTCGATGCCGGGGCCTAAGACCTTGTGTGGAGTCGGGGCCGGAACCTGAGGATTCCTCTCCAGTGCTGACATGGATTTTGGGGTACTTCTGGAGTCTCCCCAGGGGAGTCAGTCCTCGTCTAGAATGCGGGCATGCACTTGTGCTTTCCTCCAGAGCGGTAGCAGCAGTGTCACGCAGTCCGCCGCGTGGATCAAAGGATCTATGGTTTTCCCTCGAGTCTTTCCCACGAGGCTTTCCCACGAGGCTTTCCCACAGGGCTGTCCCACGTGCACACGTGGTGGGAGTCGATCCTCGGCTTGAACGTCAAGGCAGTGAAGGGAAAACAGGTCCTCTTGAATGGACTGACACATCTGGGGGACTCTTGGAATGGTACCACGACCCTGGAGTTCCTCTCGCCTTTCCTGTGGAGAGCGTCTCCTCTTGAGATGCGACGAGAACGCCGGGAATTCTTTCCCTGCGAAACAGGGAAAGGATCCCTCATCTCGAGCTAGGAGGCGGAAACGGGGCTCCCCTGGATGTGTGCGGGACCCCACGTGCTTCCTCTCGAGTGGAGACGGGTATGTCCCGGAACTGCTTGAGTTGCAGCAAGGGTGTGAAGGACCCTTTGGAAGTTCCAGTGGTTAGATATGATTAGCCCCGAGAAGCCTCATCGGAAATGGGCCTCATCTCGCCTGGAGGGCAAAACCTCCTGGATTTTCTCGAGTTGCGGCAGGTGCTCTCGACTTACGACGCGGACCTCAGGGACCCGCTCTGGTGGCCTCAGGAAAGGCCAGTCCCCATGCGAGTTCCTCGGGGGCCTCTCGGGATTCCTCTCCCGTCGATGCCGGGGCCTAAGACCTTGTGTGGAGTCGGGGCCGGAACCTGAGGATTCCTCTCCAGTGCTGACATGGATCTTGGGGTACTTCTGGAGTCTCCCCAGGGGAGTCAGTCCTCGTCTCGAATGCGGGCATGCACTTGCGCTTTCCTCCAGAGCGGTAGCAGCAGTGTCACGCAGCCCGCCGCGTGGATCAAAGGATCTATGGTTTTCCCTCGAGTCTTTCCCACGAGGCTTTCCCACAGGGCTGTCCCACGAGCACACGTGGTGGGAGTCGATCCTCGGCTTGAACGTCAAGGCAGTGCAGGGAAAACAGGTTCCTCTGGAATGGACTGACACATCTGGGGGACTCTTGGAATGGTGGCACGACCCTGGAGTTCCTCTCGCCTTTCCTGTGGAGAGCGCCTCCTCTTGAGATGCGACGGGAACGCCGGGAATTCTTTCCCTACGAAACAGGGAAAGGATCCCTCATCTCGAGCTAGGAGGCGGAAACGGGGCTCCCCTGGATGTGTGCGGGACCCACGTGCTTCCTCTCGAGTGGAGACGGGTATGTCGGGGAACTTCTTGAGTTGCAGCAAGGGTGTGAAGGACCGTTTGGAAGTTCCAGTGGTTAGACGTGATTAGCCTCGAGAAGCCTCAGCGGAAATGGGCCTCATCTCGCCTGGAGGGCAAAACCTCCTGGATTTTCTCGAGTTGCGGCAGGTGCTCTCGACTTACGACGGGGACCTCAGGGACCCGCTCTGGTGGCCTCAGGAAAGGCCAGTCCCCATGCGACTTCCTCGGGTCCTCTCGGGATTCCTCTCCCGTCGATGCTGGGGCCTAAGACCTTATGTGGAGTCGGGGCCGGAACCTGAGGATTCCTCTCCAGTGCTGACATGGATCTTGGGGTACTTCTGGAGTCTCCCCAGGGGAGTCAGTCCTCGTCTCGAATGCGGGCATGCACTTGCGCTTTCCTCCAGAGCGGTAGCAGCAGTGTCACGCAGTCCACCGCGTGGATCAAAGGATCTATGGTTTTCCCTCGAGGCTTTCCCACGAGGCTTTCCCACGAGGCTTTCCCACTGGGTTGTCCCACGTGCACACGTGGTGGGAGTCGATCCTCGGCTTGAACGTCAAGGCAGTGCAGGGAAAACTGGTTCCTCTGGAATGGACTGACACATCTGGGGGTCTCTTGGAATGGTGGCACGACCCTGGAGTTCCTCTCGCCTTTCCTGTGGAGAGCGCCTCCTCTTGAGATGCGACGGGAACGCCGGGAATTCTTTCCCTACGAAACAGGGAAAGGATCCCTCATCTCGAGCTAGGAGGCGGAAACGGGGCTCCCCTGGATGTGTGCGGGACCCCACGTGCTTCCTCTCGAGTGGAGACGGGTATGTCGGGGAACTTCTTGAGTTGCAGCAAGGGTGTGAAGGACCCTTTGGAAGTTCCAGTGGTTAGACGTGATTAGCCTCGAGAAGCCTCAGCGGAAATGGGCCTCATCTCGCCTGGAGGTCAAAACGTCCTGGATTTTCTCGAGTTGCGGCAGGTGCTCTCGACTTACGACGTGGACCTCAGGGATCCGCTCTGGTGGCCTCAGGAAATGCCAGGCCCCATGCGAGTTCCTCGGAGGCCTCTCGGGATTCCTCTCCCGTCGATGCCGGGGCCTAAGACCTTGTGTGGAGTCGGGGCCGGAACCTGAGGATTCCTCTCCAGTGCTGACATGGATTTTGGGGTACTTCTGGAGTCTCCCCAGGGGAGTCAGTCCTCGTCTAGAATGCGGGCATGCACTTGTGCTTTCCTCCAGAGCGGTAGCAGCAGTGTCACGCAGTCCGCCGCGTGGATCAAAGGATCTATGGTTTTCCCTCGAGTCTTTCCCACGAGGCTTTCCCACGAGGCTTTCCCACAGGGCTGTCCCACGTGCACACGTGGTGGGAGTCGATCCTCGGCTTGAACGTCAAGGCAGTGAAGGGAAAACAGGTCCTCTTGAATGGACTGACACATCTGGGGGACTCTTGGAATGGTACCACGACCCTGGAGTTCCTCTCGCCTTTCCTGTGGAGAGCGTCTCCTCTTGAGATGCGACGAGAACGCCGGGAATTCTTTCCCTGCGAAACAGGGAAAGGATCCCTCATCTCGAGCTAGGAGGCGGAAACGGGGCTCCCCTGGATGTGTGCGGGACCCCACGTGCTTCCTCTCGAGTGGAGACGGGTATGTCCCGGAACTGCTTGAGTTGCAGCAAGGGTGTGAAGGACCCTTTGGAAGTTCCAGTGGTTAGATATGATTAGCCCCGAGAAGCCTCATCGGAAATGGGCCTCATCTCGCCTGGAGGGCAAAACCTCCTGGATTTTCTCGAGTTGCGGCAGGTGCTCTCGACTTACGACGCGGACCTCAGGGACCCGCTCTGGTGGCCTCAGGAAAGGCCAGTCCCCATGCGAGTTCCTCGGGGGCCTCTCGGGATTCCTCTCCCGTCGATGCCGGGGCCTAAGACCTTGTGTGGAGTCGGGGCCGGAACCTGAGGATTCCTCTCCAGTGCTGACATGGATCTTGGGGTACTTCTGGAGTCTCCCCAGGGGAGTCAGTCCTCGTCTCGAATGCGGGCATGCACTTGCGCTTTCCTCCAGAGCGGTAGCAGCAGTGTCACGCAGTCCGCCGCGTGGATCAAAGGATCTATGGTTTTCCCTCGAGTCTTTCCCACGAGGCTTTCCCACGAGGCTTTCCCACAGGGCTGTCCCACGAGCACACGTGGTGGGAGTCGATCCTCGGCTTGAACGTCAAGGCAGTGCAGGGAAAACAGGTTCCTCTGGAATGGACTGACACATCTGGGGGACTCTTGGAATGGTGGCACGACCCTGGAGTTCCTCTCGCCTTTCCTGTGGAGAGCGCCTCCTCTTGAGATGCGACGGGAACGCCGGGAATTCTTTCCCTACGAAACAGGGAAAGGATCCCTCATCTCGAGCTAGGAGGCGGAAACGGGGCTCCCCTGGATGTGTGCGGGACCCACGTGCTTCCTCTCGAGTGGAGACGGGTATGTCGGGGAACTTCTTGAGTTGCAGCAAGGGTGTGAAGGACCGTTTGGAAGTTCCAGTGGTTAGACGTGATTAGCCTCGAGAAGCCTCAGCGGAAATGGGCCTCATCTCGCCTGGAGGGCAAAACCTCCTGGATTTTCTCGAGTTGCGGCAGGTGCTCTCGACTTACGACGGGGACCTCAGGGACCCGCTCTGGTGGCCTCAGGAAAGGCCAGTCCCCATGCGACTTCCTCGGGTCCTCTCGGGATTCCTCTCCCGTCGATGCTGGGGCCTAAGACCTTATGTGGAGTCGGGGCCGGAACCTGAGGATTCCTCTCCAGTGCTGACATGGATCTTGGGGTACTTCTGGAGTCTCCCCAGGGGAGTCAGTCCTCGTCTCGAATGCGGGCATGCACTTGCGCTTTCCTCCAGAGCGGTAGCAGCAGTGTCACGCAGTCCACCGCGTGGATCAAAGGATCTATGGTTTTCCCTCGAGGCTTTCCCACGAGGCTTTCCCACGAGGCTTTCCCACTGGGTTGTCCCACGTGCACACGTGGTGGGAGTCGATCCTCGGCTTGAACGTCAAGGCAGTGCAGGGAAAACTGGTTCCTCTGGAATGGACTGACACATCTGGGGGTCTCTTGGAATGGTGGCACGACCCTGGAGTTCCTCTCGCCTTTCCTGTGGAGAGCGCCTCCTCTTGAGATGCGACGGGAATGCCGGGAATTCTTTCCTACGAAACAGGGAAAGGATCCCTCATCTCGAGCTAGGAGGCGGAAACGGGGCTACCCTGGATGTGTGCGGGACCCTCGTGCTTCCTCTCGAGTGGAGACGGGTATGTCGGGGAACTTCTAGAGTTGCAGCAAGGGCGTGAAGGACCCTTTGGAAGTTCAAGGGGTTAGATGTGATTAGCCTCGAGAAGCCTCAGCGGAAATGGGCTTCATCTCGCCTGGAGGGCAAAATCTCCTGGATTTTGTCGAGTTGCGGCAGGTGCTCTCGACTTACGACGGGGACCTCAGGGACCCGCTCTGGTGACCTCAGGAAAGGGCAGTCCCCATGCGAGTTCCTCGGGGGCCTCTCGGGATTCCTCTCCCGTCGATGCCGGGGCCGAAGACATTGTGTGGAGTCGGGGCCGGAACCTGAGGATCCCTCTCCAGTGCTGACATGGATCTTGGGGTATTTCTGGAGTCTCCCCAGGGGAGTCAGTCCTCGTCTGGGATGCGGGCATGCACTTGCGCTATCCTCCAGAGCGGTAGCAGCAGTGTCACGCAGTCCGCCGCGTGCATCAAAGGATCTATGATTTTCCCACGAGTCTTTCCCACGAGGCTTTCCCACGAGGCTTTCCCACAGGGCTTTCCCACGTGCACACGTGGTGGGAGTCGATCCTCGGCTTGAACGTCAAGGCAGTGCAGGGAAAACATGTTCCTCTGGAATGGACTGACATATCTGGGGGACTCTTTGAATGGTGGCACGACGCTGGAGTCCTCTCGCCTTTCCTGTGGAGAGCGCCTCCTCTTGAGATGCGACGGGAACGCCGGGAATTCTTTCCCTACGAAACAGGGAAAGGATCCCTCATCTCGAGCTAGGAGGCGGAAACGGGGCTCCCCTGGATGTGTGCGGGACCCCACGTGCTTCCTCTCGAGTGGAGACGGGTATGTCGGGGAACTTCTTGAGTTGCAGCAAGGGTGTGAAGGACCCTTTGGAAGTTCCAGTGGTTAGACGTGATTAGCCTCGAGAAGCCTCAGCGGAAATGGGCCTCATCTCGCCTGGAGGGCAAAACCTCCTGGATTTTCTCGAGTTGCGCCAGGTGCTCTCGACTTACGACGGGGACCTCAGGGACCCGCTCTGGTCGCCTCAGGAAAGGCCAGTCCCCATGCGAGTTCCTCGGGGGTCTCTCGGCATTCCTCTCCGGTCGATGCCGGGGCCTAAGACCTTGTGTGGAGTCGGGGCCGGAACCTGAGGATTCCTCTCCAGTGCTGACATGGATCTTGGGGTACTTCTGGAGTCTCCCCAGGGGAGTCAGTCCTCGTCTCGAATGCGGGCATGCACTTGCGCTTTCCTCCAGAGCGGTAGCAGCAGTGTCACGCAGTCCGCCGCGTGGATCAAAGGATCTATGGTTTTCCCTCGAGTCTTTCCCACGAGGCTTTCCCACGAGGCTTTCCCACAGGGCTGTCCCACGTGCACACGTGGTGGGAGTCGATCCTCGGCTTGAACGTCAAGGCAGTGCAGGGAAAACAGGTTCCTCTGGAATGGACTGACACATCTGGGGGTCTCTTGGAATGGTGCCACGACCCTGGAGTTCCTCTCGCCTTTCCTGTGGAGAGCGCCACCTCTTGAGATGCGACGGGAACGCCGGGAATTCTTTCCCTATGAAACAGGGAAAGGATCCCTCATCTCGAGCTAGGAGGCGGAAACGGGGCTCCCCTGGATGTTTGCGGGACACCACGTGCTTCCTCTCGAGTGGAGACGGGTATGTCGGGGAACTTCTTGAGTTGAGCAAGGGTGTGAAGGACCCTTTGGAAGTTCCAGTGGTTAGATGTGATTGGCCTCGAGAAGCCTCAGCGGAAATTGGCCTCATCTCGCCTGGAGGGCAAAACCTCCTGGATTTTCTCGAGTTGCGGCAGGTGCTCTCGACTTACGACGGGGACCTCAGGGAACCGTTCTGGTGGCCTCAGGAAAGGCCAGTCCCCATGCGAGTTCCACGGGGGCCTCTCGGGATTCATCTCCCGTCGATGCCGGGGCCTAATACCTTGTGTGGAGTCGGGGCCGGAACCTGAGGATTCCTCTCCAGTGCCTACATGGATCTTGGGGTACTTCTGGAGTCTCCCCAGGGGAGTCAGTCCTCGTCTCGAATGCGGGCATGCATTGTGCTTTCCTCCAGAGCGGTAGCAGCAGTGTCACGCAGTCCGCCGCGTGGATCAAATGATCTATGGTTTTCCCTCGAGTCTTTCCCACGAGGCTTTCCCACGAGGCTTTCCCACAAGGCTGTCCCACGTGCACACGTGGTGGGAGTCGATCCTCGGCTTGAACGTCAAGGCAGTGCAGGGAAAACAGGTTCCTCTGGAATGGACTGACACATCTGGGGGACTCTTGGAATGGTGGCACGATCCTGGAGTTCCTCTCGCCTTTCCTGTGGAGAGCGCCTCCTCTGGAGATGCGACGGGAACGCCGGGAATTCTTTCCCTACGAAACAGGGAAAGGATCCCTCATCTCGAGCTAGGAGGCGGAAACGGGGCTCCCCTGGATGTGTGCGGGACCCACGTGCTTCCTCTCGAGTGGAGACGGGTATGTCGGGGAACTTCTTGAGTTGCAGCAAGGGTGTGAAGGACCCTTTGGAAGTTCCTGTGGTTAGACGTGATTAGCCTCGAGAAGCCTCAGCGGAAATGGGCCTCATCTCGCCTGGAGGGCAAAACCTCCTGGATTTTCTCGAGTTGGGCAGGTGCTCTCGACTTACGACGGGGACCTCAGGGAGCCGCTCTGGTGGCCTCAGGAAAGGCCAGTCCCCATGCGAGTTCCTCGGGGGCCTCTCGGGATTCCTCTCCCGTCGATGCCGGGGCCTAAGACCTTGTGTGGAGTCGGGGCCGGAACCTGAGGATTCCTCTCCAGTGCTGACATGGATCTTGGGGTACTTCTGGAGTCTCCCCAGGGGAGTCAGTCCTCGTCTCGAATGCGGGCATGCACTTGCGCTTTCCTCCAGAGCGGTAGCAGCAGTGTCACGCAGTCCGCCGCGTGGATCAAAGGATCTATGGTTTTCCCTCGAGTCTTTCCCACGAGGCTTTCCCACGAGGCTTTCCCACAGGGCTGTCCCACGTGCACACGTGGTGGGAGTCGATCCTCGGCTTGAACGTCAAGGCAGTGCAGGGAAAACAGGTTCCTCTGGAATGGACTGACACATCTGGGGGACTCTTGGAATGGTGGCACGACCCTGGAGTTCCTCTCGCCTTTCCTGTGGAGAGCGCCTCCTCTTGAGATGCGACGGGAACGCCGGGAATTCTTTCCCTACGAAACAGGGAAAGGATCCCTCATCTCGAGCTAGGAGGCGGAAACGGGGCTCCCCTGGATGTGTGCGGGACCCACGTGCTTCCTCTCGAGTGGAGACGGGTATGTCGGGGAACTTCTTGAGTTGCAGCAAGGGTGTCAAGGACCCTTTGGAAGTTCCAGTGGTTAGACGTGATTAGCCTCGAGAAGCCTCAGCGGAAATGGGCCTCATCTCGCCTGGAGGTCAAAACGTCCTGGATTTTCTCGAGTTGCGGCAGGTGCTCTCGACTTACGACGTGGACCTCAGGGATCCGCTCTGGTGGCCTCAGGAAATGCCAGGCCCCATGCGAGTTCCTCGGAGGCCTCTCGGGATTCCTCTCCCGTCGATGCCGGGGCCTAAGACCTTGTGTGGAGTCGGGGCCGGAACCTGAGGATTCCTCTCCAGTGCTGACATGGATTTTGGGGTACTTCTGGAGTCTCCCCAGGGGAGTCAGTCCTCGTCTAGAATGCGGGCATGCACTTGTGCTTTCCTCCAGAGCGGTAGCAGCAGTGTCACGCAGTCCGCCGCGTGGATCAAAGGATCTATGGTTTTCCCTCGAGTCTTTCCCAAGAGGCTTTCCCACGAGGCTTTCCCACAGGGCTCTCCCACGTGCACACGTGGTGGGAGTCGATCCTCGGCTTGAACGTCAAGGCAGTGAAGGGAAAACAGGTCCTTTTGAATGGACTGACACATCTGGGGGACTCTTGGAATGGTACCACGACCCTGGAGTTCCTCTCGCCTTTCCTGTGGAGAGCGTCTCCTCTTGAGATGCGACGAGAACGCCGGGAATTCTTTCCCTGCGAAACAGGGAAAGGATCCCTCATCTCGAGCTAGGAGGCGGAAACGGGGCTCCCCTGGATGTGTGCGGGACCCCACGTGCTTCCTCTCGAGTGGAGACGGGTATGTCCCGGAACTGCTTGAGTTGCAGCAAGGGTGTGAAGGACCCTTTGGAAGTTCCAGTGGTTAGATATGATTAGCCCCGAGAAGCCTCATCGGAAATGGGCCTCATCTCGCCTGGAGGGCAAAACCTCCTGGATTTTCTCGAGTTGCAGCAGGTGCTCTCGACTTACGACGCGGACCTCAGGGACCCGCTCTGGTGGCCTCAGGAAAGGCCAGTCCCCATGCGAGTTCCTCGGGGGCCTCTCGGGATTCCTCTCCCGTCGATGCTGGGGCCTAAGACCTTGTGTGGAGTCGGGGCCGGAACCTGAGGATTCCTCTCCAGTGCTGACATGGATCTTGGGGTACTTCTGGAGTCTCCCCAGGGGAGTCAGTCCTCGTCTCGAATGCGGGCATGCACTTGCGCTTTCCTCCAGAGCGGTAGCAGCAGTGTCACGCCGTCCACCGCGTGGATCAAAGGATCTATGGTTTTCCCTCGAGGGTTTCCCACGAGGCTTTCCCACGAGGCTTTCCCACTGGGTTGTCCCACGTGCACACGTGGTGGGAGTCGATCCTCGGCTTGAACGTCAAGGCAGTGCAGGGAAAACTGGTTCCTCTGGAATGGACTGACACATCTGGGGGTCTCTTGGAATGGTGGCACGACCCTGGAGTTCCTCTCGCCTTTCCTGTGGAGAGCGCCTCCTCTTGAGATGCGACGGGAACGCCGGGAATTCTTTCCCTACGAAACAGGGAAAGGATCCCTCATCTCGAGCTAGGAGGCGGAAACGGGGCTCCCCTGGATGTGTGCGGGACCCCACGTGCTTCCTCTCGAGTGGAGACGGGTATGTCGGGGAACTTCTTGAGTTGCAGCAAGGGTGTGAAGGACCCTTTGGAAGTTCCAGTGGTTAGACGTGATTAGCCTCGAGAAGCCTCAGCGGAAATGGGCCTCATCTCGCCTGGAGGTCAAAACGTCCTGGATTTTCTCGAGTTGCGGCAGGTGCTCTCGACTTACGACGTGGACCTCAGGGATCCGCTCTGGTGGCCTCAGGAAATGCCAGGCCCCATGCGAGTTCCTCGGAGGCCTCTCGGGATTCCTCTCCCGTCGATGCCGGGGCCTAAGACCTTGTGTGGAGTCGGGGCCGGAACCTGAGGATTCCTCTCCAGTGCTGACATGGATTTTGGGGTACTTCTGGAGTCTCCCCAGGGGAGTCAGTCCTCGTCTAGAATGCGGGCATGCACTTGTGCTTTCCTCCAGAGCGGTAGCAGCAGTGTCACGCAGTCCGCCGCGTGGATCAAAGGATCTATGGTTTTCCCTCGAGTCTTTCCCACGAGGCTTTCCCACGAGGCTTTCCCACAGGGCTGTCCCACGTGCACACGTGGTGGGAGTCGATCCTCGGCTTGAACGTCAAGGCAGTGCAGGGAAAACAGGTTCCTCTGAAATGGACTGACACATCTGGGGGACTCTTGGAATGGTGGCATGACCTTGGAGTTCCTCTCGCCTTTCCTGTGGAGAGCGCCTCCTCTTGAGATGCGACGGGAACGCCGGGAATTCTTTCCCTACGAAACAGGGAAAGGATCCCTCATCTCGAGCTAGGAGGCGGAAACGGGGCTCCCCTTGATGTGTGCGGGACACCTCGTGCTTCCTCTCGAGTGCAGACGGGTATGTCGGGGAACTTCTTGAGTTGCAGCAAGGGTGTGAAGGACCCTTTGGAAGTTCCAGTGGTTAGATGTGATTGGCCTCGAGAAGCCTCAGCGGAAATGGGCCTCATCTCGCCTGGAGGGCAAAACCTCCTGGATTTTCTCGAGTTGCGGCAGGTGCTCTCGACTTACGACGGGGACCTCAGGGACACGCTCTGGTGGCCTCAGGAAAGGCCAGTCCCCATGCGAGTTCCTCGGGGGCCTCTCGGCATTCCTCTCCCGTCGATGCCGGGGCCTAAGAACTTGTGTGAGTCGGGGCCGGAACCTGAGGTTTCCTCTCCAGTGCTGACATGGATCTTGGGGTACTTCTGGAGTCTCCCCAGGGGAGTCAGTCCTCGTCTCGAATGCGGGCATGCACTTGCGCTTTCCTCCAGAGCGGTAGCAGCAGTGTCACGCAGTCCGCCGCGTGGATCAAAGGATCTATGGTTTTCCCTCGAGTCTTTCAAACGAGGCTTTCCCACGAGGCTTTCCCACAGGGCTGTCCCACGTGCACACGTGGTGGGAGTCGATCCTCGGCTTGAACGTCAAGGCAGTGCAGGGAAAAGAGTTTCCTCTGGAATGGACTGACACATCTGGGGGACTCTTGGAATGGTGGCACGACCCTGGAGTTCCTCTCGCCTTTCCTGTGGAGAGCGCCTCCTCTTGAGATGCAACGGGAACGCCGGGAATTCTTTCCCTACGAAACAGGGAAAGGATCCCTCATCTCGAGCTAGGAGGCGGAAACGGGGCTCCCCTGGATGTGTGCGGGACCCCACGTGCTTCCTCTCGAGTGGAGACGGGTATGTCGGGGAACTTCTTGAGTTGCAGCAATGGTGTGAAGGACCCTTTGGAAGTTCCAGTGGTTAGATGTGATTGGCCTCGAGAAGCCTCAGCGGAAATGGGCCTCATCTCGCCTGGAGGGCAAAACCTCCTGGATTTTCTCGAGTTGCGGCAGGTGCTCTCGACTTACGACGGGGACCTCAGGGACCCGCTCTGGTGGCCTCAGGAAAGGCCAGTCCCCATGCGAGTTCCTCGGGGGCCTCTCGGGATTCCTCTCCCGTCGATGCCGGGGCCTAAGACCTTGTGTGGAGTCGGGGCCGGAACCTGAGGATTCCTCTCCAGTGCTGACATGGATCTTGGGGTACTTCTGGAGTCTCCCCAGGGGAGTCAGTCCTCGTCTCGAATGCGGGCATGCACTTGCGCTTTCCTCCAGAGCGGTAGCAGCAGTGTCACGCAGTCCGCCGCGTGGATCAAAGGATCTATGGTTTTCCCTCGAGTCTTTCCCACGAGGCTTTCCCACGAGGCTTTCCCACAGGGCTGTCCCACGTGCACACGTGGTGGGAGTCGATCCTCGGCTTGAACGTCAAGGCAGTGCAGGGAAAACAGGTTCCTCTGGAATGGACTGACACATCTGGGGGACTCTTGGAATGGTGTCACGACCCTGGAGTTCCTCTCGCCTTTCCTGTGGAGAGCGCCTCCTCTTGAGATTCGACGGGAACGCCGGGAATTCTTTCCCTACGAAACAGGGAAAGGATCCCTCACCTCGAGGTAGGGGGCGGAAACGGAGCTCCCCTGGATGTGTGCGGGACCCCACGTGCTTCCTCTCGAGTGGAGACGGGTATGTCGGGGAACTTCTTGAGTTGCAGCAATGGTGTGAAGGACCCTTTCGAAGTTCCAGTGGTTAGATGTGATTGGCCTCGAGAAGCCTCAGCGGAAATGGGCCTCCTCTCGCCTGGAGGTCAAAACCTCCTGGATTCTCTCGAGTTGCGGCAGGTGCTCTCGACTTACGACGGGGACCTCAGGGAACCGCTCTGGTGGCCTCAGGAAAGGCCAGTCCCCATGCGAGTTCCACGGGGGCCTCTCGGGATTCCTCTCCCTTCGATGCCGGGGCCTAAGACCTTGTGTGGAGTCCGGGCCGGAACCTGAGGATTCCTCTCCAGTGCTGACATGGATCTTGGGGTACTTCTGTAGTCTCCCCAGGGGAGTCAGTCCTCGTCTCGAATGCGGGCATGCACTTGCGCTTTCCTCCACAGCGGAAGCAGCAGTGTCACGCAGTCCGCCGCGTGGATCAAAGGATCTATGGTTTTCCCTCGAGTCTTTCCCACGAGGCTTTCCCACGAGGCTTTCCCACAGGGCTGTCCCACGTGCACACGTGGTGGGAGTCGATCCTCGGCTTGAACGTCAAGGCAGTGCAGGGAAAACAGGTTCCTCTGCAATGGACTGACACATCTGGGGGACTCTTGGAATGGTGTCACGACCCTGGAGTTCCTCTCGCCTTTCCTGTGGAGAGCGCCTCCTCTTGAGATGCGACGGGAACGCCGGGAATGCTTTCCCTACGAAACAGGGAAAGGATCCCTCTTCTCGAGCTAGGAGGCTGAAACGGGGCTCCCCTGGATGTGTGCGGGACACCACGGGCTTCCTCTCGAGTGCAGACGGGTATGTCGGGGAACTTCTTGAGTTGCAGCAAGGGTGTGAAGGACCCTTTGGAAGTTCCAGTGGTTAGATGTGATTGGCCTCGAGAAGCCTCAGCGGAAATGGGCCTCATCTCGCCTGGAGGGCAAAACCTCCTGGATTTTCTCGAGTTGCGGCAGGTGCTCTCGACTTACGACGGGGACCTCAGGGACCCGCTCTGGTGGCCTCAGGAAAGGCCAGTCCCCATGCGAGTTCCACGGGGGCCTCTCGGGATTCCTCTCCCGTCGATGCCGGGGCCTAAGACCTTGTGTGGAGTCGGGGCTGGAATCCTGAGGATTCCTCTCCAGTGCTGACATGGATCTTGGGGTACTTCTGGAGTCTCGCCAGGGGAGTCAGTCCTCGTCTCGAATGCGGGCATGCACTTGCGCTTTCCTTCAGAGCGGTAGCAGCAGTGTCATGCAGTCCGCCGCGTGGATCAAAGGATCTATGGTTTTCCCTCGAGTCTTTCCCACGAGGCTTTCCCACGAGGCTTTCCCACAGGGCTGTCCCACGTGCACACGTGGTGGGAGTCGATCCTCGGCTTGAACGTCAAGGCAGTGCAGGGAAAACAGGTTCCTCTGGAATGGACTGACACATCTGGGGGACTCTTGGAATGGTGTCACGACCCTGGAGTTCCTGTCGCCTTTCCTGTGGAGAGCGCCTCCTCTTGAGATGCGACGGGAACGCCGGGAATTCTTTCCCTACGAAACAGGGAAAGGATCCCTCATCTCGAGCGAGGAGGCGGAAACGGGGCTCCCCTGGATGTGAGCGGGACACCACGTGCTTCCTCTCGAGTGCAGACGGGTATGTCGGGGAACTTCTTGAGTTGCAGCAAGGGTGTGAAGGACCCTTTGGAAGTTCCAGTGGTTAGATGTGATTGGCCTCGAGAAGCCTCAGCGGAAATGTGCCTCATCTCGCCTGGAGGGCAAAACCTCCTGGATTTTCTCGAGTTGCGGCAGGTGCTCTCGACTTACGACGGGGACCTCAGGGACCCGCTCTGGTGGCCTCAGGAAAGGCCAGTCCCCATGCGAGTTCCTCGGGGGCCTCTCGGGATTCCTTTCCCGTCGATGCCGGGGCCTAAGACCTTGTTTGGAGTCGGGGCCGGAACCTGAGGATTCCTCTCCAGTGCTGACATGGATCTTGGGGTACTTCTGGAGTCTCCCCAGGGGAGTCAGTCCTCGTCTCGAATGCGGGCATGCACTTGCGCTTTCCTCGAGAGCGGTAGCAGCAGTGTCACACAGTCCGCAGCGTGGATCAAAGGATCTATGGTTTTCCCTCGAGTCTTTCCCACGAGGCTTTCCCACGAGGCTTTCCCACAGGGCTGTCCCACGTGCACACGTGGTGGGAGTCGATCCTCGGCGTGAACGTCAAGGCAGTGCAGGGAAAACAGGTTCCTCTGGAATGGACTGACACATCTGGGGGACTCTTGGAATGGTGTCACGACCCTGGAGTTCCTCTCGCCTTTCCTGTGGAGAGTGCCTCCTCTTGAGATGCGACGGGAACGCCGGGAATTCTTTCCCTACGAAACAGGGAAAGGATCCCTCATCTCTAGCTAGGGGGCGGAAAGGGAGCACCCCTGGATGTGTGCGGGACCCCACGTGCTTCCTCTCGAGTGGAGACGGGTATGTCGGGGAACTTCTTGAGTTGCAGCAATGGTGTGAAGGACCCTTTGGAAGTTCCATTGGTTAGATATGATTGGCCTCGAGAAGCCTCAGCGGAAATGGGCCTCATCTCGCCTGGAGGGCAAAACCTCCTGGATTTTCTCGAGGTGCGTCAGGTGCTCTAGACTTACGACGGGGACCTCAGGGAACCGCTCTGGTGGCCTCAGGAAAAACCAGTCCCCATGCGAGTTCCACGGGGGCCTCTCGGGATTCCTCTCCCGTCGATGCCGGGCCTAAGACCTTGTGTGGAGTCGGGGCCGGAACCTGAGGATTCCTCTTCAGTGCTGACATGCATCTTGGGGTACTTCTGGAGTCTCCCCAGGGGAGTCAGTCCTCGTCTCGAATGCAGGCATGCACTTGCGCTTTCCTCCAGAGCGGTAGCAGCAGTGTCACGCAGTCCGCCGCGTGGATCAAAGGATCTATGGTTTTCCCTCGAGTCTTTCCCACAAGGCTTTCCCACGAGGCTTTCCCACAAGGCTGTCCCACGTGCACACGTGGTGGGAGTCGATCCTCGGCTTGAACGTCAAGGCAGTGCAGGGAAAACAGGTTCCTATGGAATGGACTGACACATCTGGGGGACTATTGGAATGGTGGCATGACCCTGGAGTTCCTCTCGCCTTTCCTGTGGAGAGCACCTCCTCTTGAGATGCGACGGGAACGCCGGGAATTCTTTCCCTACGAAACAGGGAAAGGATCCCTCATCTCGAGCTAGGAGGCGGAAACGGGGCTCCCCTGGATGTGTGCGGGACACCACGTGCTTCCTCTCGAGTGCAGACGGGTATGACGGGGAACTTCTTGAGTTGCAGCAAGGGTGTGAAGGACCCTTTGGAAGTTCCAGTGGTTAGATGTGATTGGCCTCGAGAAGCCTCAGCGGAAATGGGCCTCATCTCGCCTGGAGGGCAAAACCTCCTGGATTTTCTCGAGTTGCGGCAGGTGCTCTCGACTTACGATGGGGACCTCAGGGACCGCTCTGGTCGCCTCAGAAAAGGCCAGTCCCGATGCGAGTTCCTCGGGGGCCTCTCGGGATTCCTCTCCCGTCGATCCCGGGGCCTAAGACCTTGTGTGGAGTCGGGGCCGGAACCTGAGGATTCCTCTCCAGTGCTGACATGGATCTTGGGGTACTTCTGGAGTCTCCCCAGGGGAGTCAGTCCTAGTCTCGAATGCGGGCATGCACTTGCGCTATCCTCCAGAGCGGTAGTAGCAGTGTCACGCAGTCCGCCGCATGGATCAAAGGATCTATGTTTTTCCCTCGAGTCTTTCCCACGAGGCTTTCCCACGAGGCTTTCCAACAGGGCTGTCCCACGTGCACACGTGGTGGGAGTCGATCCTCGGCTTGAACGTCAAGGCAGTGCAGGGAAAACAGGTTCCTCTGGAATGGACTGACACATCTGGGGGACTCTTGGAATGGTGTCACGACCCTGGAGTTCCTCTCGCCTTTCCTGTGGAGAGCGTCTCCTCTTGAGATGCGACGGGAACGCCGGGAATTCTTTCCCTACGAAACAGGGAAAGGATCCCTCATCTCGAGCTAGGGAGCGGAAACGGAGCTCCCCTGGATGTGTGCGGGACCCCACGTGCTTCCTCTCGAGTGGAGACGGGTATGTCGGGGAACTTCTTGAGTTGCAGCAAGGTTGTGAAGGACCCTTTGGAAGTTCCAGTGGTTAGACGTGATTAGCCTCGAGAAGCCTCAGCGGAAATGGGCCTCATCTCGCCTGGAGGGCAAAACCTCCTGGATTTTCTCGAGTTGCGGCAGGTGCTCTCGACTTACGACGGGGACCTCAGGGACCCGCTCTGGTGGCCTCAGGAAAGGCCAGTCCCCATGCGAGTTCCTTGGGGGCCTCTCGGGATTCCTCTCCCGTCGATGCCGGGCCTAAGACCTTGTGTGGAGTCGGGGCCGGAACCTGAGGATTCCTCTTCAGTGCTGACATGGATCTTGGGGTATTTCTGGAGTCTCCCCAGGGGAGTCAGTCCTCGTCTCGAATGCGGGCATGCACTTGCGCTTTCCTCCAGAGCGGTAGCAGCAGTGTCACGCAGTCCGCCGCGTGGATCAAAGGATCTATGGTTTTCCCTCGAGTCTTTCCCACGAGGCTTTCCCACGAGGCTTTCCCACAGGGCTGTCCCACGTGCACACGTGGTGGGAGTCGATCCTCGGCTTGAACGTCAAGGCAGTGCAGGGAAAACAGGTTCCTCTGCAATGGACTGACACATCTGGGGGACTCTTGGAATGGTGGCACGACCCTGGAGTTCCTCTCGCCTTTCCTGTGGAGAGCGCCTCCTCTTGAGATGCGACGGGAACGCCGGGAAATCTTTCCCTACGAAACAGGGAAAGGATCCCTCATCTCGAGCTAGGAGGCGGAAACGGGGCTCCCCTGGATGTGTGCGGGACACCACGTGCTTCCTCTCGAGTGCAGACGGGTATGTCGGGGAACTTCTTGAGTTGCAGCAAGTGTGTGAAGGACCCTTTGGAAGTTCCAGTGGTTAGATGTGATTGGCCGCGAGAAACCTCAGCGAAAATGGGCCTCATCTCGCCTGGAGGGCAAAACGTCCTGGATTTTTTCGAGTTGCGGCAGGTGCTCTCGACTTACGACGGGGACCTCAGGGAACCGCTCTGGTGGCCTCAGGAAAGGCCAGTCCCCATGCGAGCTCCTCGGGGGCCTCTCGGGATTCCTCTCCCGTCGATGCCGCGGCCTAAGACCTTGTGTGGAGTCGGGGCCGGAACCTGAGGATTCCTCTCCAGTGCTGACATGGATCTTGGGGTACTTCTGGAGTCTCCCCAGGGGAGTCAGTCCTCGTCTCGAATGCGGGCATGCACTTGCGCTTTCCTCCAGACCGGTAGCAGCAGTGTCACGCAGTCCACCGCGTGGATCAAAGGATCTATGGTTTTCCCTCGAGTCTTTCCCACGAGGCTTTCCCCCGAGGCTTTCCAACAGGGCTGTCCCACGTGCACACGTGGTGGGAGTCGATCCTCGGCTTGAACGTCAAGGCAGTGCAGGGAAAACAGGTTCCTCTGGAATGGACTGACACAACTGGGGGACTCTTGGAATGGTGTCACGACCCTGGAGTTCCTCTCGCCTTTCCTGTGGAGAGCGTCTCCTCTTGAGATGCGACGGGAACGCCGGGAATTCTTTCCCTACGAAACAGGGAAGGGATACCTCATCTCGAGCTAGGGAGCGGAAACGGAGCTCCCCTGGATGTGTGCGGGACCCCACGTGCTTCCTCTCGAGTGCAGACGTGTATGTCGGGGAACTTCTTGAGGTGCAGCAATGGTGTGAAGGACCCTTTGGAAGTTCCAGTGGTTAGATGTGATTGGCCTCGAGAAGCCTCAGCGGAAATGGGCCTCATCTCGCCTGGAGGGCAAAACCTCCTGGATTTTCTCGACTTGCGGCCTGTGCTCTCGACTTACTACGGGGACCTCAGGGAACCGCTCTGGTGGCCTCAGGAAAGGCCAGTCCCCATGCGAGTTCCACGGGGGCCTCTCGGGATTCCTCTTCCGTCGATGCCGGGGCCTAAGAATTTTTGTGGAGTCGGGGCCGGAACCTGAGGATTCCTCTCCAGTGCTGACATGGATCTTGGGGTACTTCTGGAGTCTCCCCAGGGGAGTCAGTCCTCGTCTCGAATGCGGGCATGCACTTGCGCTTTCCTCCAGAGCGGTAGCAGCAGTGTCACGCAGTCCGCCGCATGGATCAAAGGATCTATGGTTTTCCCTCGAGTCTTTCCCACGAGGCTTTCCCACGAGGCTTTCCCACAGGGCTGTCCCACGTGCACACGTGTTTGGAGTCGATCCTCGGCTTGAACGTCAAGGCAGTGCAGGGAAAACAGGTTCCTCTGGAATGGACTGTCAAATCTGGGGGACTCTTGGAATGGTGTCACGACCCTGGAGTTCCTGTCGCCTTTCCTGTGGAGAGCGCCTCCTCTTGAGATGCGACGGGAACGCCGGGAATTCTTTCCCTACGAAACAGGGAAAGGATCCCTCATCTCTAGCTAGGGGGCGGAAAGGGAGCTCCCCTGGATGTGTGCGGGACCCCACGTGCTTCCTCTCGAGTGGAGACGGGTATGTCGGGGAACTTCTGGAGTTGCAGCAATGGTGTGAAGGACCCTTTGGAAGTTCCAGTGGTTAGATGTGATGGCCTCGAGAAGCCTCAGCGGAAATGGGCCTCATCTCGCCTGGAGGGCAAAACCTCCTGGATTTTCTCGAGTTGCGGCAGGTGCTCTCAACTTACGACGGGGACATCAGGGACCCGCTCTGGTGGCCTCAGGAAAGGCCAGTCCCCATGCGAGTTCCTCGGGGGCCTCTCAGGATTCCTCTCCCGTCGATGCCGGCGCCTAAGACCTTGTGTGGAGTCGGGGCCGGAACCTGAGGATTCCTCTCCAGTGCTGACATGGATCTTGGGGTACTTCTGGAGTCTCCCCAGGGGAGTCAGTCCTCGTCTCGAATGCGGGCATGCACTTGCGCTTTCCTCCAGAGCGGTAGCAGCAGTGTCACGCAGTCCGCCGCGTGGATCAAAGGATCTATGGTTTTCCCTCGAGTCTTTCCCACGAGTCTTTCCCACGAGGCTTTCCCACAGGGCTGTCCCACGTGCACACGTGGTGGGAGTCGATCCTCGGCTTGAACGTCAAGGCAGTGCAGGGAAAACGGGTTCCTCTGGAATGGACTGACACATCTGTGGGACTCTTGGAATGGTGGCACGACCCTGGAGTTCCTCTCGCCTTTCCTGTGGAGAGCGCCTCCTCTTGAGATGCGATGGGAACGCCGGGAATTCTTTCCCTACGAAACAGGGAAAGGATCCCTCATCTCGAGCTAGGAGGCGGAAACGGGGCTCCCCTGGATGTTTGCGGGACACCACGTGCTTCCTCTCGAGTGGAGACGGGTATGTCGGGGAACTTCTTGAGTTGAGCAAGGGTGTGAAGGACCCTTTGGAAGTTCCAGTGGTTAGATGTGATTGGCCTCGAGAAGCCTCAGCGGAAATTGGCCTCATCTCGCCTGGAGGGCAAAACCTCCTGGATTTTCTCGAGTTGCGGCAGGTGCTCTCGACTTACGACGGGGACCTCAGGGAACCGTTCTGGTGGCCTCAGGAAAGGCCAGTCCCCATGCGAGTTCCACGGGGGCCTCTCGGGATTCATCTCCCGTCGATGCCGGGGCCTAATACCTTGTGTGGAGTCGGGGCCGGAACCTGAGGATTCCTCTCCAGTGCCTACATGGATCTTGGGGTACTTCTGGAGTCTCCCCAGGGGAGTCAGTCCTCGTCTCGAATGCGGGCATGCACTTGCGCTTTCCTCAAGAGCGGTAGCAGCAGTGTCACGCAGTCCGCCGCGTGGATCAAAGGATCTATGGTTTTCCCTCGAGTCTTTCCCACGAGGCTTTCCCATGAGGCTTTCCCACAGGGCTGTCCCACGTGCACACGTGGTGGGAGTCGATCCTCGGCTTGAACGTCAAGGCAGTGCAGGGAAAACAGGTTCCTCTGGAATGGACTGACACATCTGGGGGACTCTTGGAATGGTGTCACGACCCTGGAGTACCTCTCGCCTTTCCTGTGGAGAGCGCCTCCTCTTGAGATGCGACGGGAACGCCGGGAATTCTTTCCCTACGAAACAGGGAAAGGATCCCTCATCTCGAGCTAGGAGGCGGAAACGGGGCTCCCCTGGATGTGTGCGGGACCCACGTGCTTCCTCTCGAGTGGAGACGGGTATGTCGGGGAACTTCTTGAGTTGCAGCAATGGTGTGAAGGACCCTTTGGAAGTTCCAGTGGTTAGACGAGATTAGCCTCGAGAAGCCTCAGCGGAAATGGGCCTCATCTCGCCTGGAGGGCAAAACCTCCTGGATTTTCTCGAGTTGCGGCAGGTGCTCTCGACTTACGACGGGGACCTCAGGGACCCGCTCTGGTGGCCTCAGGAAAGGCCAGTCCCCATGCGAGTTCCTCGGGGGCCTCTCGGGATTCCTCTCCCGTCGATGCCGGGGCCTAAGACCTTGTGTGGAGTCGAGGCCGGAACCTGAGGATTCCTCTCCAGTGCTGACATGGATCTTGGGGTACTTCTGGAGTCTCCCCAGGGGAGTCAGTCCTCGTCTCGAATGCAGGCATGCACTTGCGCTTTCCTCCAGAGCGGTAGCAGCAGTGTCACGCAGTCCGCCGCGTGGATCAAAGGATCTATGGTTTTCCCTCGAGTCTTTCCCACGAGGCTTTCCCACGAGGCTTTCCCACAGGGCTGTCCCACGTGCACACGTGGTGGGAGTCGATCCTCGGCTTGAACGTCAAGGCAGTGCAGGGAAAACAGGTTCCTCTGGAATGGACTGACACATCTGGGGGACTCTTGGAATGGTGGCACGACCCTGGAGTTCCTCTCGCCTTTCCTGTGGAGAGCGCCTCCTCTTGAGATGCGACGGGAACGCCGGGAATTCTTTCCCTACGAAACAGGGAAAAGATCCCTCATCTGGAGCTGGGAGGCGGAAACGGGGCTCCCCTGGATGTGTGCGGGACCCACGTGCTTCCTCTCGAGTGGAGACGGGTATGTCGGGGAACTTCTTGAGTTGCAGCAAGGGTGTGAAGGACCCTTTGGAAGTTCCAGTGGTTAGACGTGATTAGCCTCGAGAAGCCTCAGCGGAAATGGGCCTCATCTCGCCTGGAGGGCAAAACCTCCTGGATTTTCTCGAGTTGCAGCAGGTGCTCTCGACTTACTACGGGGACCTCAGGGACCCGCTCTGGTGGCCTCAGGAAAGGCCAGTCCCCATGCGAGTTCCTCGGGGGCCTCTCGGGATTCCTCTCCCGTCGATGCCGGGGCCTAAGACCTTGTGTGGAGTCGGGGCCGGAACCTGAGGATTCCTCTCCAGTGCTGACATGGATCTTGGGGTACTTCTGGAGTCTCCCCAGGGGAGTCAGTCCTCGTCTCGAATGCGGGCATGCACTTGCGCTTTCCTCCAGAGCGGTAACAGCAGTGTCACGCAGTCCGCCGCGTGGATCAAAGGATCTATGGTTTTCCCTCGAGTCTTTCCCACGAGGCTTTCCCACGAGGCTTTCCCACAGGGCTGTCCCACGTGCACACGTGGTGGGAGTCGATCCTCGGCTTGAACGTCAAGGCAGTGCAGGGAAAACAGGTTCCTCTGGAATGGACTGACACATCTGGGGGACTCTTGGAATGGTGGCACGACCCTGGAGTTCCTCTCGCCTTTCCTGTGGAGAGCGCCTCCTCTTAAGATGCGACGGGAACGCCGGGAATTCTTTCCCTACGAAACAGGGAAAGGATCCCTCATCTCGAGCTAGGAGGCGGAAACGGGGCTCCCCGGATGTGTGCGGGACACCACGTGCTTCCTCTCGAGTGCAGACGGCTATGTCGGGGAACTTCTTGAGTTGCAGCAAGGGTGTGAAGGACCCTTTGGAAGTTCCAGTGGTTAGATGTGATTGGCCTCGAGAAGCCTCAGCGGAAATGGGCCTCATCTCGCCTGGAGGGCAAAACCTCCTGGATTTTCTCGAGTTGCGGCAGGTGCTCTCGACTTACGACGGGGACCTCAGGGACCCTCTCTGGTGGCCTCAGGAAAGGCCAGTCCCCATGCGAGTTCCTCGGGGGCATCTCGGGATTCCTCTCCCATCGATGCCGGGGCCTAAGACCTTGTGTGGAGTCGGGGCCGGATCCTGAGGATTCCTCTCCAGTGCTGACATGGATCTTGGGGTACTTCTGGAGTCTCCCCAGGGGAGTCAGACCTCGTCTCGAATGCGGGCATGCACTTGCGCTTTCCTCCAGAGCGGTATCAGCAGTGTCACGCAGTCCTCCGCGTGGATCAAAGGATCTATGGTTTTCCCTCGAGTCTTTCCCACGAGGCTTTCCCACGAGGCTTTCCCACAGGGCTGTCCCACGTGCACACGTGGTGGGAGTCGATCCTCGGCTTGAACGTCAAGGCAGTGCAGGGAAAACAGGTTCCTCTGGAATGGACTGACACATCTGGGGGACTCTTGGAATGGTGTCACTACCCTGGAGTACCTCTCGCCTTTCCTGTGGAGAGCGCCTCCTCTTGAGATGCGACGGGAACGCCGGGAATTCTTTCCCTACGAAACAGGGAAAGGATCCCTCATCTCGAGCTAGGAGGCGGAAACGGGGCTCCCCTGGATGTGTGCGGGACCCACGTGCTTCCTCTCGAGTGGAGACGGGTATGTCGGGGAACTTCTTGAGTTGCAGCAATGGTGTGAAGGACCCTTTGCAAGTTCCAGTGGTTAGACGAGATTAGCCACGAGAAGCCTCAGCGGAAATGGGCCTCATCTCGCCTGGAGGGCAAAACCTCCTGGATTTTCTCGAGTTGCGGCAGGTGCTCTCGACTTACGACGGGGACCTCAGGGACCCGCTCTGGTGGCCTCAGGAAAGGCCAGTCCCCATGCGAGTTCCTCGGGGGCCTCTCGGGATTCCTCTCCCGTCGATGCCGGGGCCTAAGACCTTGTGTGGAGTCGGGGCCGGAACCTGAGGATTCCTCTCCAGTGCTGACATGGATCTTGGGGTACTTCTGGAGTCTCCCCAGGGGAGTCAGTCCTCGTCTCGAATGCGGGCATGCACTTGCGCTTTCCTCCAGAGCGGTAGCAGCAGTGTCACGCAGTCCGCCGCGTGGATCAAAGGATCTATGTTTTTCCCTCGAGTCTTTCCCACGAGGCTTTCCCACGAGGCTTTCCCACAGGGCTGTCCCACGTGCACACGTGGTGGGAGTCGATCCTCGGCTTGAACGTCAAGGCAGTGCAGGGAAAACAGGTTCCTCTGGAATGGACTGACACATCTGGGGGACTCTTGGAATGGTGGCACGACCCTGGAGTTCCTCTCGCCTTTCCTGTGCAGAGCGCCTCCTCTTGAGATGCGACGGGAACGCCGGGAATTCTTTCCCTACGAAACAGGGAAAAGATCCCTCATCTGGAGCTGGGAGGCGGAAACGGGGCTCCCCTGGATGTGTGCGGGACCCACGTGCTTCCTCTCGAGTGGAGACGGGTATGTCGGGGAACTTCTTGAGTTGCAGCAAGGGTGTGAAGGACCCTTTGGAAGTTCCAGTGGTTAGACGTGATTAGCCTCGAGAAGCCTCAGCGGAAATGGGCCTCATCTCGCCTGGAGGGCAAAACCTCCTGGATTTTCTCGAGTTGCGGCAGGTGCTCTCGACTTACTACAGGGACCTCAGGGACCCGCTCTGGTGGCCTCAGGAAAGGCCAGTCCCCATGCGAGTTCCTCGGGGGCCTCTCGGTATTCCTCTCCCGTCGATGCCGGGGCCTAAGACCTTGTGTGGAGTCGGGGCCGGAACCTGAGGATTCCTCTCCAGTGCTGACATGGATCTTGGGGTACTTCTGGAGTCTCCCCAGGGGAGTCAGTCCTCGTCTCGAATGTGGGCATGCATTGTGCTTTCCTCCAGAGCGGTAGCAGCAGTGTCACGCAGTCCGCCGCGTGGATCAAATGATCTATGGTTTTCACTCGAGTCTTTCCCACGAGGCTTTCCCACGAGGCTTTCCCACAAGGCTGTCCCACGTGCACACGTGGTGGGAGTCGATCCTCGGCTTGAACGTCAAGGCAGTGCAGGGAAAACAGGTTCCTCTGGAATGGACTGACACATCTGGGGGACTCTTGGAATGGTGGCACGATCCTGGAGTTCCTCTCGCCTTTCCTGTGGAGAGCGCCTCCTCTGGAGATGCGACGGGAACGCCGGGAATTCTTTCCCTACGAAACAGGGAAAGGATCCCTCATCTCGAGCTAGGAGGCGGAAACGGGGCTCCCCTGGATGTGTGCGGGACCCACGTGCTTCCTCTCGAGTGGAGACGGGTATGCCGGGGAACTTCTTGAGTTGCAGCAAGGGTGTGAAGGACCCTTTGGAAGTTCCAGTGGTTAGACGTGATTAGCCTCGAGAAGCCTCAGCGGAAATGGGCCTCATCTCGCCTGGAGGGCAAAACCTCCTGGATTTTCTCGAGTTGGGCAGGTGCTCTCGACTTACGACGGGGACCTCAGGGAGCCGCTCTGGTGGCCTCAGGAAAGGCCAGTCCCCATGCGAGTTCCTCGGGGGCCTCTCGGGATTCCTCTCCCGTCGATGCCGGGGCCTAAGACCTTGTGTGGAGTCGGGGCCGGAACCTGAGGATTCCTCTCCAGTGCTGACATGGATCTTGGGGTACTTCTGGAGTCTCCCCAGGGGAGTCAGTCCTCGTCTCGAATGCGGGCATGCACTTGCGCTTTCCTCCAGAGCGGTAGCAGCAGTGTCACGCAGTCCGCCGCGTGGATCAAAGGATCTATGGTTTTCCCTCGAGTCTTTCCCACGAGGCTTTCCCACGAGGCTTTCCCACAGGGCTGTCCCACGTGCACACGTGGTGGGAGTCGATCCTCGGCTTGAACGTCAAGGCAGTGCAGGGAAAACAGGTTCCTCTGGAATGGACTGACACATCTGGGGGACTCTTGGAATGGTGGCACGACCCTGGAGTTCCTCTCGCCTTTCCTGTGGAGAGCGCCTCCTCTTGAGATGCGACGGGAACGCCGGGAATTCTTTCCCTACGAAACAGGGAAAGGATCCCTCATCTCGAGCTAGGAGGCGGAAACGGGGCTCCCCTGGATGTGTGCGGGACCCACGTGCTTCCTCTCGAGTGGAGACGGGTATGTCGGGGAACTTCTTGAGTTGCAGCAAGGGTGTGAAGGACCCTTTGGAAGTTCCAGTGGTTAGACGTGATTAGCCTCGAGAAGCCTCAGCGGAAATGGGCCTCATCTCGCCTGGAGGTCAAAATCTCCTGGATTTTCTCGAGTTGCGGCAGGTGCTCTCGACTTACGACGTGGACCTCAGGGATCCGCTCTGGTGGCCTCAGGAAATGCCAGGCCCCATGCGAGTTCCTCGGAGGCCTCTCGGGATTCCTCTCCCGTCGATGCCGGGGCCTAAGACCTTGTGTGGAGTCGGGGCCGGAACCTGAGGATTCCTCTCCAGTGCTGACATGGATTTTGGGGGTACTTCTGGAGTCTCCCCAGGGGAGTCAGTCCTCGTCTAGAATGCGGGCATGCACTTGTGCTTTCCTCCAGAGCGGTAGCAGCAGTGTCACGCAGTCCGCCGCGTGGATCAAAGGATCTATGGTTTTCCCTCGAGTCTTTCCCACGAGGCTTTCCCACGAGGCTTTCCCACAGGGCTGTCCCACGTGCACACGTGGTGGGAGTCGATCCTCGGCTTGAACGTCAAGGCAGTGAAGGGAAAACAGGTCCTCTTGAATGGACTGACACATCTGGGGGATTCTTGGAATGGTACCACGACCCTGGAGTTCCTCTCGCCTTTCCTGTGGAGAGCGTCTCCTCTTGAGATGCGACGAGAACGCCGGGAATTCTTTCCCTGCGAAACAGGGAAAGGATCCCTCATCTCGAGCTAGGAGGCGGAAACGGGGCTCCCCTGGATGTGTGCGGGACCCCACGTGCTTCCTCTCGAGTGGAGACGGGTATGTCCCGGAACTGCTTGAGTTGCAGCAAGGGTGTGAAGGACCCTTTGGAAGTTCCAGTGGTTAGATATGATTAGCCCCGAGAAGCCTCAGCGGAAATGGGCCTCATCTCGCCTGGAGGGCAAAACCTCCTGGATTTTCTCGAGTTGCGGCAGGTGCTCTCGACTTACGACGCGGACCTCAGGGACCCGCTCTGGTGGCCTCAGGAAAGGCCAGTCCCCATGCGAGTTCCTCGGGGGCCTCTCGGGATTCCTCTCCCGTCGATGCCGGGGCCTAAGACCTTGTGTGGAGTCGGGGCCGGAACCTGAGGATTCCTCTCCAGTGCTGACATGGATCTTGGGGTACTTCTGGAGTCTCCCCAGGGGAGTCAGTCCTCGTCTCGAATGCGGGCATGCACTTGCGCTTTCCTCCAGAGCGGTAGCAGCAGTGTCACGCAGTCCGCCGCGCGGATCAAAGGATCTATGGTTTTCCCTCGAGTCTTTCCCACGAGGCTTTCCCACGAGGCTTTCCCACAGGGCTGTCCCACGAGCACACGTGGTGGGAGTCGATCCTCGGCTTGAACGTCAAGGCAGTGCAGGGAAAACAGGTTCCTCTGGAATGGACTGACACATCTGGGGGACTCTTGGAATGGTGGCACGACCCTGGAGTTCCTCTCGCCTTTCCTGTGGAGAGCGCCTCCTCTTGAGATGCGACGTGAACGCCGGGAATTCTTTCCCTACGAAACAGGGAAAGGATCCCTCATCTCGAGCTAGGAGGCGGAAACGGGGCTCCCCTGGATGTGTGCGGGACCCACGTGCTTCCTCTCGAGTGGAGACGGGTATGTCGGGGAACTTCTTGAGTTGCAGCAAGGGTGTGAAGGACCGTTTGGAAGTTCCAGTGGTTAGACGTGATTAGCCTCGAGAAGCCTCAGCGGAAATGGGCCTCATCTCGCCTGGAGGGCAAAACCTCCTGGATTTTCTCGAGTTGCGGCAGGTGCTCTCGATTTACGACGGGGACCTCAGGGACCCGCTCTGGTGGCCTCAGGAAAGGCCAGTCCCCATGCGACTTCCTCGGGTCCTCTCGGGATTCCTCTCCCGTCGATGCTGGGGCCTAAGACCTTGTGTGGAGTCGGGGCCGGAACCTGAGGATTCCTCTCCAGTGCTGACATGGATCTTGGGGTACTTCTGGAGTCTCCCCAGGGGAGTCAGTCCTCGTCTCGAATGCGGGCATGCACTTGCGCTATCCTCCAGAGCGGTAGCAGCAGTGTCACGCAGTCCACCGCGTGGATCAAAGGATCTATGGTTTTCCCACGAGGCTTTCCCACTGGGTTGTCCCACGTGCACACGTGGTGGGAGTCGATCCTCGGCTTGAACGTCAAGGCAGTGCAGGGAAAACTGGTTCCTCTGGAATGGACTGACACATCTGGGGGTCTCTTGGAATGGTGGCACGACCCTGGAGTTCCTCTCGCCTTTCCTGTGGAGAGCGCCTCCTCTTGAGATGCGACGGGAATGCCGGGAATTCTTTCCTACGAAACAGGGAAAGGATCCCTCATCTCGAGCTAGGAGGCGGAAACGGGGCTACCCTGGATGTGTGCGGGACCCTCGTGCTTCCTCTCGAGTGGAGACGGGTATGTCGGGGAACTTCTAGAGTTGCAGCAAGGGCGTGAAGGACCCTTTGGAAGTTCAAGTGGTTAGATGTGATTAGCCTCGAGAAGCCTCAGCGGAAATGGGCTTCATCTCGCCTGGAGGGCAAAATCTCCTGGATTTTCTCGAGTTGCGGCAGGTGCTCTCGACTTACGACGGGGACCTCAGGGACCCGCTCTGGTGACCTCAGGAAAGGGCAGTCCCCATGCGAGTTCCTCGGGGGCCTCTCGGGATTCCTCTCCCGTCGATGCCGGGGCCGAAGACCTTGTGTGGAGTCGGGGCCGGAACCTGAGGATCCCTCTCCAGTGCTGACATGGATCTTGGGGTATTTCTGGAGTCTCCCCAGGGGAGTCAGTCCTCGTCTGGGATGCGGGCATGCACTTGCGCTATCCTCCAGAGCGGTAGCAGCAGTGTCACGCAGTCCGCCGCGTGCATCAAAGGATCTATGATTTTCCCACGAGTCTTTCCCACGAGGCTTTCCCACGAGGCTTTCCCACAGGGCTTTCCCACGTGCACACGTGGTGGGAGTCGATCCTCGGCTTGAACGTCAAGGCAGTGCAGGGAAAACATGTTCCTCTGGAATGGACTGACATATCTGGGGGACTCTTTGAATGGTGGCACGACGCTGGAGTCCTCTCGCCTTTCCTGTGGAGAGCGCCTCCTCTTGAGATGCGACGGGAACGCCGGGAATTCTTTCCCTACGAAACAGGGAAAGGATCCCTCATCTCGAGCTAGGAGGCGGAAACGGGGCTCCCCTGGATGTGTGCGGGACCCCACGTGCTTCCTCTCGAGTGGAGACGGGTATGTCGGGGAACTTCTTGAGTTGCAGCAAGGGTGTGAAGGACCCTTTGGAAGTTCCAGTGGTTAGACGTGATTAGCCTCGAGAAGCCTCAGCGGAAATGGGCCTCATCTCGCCTGGAGGGCAAAACCTCCTGGATTTTCTCGAGTTGCGCCAGGTGCTCTCGACTTACGACGGGGACCTCAGGGACCCGCTCTGGTGGCCTCAGGAAAGGCCAGTCCCCATGCGACTTCCTCGGGTCCTCTCGGGATTCCTCTCCCGTCGATGCTGGGGCCTAAGACCTTGTGTGGAGTCGGGGCCGGAACCTGAGGATTCCTCTCCAGTGCTGACATGGATCTTGGGGTACTTCTGGAGTCTCCCCAGGGGAGTCAGTCCTCGTCTCGAATGCGGGCATGCACTTGCGCTTTCCTCCAGAGCGGTAGCAGCAGTGTCACGCAGTCCACCGCGTGGATCAAAGGATCTATGGTTTTCCCACGAGGCTTTACCACTGGGTTGTCCCACGTGCACACGTGGTGGGAGTCGATCCTCGGCTTGAACGTCAAGGCAGTGCAGGGAAAACTGGTTCCTCTGGAATGGACTGACACATCTGGGGGTCTCTTGGAATGGTGGCACGACCCTGGAGTTCCTCTCGCCTTTCCTGTGGAGAGCGCCTCCTCTTGAGATGCGACGGGAATGCCGGGAATTCTTTCCTACGAAACAGGGAAAGGATCCCTCATCTCGAGCTAGGAGGCGGAAACGGGGCTACCCTGGATGTGTGCGGGACCCTCGTGCTTCCTCTCGAGTGGAGACGGGTATGTCGGGGAACTTCTAGAGTTGCAGCAAGGGCGTGAAGGACCCTTTGGAAGTTCAAGTGGTTAGATGTGATTAGCCTCGAGAAGCCTCAGCGGAAATGGGCTTCATCTCGCCTGGAGGGCAAAATCTCCTGGATTTTCTCGAGTTGCGGCAGGTGCTCTCGACTTACGACGGGGACCTCAGGGACCCGCTCTGGTGGCCTCAGGAAAGGCCAGTCCCCATGCGACTTCCTCGGGTCCTCTCGGGATTCCTCTCCCTTCGATGCTGGGGCCTAAGACCTTGTGTGGAGTCGGGGCCGGAACCTGAGGATTCCTCTCCAGTGCTGACATGGATCTTGGGGTACTTCTGGAGTCTCCCCAGGGGAGTCAGTCCTCGTCTCGAATGCGGGCATGCACTTGCGCTTTCCTCCAGAGCGGTAGCAGCAGTGTCACGCAGTCCACCGCGTGGATCAAAGGATCTATGGTTTTCCCACGAGGCTTTCCCACTGGGTTGTCCCACGTGCACACGTGGTGGGAGTCGATCCTCGGCTTGAACGTCAAGGCAGTGCAGGGAAAACTGGTTCCTCTGGAATGGACTGACACATCTGGGGGTCTCTTGGAATGGTGGCACGACCCTGGAGTTCCTCTCGCCTTTCCTGTGGAGAGCGCCTCCTCTTGAGATGCGACGGGAATGCCGGGAATTCTTTCCTACGAAACAGGGAAAGGATCCCTCATCTCGAGCTAGGAGGCGGAAACGGGGCTACCCTGGATGTGTGCGGGACCCTCGTGCTTCCTCTCGAGTGGAGACGGGTATGTCGGGGAACTTCTAGAGTTGCAGCAAGGGCGTGAAGGACCCTTTGGAAGTTTAAGTGGTTAGATGTGATTAGCCTCGAGAAGCCTCAGCGGAAATGGGCTTCATCTCGCCTGGAGGGCAAAATCTCCTGGATTTTCTCGAGTTGCGGCAGGTGCTCTCGACTTACGACGGGGACCTCAGGGACCCGCTCTGGTGGCCTCAGGAAAGGCCAGTCCCCATGCGACTTCCTCGGGTCCTCTCGGGATTCCTCTCCCGTCGATGCTGGGGCCTAAGACCTTGTGTGGAGTCGGGGCCGGAACCTGAGGATTCCTCTCCAGTGCTGACATGGATCTTGGGGTACTTCTGGAGTCTCCCCAGGGGAGTCAGTCCTCGTCTCAAATGCGGGCATGCACTTGCGCTTTCCTCCAGAGCGGTAGCAGCAGTGTCACGCAGTCCACCGCGTGGATCAAAGGATCTATGGTTTTCCCACGAGGCTTTCCCACTGGGTTGTCCCACGTGCACACGTGGTGGGAGTCGATCCTCGGCTTGAACGTCAAGGCAGTGCAGGGAAAACTGGTTCCTCTGGAATGGACTGACACATCTGGGGGTCTCTTGGAATGGTGGCACGACCCTGGAGTTCCTCTCGCCTTTCCTGTGGAGAGCGCCTCCTCTTGAGATGCGACGGGAATGCCGGGAATTCTTTCCTACGAAACAGGGAAAGGATCCCTCATCTCGAGCTAGGAGGCGGAAACGGGGCTACCCTGGATGTGTGCGGGACCCTCGTGCTTCCTCTCGAGTGGAGACGGGTATGTCGGGGAACTTCTAGAGTTGCAGCAAGGGCGTGAAGGACCCTTTGGAAGTTCAAGTGGTTAGATGTGATTAGCCTCGAGAAGCCTCAGCGGAAATGGGCTTCATCTCGCCTGGAGGGCAAAATCTCCTGGATTTTCTCGAGTTGCGGCAGGTGCTCTCGACTTACGACGGGGACCTCAGGGACCCGCTCTGGTGACCTCAGGAAAGGGCAGTCCCCATGCGAGTTCCTCGGGGGCCTCTCGGGATTCCTCTCCCGTCGATGCCGGGGCCGAAGACCTTGTGTGGAGTCGGGGCCGGAACCTGAGGATCCCTCTCCAGTGCTGACATGGATCTTGGGGTATTTCTGGAGTCTCCCCAGGGGAGTCAGTCCTCGTCTGGGATGCGGGCATGCACTTGCGCTATCCTCCAGAGCGGTAGCAGCAGTGTCACGCAGTCCGCCGCGTGCATCAAAGGATCTATGATTTTCCCACGAGTCTTTCCCACGAGGCTTTCCCACGAGGCTTTCCCACAGGGCTTTCCCACGTGCACACGTGGTGGGAGTCGATCCTCGGCTTGAACGTCAAGGCAGTGCAGGGAAAACATGTTCCTCTGGAATGGACTGACATATCTGGGGGACTCTTTGAATGGTGGCACGACGCTGGAGTCCTCTCGCCTTTCCTGTGGAGAGCGCCTCCTCTTGAGATGCGACGGGAACGCCGGGAATTCTTTCCCTACGAAACAGGGAAAGGATCCCTCATCTCGAGCTAGGAGGCGGAAACGGGGCTCCCCTGGATGTGTGCGGGACCCCACGTGCTTCCTCTCGAGTGGAGACGGGTATGTCGGGGAACTTCTTGAGTTGCAGCAAGGGTGTGAAGGACCCTTTGGAAGTTCCAGTGGTTAGACGTGATTAGCCTCGAGAAGCCTCAGCGGAAATGGGCCTCATCTCGCCTGGAGGGCAAAACCTCCTGGATTTTCTCGAGTTGCGGCAGGTGCTCTCGACTTACGACGGGGACCTCAGGGACCCGCTCTGGTGGCCTCAGGAAAGGCCAGTCCCCATGCGACTTCCTCGGGTCCTCTCGGGATTCCTCTCCCATCGATGCTGGGGCCTAAGACCTTGTGTGGAGTCGGGGCCGGAACCTGAGGATTCCTCTCCAGTGCTGACATGGATCTTGGGGTACTTCTGGAGTCTCCCCAGGGGAGTCAGTCCTCGTCTCGAATGCGGGCATGCACTTGCGCTTTCCTCCAGAGCGGTAGCAGCAGTGTCACGCAGTCCTCCGCGTGGATCAAAGGATCTATGGTTTTCCCTCGAGTCTTTCCCACGAGGCTTTCCCACGAGGCTTTCCCACAGGGCTGTCCCACGTGCACACGTGGTGGGAGTCGATCCTCGGCTTGAACGTCAAGGCAGTGCAGGGAAAACTGGTTCCTCTGGAATGGACTGACACATCTGGGGGTCTCTTGGAATGGTGGCACGACCCTGGAGTTCCTCTCGCCTTTCCTGTGGAGAGCGCCTCCTCTTGAGATGCGACGGGAATGCCGGGAATTCTTTCGTACGAAACAGGGAAAGGATCCCTCATCTCGAGCTAGGAGGCGGAAACGGGGCTACCCTGGATGTGTGCGGGACCCTCGTGCTTCCTCTCGAGTGGAGACGGGTATGTCGGGGAACTTCTAGAGTTGCAGCAAGGGCGTGAAGGACCCTTTGGAAGTTCAAGTGGTTAGATGTGATTAGCCTCGAGAAGCCTCAGCGGAAATGGGCTTCATCTCGCCTGGAGGGCAAAATCTCCTGGATTTTCTCGAGTTGCGGCAGGTGCTCTCGACTTACGACGGGGACCTCAGGGACCCGCTCTGGTGACCTCAGGAAAGGGCAGTCCCCATGCGAGTTCCTCGGGGGCCTCTCGGGATTCCTCTCCCGTCGATGCCGGGGCCGAAGACCTTGTGTGGAGTCGGGGCCGGAACCTGAGGATCCCTCTCCAGTGCTGACATGGATCTTGGGGTATTTCTGGAGTCTCCCCAGGGGAGTCAGTCCTCGTCTGGGATGCGGGCATGCACTTGCGCTATCCTCCAGAGCGGTAGCAGCAGTGTCACGCAGTCCGCCGCGTGCATCAAAGGATCTATGATTTTCCCACGAGTCTTTCCCACGAGGCTTTCCCACGAGGCTTTCCCACAGGGCTTTCCCACGTGCACACGTGGTGGGAGTCGATCCTCGGCTTGAACGTCAAGGCAGTGCAGGGAAAACATGTTCCTCTGGAATGGACTGACATATCTGGGGGACTCTTTGAATGGTGGCACGACGCTGGAGTCCTCTCGCCTTTCCTGTGGAGAGCGCCTCCTCTTGAGATGCGACGGGAACGCCGGGAATTCTTTCCCTACGAAACAGGGAAAGGATCCCTCATCTCGAGCTAGGAGGCGGAAACGGGGCTCCCCTGGATGTGTGCGGGACCCCACGTGCTTCCTCTCGAGTGGAGACGGGTATGTCGGGGAACTTCTTGAGTTGCAGCAAGGGTGTGAAGGACCCTTTGGAAGTTCCAGTGGTTAGACGTGATTAGCCTCGAGAAGCCTCAGCGGAAATGGGCCTCATCTCGCCTGGAGGGCAAAACCTCCTGGATTTTCTCGAGTTGCGCCAGGTGCTCTCGACTTACGACGGGGACCTCAGGGACCCGCTCTGGTGGCCTCAGGAAAGGCCAGTCCCCATGCGACTTCCTCGGGTCCTCTCGGGATTCCTCTCCCGTCGATGCTGGGGCCTAAGACCTTGTGTGGAGTCGGGGCCGGAACCTGAGGATTCCTCTCCAGTGCTGACATGGATCTTGGGGTACTTCTGGAGTCTCCCCAGGGGAGTCAGTCCTCGTCTCGAATGCGGGCATGCACTTGCGCTTTCCTCCAGAGCGGTAGCAGCAGTGTCACGCAGTCCTCCGCGTGGATCAAAGGATCTATGGTTTTCCCTCGAGTCTTTCCCACGAGGCTTTCCCACGAGGCTTTCCCACAGGGCTGTCCCACGTGCACACGTGGTGGGAGTCGATCCTCGGCTTGAACGTCAAGGCAGTGCAGGGAAAACTGGTTCCTCTGGAATGGACTGACACATCTGGGGGTCTCTTGGAATGGTGGCACGACCCTGGAGTTCCTCTCGCCTTTCCTGTGGAGAGCGCCTCCTCTTGAGATGCGACGGGAATGCCGGGAATTCTTTCGTACGAAACAGGGAAAGGATCCCTCATCTCGAGCTAGGAGGCGGAAACGGGGCTACCCTGGATGTGTGCGGGACCCTCGTGCTTCCTCTCGAGTGGAGACGGGTATGTCGGGGAACTTCTAGAGTTGCAGCAAGGGCGTGAAGGACCCTTTGGAAGTTCAAGTGGTTAGATGTGATTAGCCTCGAGAAGCCTCAGCGGAAATGGGCTTCATCTCGCCTGGAGGGCAAAATCTCCTGGATTTTCTCGAGTTGCGGCAGGTGCTCTCGACTTACGACGGGGACCTCAGGGACCCGCTCTGGTGACCTCAGGAAAGGGCAGTCCCCATGCGAGTTCCTCGGGGGCCTCTCGGGATTCCTCTCCCGTCGATGCCGGGGCCGAAGACCTTGTGTGGAGTCGGGGCCGGAACCTGAGGATCCCTCTCCAGTGCTGACATGGATCTTGGGGTATTTCTGGAGTCTCCCCAGGGGAGTCAGTCCTCGTCTGGGATGCGGGCATGCACTTGCGCTATCCTCCAGAGCGGTAGCAGCAGTGTCACGCAGTCCGCCGCGTGCATCAAAGGATCTATGATTTTCCCACGAGTCTTTCCCACGAGGCTTTCCCACGAGGCTTTCCCACAGGGCTTTCCCACGTGCACACGTGGTGGGAGTCGATCCTCGGCTTGAACGTCAAGGCAGTGCAGGGAAAACATGTTCCTCTGGAATGGACTGACATATCTGGGGGACTCTTTGAATGGTGGCACGACGCTGGAGTCCTCTCGCCTTTCCTGTGGAGAGCGCCTCCTCTTGAGATGCGACGGGAACGCCGGGAATTCTTTCCCTACGAAACAGGGAAAGGATCCCTCATCTCGAGCTAGGAGGCGGAAACGGGGCTCCCCTGGATGTGTGCGGGACCCCACGTGCTTCCTCTCGAGTGGAGACGGGTATGTCGGGGAACTTCTTGAGTTGCAGCAAGGGTGTGAAGGACCCTTTGGAAGTTCCAGTGGTTAGACGTGATTAGCCTCGAGAAGCCTCAGCGGAAATGGGCCTCATCTCGCCTGGAGGGCAAAACCTCCTGGATTTTCTCGAGTTGCGCCAGGTGCTCTCGACTTACGACGGGGACCTCAGGGACCCGCTCTGGCCGCCTCAGGAAAGGCCAGTCCCCATGCGAGTTCCTCGGGGGTCTCTCGGCATTCCTCTCCCGTCGATGCCGGGGCCTAAGACCTTGTGTGGAGTCGGGGCCGGAACCTGAGGATTCCTCTCCAGTGCTGACATGGATCTTGGGGTACTTCTGGAGTCTCCCCAGGGGAGTCAGTCCTCGTCTCGAATGCGGGCATGCACTTGCGCTTTCCTCCAGAGCGGTAGCAGCAGTGTCACGCAGTCCGCCGCGGGGATCAAAGGATCTATGGTTTTCCCTCGAGTCTTTCCCACGAGGCTTTCCCACGAGGCTTTCCCACAGGGCTGTCCCACGTGCACACGTGGTGGGAGTCGATCCTCGGCTTGAACGTCAAGGCAGTGCAGGGAAAACAGGTTCCTCTGGAATGGACTGACACATCTGGGGGACTCTTGGAATGGTGTCACGACCCTGGAGTACCTCTCGCCTTTCCTGTGGAGAGCGCCTCCTCTTGAGATGCGACGGGAACGCCGGGAATTCTTTCCCTACGAAACAGGGAAAGGATCCCTCATCTCGAGCTAGGAGGCGGAAACGGGGCTCCCCTGGATGTGTGCGGGACCCACGTGCTTCCTCTCGAGTGGAGACGGGTATGTCGGGGAACTTCTTGAGTTGCAGCAATGGTGTGAAGGACCCTTTGGAAGTTCCAGTGGTTAGACGAGATTAGCCTCGAGAAGCCTCAGTGGAAATGGGCCTCATCTCGCCTGGAGGGCAAAACCTCCTGGATTTTCTCGAGTTGCGGCAGGTGCTCTCGACTTACGACGGGGACCTCAGGGACCCGCTCTGGTGGCCTCAGGAAAGGCCAGTCCCCATGCGAGTTCCTCGGGGGCCTCTCGGGATTCCTCTCCCGTCGATGCCGGGGCCTAAGACCTTGTGTGGAGTCGAGGCCGGAACCTGAGGATTCCTCTCCAGTGCTGACATGGATCTTGGGGTACATCTGGAGTCTCCCCAGGGGAGTCAGTCCTCGTCTCGAATGCAGGCATGCACTTGCGCTTTCCTCCAGAGCGGTAGCAGCAGTGTCACGCAGTCCGCCGCGTGGATCAAAGGATCTATGGTTTTCCCTCGAGTCTTTCCCACGAGGCTTTCCCACGAGGCTTTCCCACAGGGCTGTCCCACGTGCACACGTGGTGGGAGTCGATCCTCGGCTTGAACGTCAAGGCAGTGCAGGGAAAACAGGTTCCTCTGGAATGGACTGACACATCTGGGGGACTCTTGGAATGGTGGCACGACCCTGGAGTTCCTCTCGACTTTCCTGTGCAGAGCGCCTCCTCTTAAGATGCGACGGGAACGCCGGGAATTCTTTCCCTACGAAACAGGGAAAGGATCCCTCATCTCGAGCTAGGAGGCGGAAACGGGGCTCCCCGGATGTGTGCGGGACACCACGTGCTTCCTCTCGAGTGCAGACTGCTATGTCGGGGAACTTCTTGAGTTGCAGCAAGGGTGTGAAGGACCCTTTGGAAGTTCCAGTGGTTAGATGTGATTGGCCTCGAGAAGCCTCAGCGGAAATGGGCCTCATCTCGCCTGGAGGGCAAAACCTCCTGGATTTTCTCGAGTTGCGGCAGGTGCTCTCGACTTACGACGGGGACCTCAGGGACCCTCTCTGGTGGCCTCAGGAAAGGCCAGTCCCCATGCGAGTTCCTCGGGGGCCTCTCGGGATTCCTCTCCCATCGATGCCGGGGCCTAAGACCTTGTGTGGAGTCGGGGCCGGAACCTGAGGATTCCTCTCCAGTGCTGACATGGATCTTGGGGTACTTCTGGAGTCTCCCCAGGGGAGTCAGTCCTCGTCTCGAATGCGGGCATGCACTTGCGCTTTCCTCCAGAGCGGTAGCAGCAGTGTCACGCAGTCCGCCGCGGGGATCAAAGGATCTATGGTTTTCCCTCGAGTCTTTCCCACGAGGCTTTCCCACGAGGCTTTCCCACAGGGCTGTCCCACGTGCACACGTGGTGGGAGTCGATCCTCGGCTTAAACGTCAAGGCAGTGCAGGGAAAACAGGTTTCTCTGGAATGGATTGACAAATCTGGGGGACTCTTGGAATGGTGGCACGACCCTGGAGTTCCTCTCCCTTTCCTGTGGAGAGCGCCTCCTCTTGAGATGCGACGGGAACGCCGGGAATTCTTTCCCTACGAAACAGGGAAAGGATACCTCATCTCGAGCTAGGAGGCGGAAACGGGGCTCCCCTGGATGTGTGCGGGACCCACGTGCTTCCTCACGAGTGGAGACGAGTATGTCGGGGAACTTCTTGAGTTGCAGCAAGGGTGTCAAGGACCCTTTGGAAGTTCCAGTGGTTAGACGTGATTAGCCACCAGAAGCCTCAGCGGAAATGGGCCTCATCTCGCCTGGAGGGCAAAACCTCCTGGATTTTCTGGAGTTGCGGCAGGTGCTCTCGACTTACGACGGGGACCTCAGGGACCCGCTCTGGTGGCCTCAGGAAAGGCCAGTCCCCATGCGAGTTCCTCGGGGGCCTCTCGGGATTCCTCTCCCTTCGATGCCGGGGCCTAAGACCTTGTGTGGAGTCGGGGCCGGAACCTGAGGATTCCTCTCCAGTGCTGACATGGATCTTGGGGTACTTCTGGAGTCTCCCCAGGGGAGTCAGTCCTCGTCTCGAATCGGGCATGCACTTGCGCTTTCCTCCAGAGCGGTAGCAGCAGTGTCACGCAGTCCACCGCGTGGATCAAAGGATCTATGGTTTTCCCACGAGGCTTTCCCACTGGGTTGTCCCACGTGCACACGTGGTGGGAGTCGATCCTCGGCTTGAACGTCAAGGCAGTGCAGGGAAAACTGGTTCCTCTGGAATGGACTGACACATCTGGGGGTCTCTTGGAATGGTGGCACGACCCTGGAGTTCCTCTCGCCTTTCCTGTGGAGAGCGCCTCCTCTTGAGATGCGACGGGAATGCCGGGAATTCTTTCCTACGAAACAGGGAAAGGATCCCTCATCTCGAGCTAGGAGGCGGAAACGGGGCTACCCTGGATGTGTGCGGGACCCTCGTGCTTCCTCTCGAGTGGAGACGGGTATGTCGGGGAACTTCTAGAGTTGCAGCAAGGGCGTGAAGGACCCTTTGGAAGTTCAAGTGGTTAGATGTGATTAGCCTCGAGAAGCCTCAGCGGAAATGGGCTTCATCTCGCCTGGAGGGCAAAATCTCCTGGATTTTGTCGAGTTGCGGCAGGTGCTCTCGACTTACGACGGGGACCTCAGGGACCCGCTCTGGTGACCTCAGGAAAGGGCAGTCCCCATGCGAGTTCCTCGGGGGCCTCTCGGGATTCCTCTCCCGTCGATGCCGGGGCCGAAGACCTTGTGTGGAGTCGGGGCCGGAACCTGAGGATCCCTCTCCAGTGCTGACATGGATCTTGGGGTATTTCTGGAGTCTCCCCAGGGGAGTCAGTCCTCGTCTGGGATGCGGGCATGCACTTGCGCTATCCTCCAGAGCGGTAGCAGCAGTGTCACGCAGTCCGCCGCGTGCATCAAAGGATCTATGATTTTCCCACGAGTCTTTCCCACGAGGCTTTCCCACGAGGCTTTCCCACAGGGCTTTCCCACGTGCACACGTGGTGGGAGTCGATCCTCGGCTTGAACGTCAAGGCAGTGCAGGGAAAACATGTTCCTCTGGAATGGACTGACATATCTGGGGGACTCTTTGAATGGTGGCACGACGCTGGAGTCCTCTCGCCTTTCCTGTGGAGAGCGCCTCCTCTTGAGATGCGACGGGAACGCCGGGAATTCTTTCCCTACGAAACAGGGAAAGGATCCCTCATCTCGAGCTAGGAGGCGGAAACGGGGCTCCCCTGGATGTGTGCGGGACCCCACGTGCTTCCTCTCGAGTGGAGACGGGTATGTCGGGGAACTTCTTGAGTTGCAGCAATGGTGTGAAGGACCCTTTGGAAGTTCCAGTGGTTAGACGTGATTAGCCTCGAGAAGCCTCAGCGGAAATGGGCCTCATCTCGCCTGGAGGGCAAAACCTCCTGGATTTTCTCGAGTTGCGGCAGGTGCTCTCGACTTACGACGGGGACCTCAGGGACCCGCTCTGGTGGCCTCAGGAAAGGCCAGTCCCCATGCGACTTCCTCGGGTCCTCTCGGGATTCCTCTCCCGTCGATGCTGGGGCCTAAGACCTTGTGTGGAGTCGGGGCCGGAACCTGAGGATTCCTCTCCAGTGCTGACATGGATCTTGGGGTACTTCTGGAGTCTCCCCAGGGGAGTCAGTCCTCGTCTCGAATGCGGGCATGCACTTGCGCTTTCCTCCAGAGCGGTAGCAGCAGTGTCACGCAGTCCTCCGCGTGGATCAAAGGATCTATGGTTTTCCCTCGAGTCTTTCCCACGAGGCTTTCCCACGAGGCTTTCCCACAGGGCTGTCCCACGTGCACACGTGGTGGGAGTCGATCCTCGGCTTGAACGTCAAGGCAGTGCAGGGAAAACTGGTTCCTCTGGAATGGACTGACACATCTGGGGGTCTCTTGGAATGGTGGCACGACCCTGGAGTTCCTCTCGCCTTTCCTGTGGAGAGCGCCTCCTCTTGAGATGCGACGGGAATGCCGGGAATTCTTTCCTACGAAACAGGGAAAGGATCCCTCATCTCGAGCTAGGAGGCGGAAACGGGGCTACCCTGGATGTGTGCGGGACCCTCGTGCTTCCTCTCGAGTGGAGACGGGTATGTCGGGGAACTTCTAGAGTTGCAGCAAGGGCGTGAAGGACCCTTTGGAAGTTCAAGTGGTTAGATGTGATTAGCCTCGAGAAGCCTCAGCGGAAATGGGCTTCATCTCGCCTGGAGGGCAAAATCTCCTGGATTTTCTCGAGTTGCGGCAGGTGCTCTCGACTTACGACGGGGACCTCAGGGACCCGCTCTGGTGACCTCAGGAAAGGGCAGTCCCCATGCGAGTTCCTCGGGGGCCTCTCGGGATTCCTCTCCCGTCGATGCCGGGGCCGAAGACCTTGTGTGGAGTCGGGGCCGGAACCTGAGGATCCCTCTCCAGTGCTGACATGGATCTTGGGGTATTTCTGGAGTCTCCCCAGGGGAGTCAGTCCTCGTCTGGGATGCGGGCATGCACTTGCGCTATCCTCCAGAGCGGTAGCAGCAGTGTCACGCAGTCCGCCGCGTGCATCAAAGGATCTATGATTTTCCCACGAGTCTTTCCCACGAGGCTTTCCCACGAGGCTTTCCCACAGGGCTTTCCCACGTGCACACGTGGTGGGAGTCGATCCTCGGCTTGAACGTCAAGGCAGTGCAGGGAAAACATGTTCCTCTGGAATGGACTGACATATCTGGGGGACTCTTTGAATGGTGGCACGACGCTGGAGTCCTCTCGCCTTTCCTGTGGAGAGCGCCTCCTCTTGAGATGCGACGGGAACGCCGGGAATTCTTTCCCTACGAAACAGGGAAAGGATCCCTCATCTCGAGCTAGGAGGCGGAAACGGGGCTCCCCTGGATGTGTGCGGGACCCCACGTGCTTCCTCTCGAGTGGAGACGGGTATGTCGGGGAACTTCTTGAGTTGCAGCAAGGGTGTGAAGGACCCTTTGGAAGTTCCAGTGGTTAGACGTGATTAGCCTCGAGAAGCCTCAGCGGAAATGGGCCTCATCTCGCCTGGAGGGCAAAACCTCCTGGATTTTCTCGAGTTGCGCCAGGTGCTCTCGACTTACGACGGGGACCTCAGGGACCCGCTCTGGCCGCCTCAGGAAAGGCCAGTCCCCATGCGAGTTCCTCGGGGGCCTCTCGGGATTCCTCTCCCTTCGATGCCGGGGCCTAAGACCTTGTGTGGAGTCGGGGCCGGATCCTGAGGATTCCTCTCCAGTGCTGACATGGATCTTGGGGTACTTCTGGAGTCTCCCCAGGGGAGTCAGACCTCGTCTCGAATGCGGGCATGCATTTGCGCTTTCCTCCAGAGCGGTAGCAGCAGTGTCACGCAGTCCTCCGCGTGGATCAAAGGATCTATGGTTTTCCCTCGAGTCTTTCCCACGAGGCTTTCCCACGAGGCTTTCCCACAGGGCTGTCCCACGTGCACACGTGGTGGGAGTCGATCCTCGGCTTGAACGTCAAGGCAGTGCAGGGAAAACAGGTTCCTCTGGAATGGACTGACACATCTGGGGGACTCTTGGAATGGTGTCACTACCCTGGAGTACCTCTCGCCTTTCCTGTGGAGAGCGCCTCCTCTTGAGATGCGACGGGAACGCCGGGAATTCTTTCCCTACGAAACAGGGAAAGGATCCCTCATCTCGAGCTGGGAGGCGAAAACGGGGCTCCCCTGGATGTGTGCGGGACCCACGTGCTTCCTCTCGAGTGGAGACGGGTATGTCGGGGAACTTCTTGAGTTGCAGCAATGGTGTGAAGGACCCTTTGGAAGTTCCAGTGGTTAGACGAGATTAGCCACGAGAAGCCTCAGCGGAAATGGGCCTCATCTCGCCTGGAGGGCAAAACCTCCTGGATTTTCTCGAGTTGCGGCAGGTGCTCTCGACTTACGACGGGGACCTCAGGGACCCGCTCTGGTGGCCTCAGGAAAGGCCAGTCCCCATGCGAGTTCCTCGGGGGCCTCTCGGGATTCCTCTCCCGTCGATGCCGGGGCCTAAGACCTTGTGTGGAGTCGGGGCCGGAACCTGAGGATTCCTCTCCAGTGCTGACATGGATCTTGGGGTACTTCTGGAGTCTCCCCAGGGGAGTCAGTCCTCGTCTCGAATGCGGGCATGCACTTGCGCTTTCCTCCAGAGCGGTAGCAGCAGTGTCACGCAGTCCGCCGCGTGGATCAAAGGATCTATGGTTTTCCCTCGAGTCTTTCCCACGAGGCTTTCCCACGAGGCTTTCCCACAGGGCTGTCCCACGTGCACACGTGGTGGGAGTCGATCCTCGGCTTGAACGTCAAGGCAGTGCAGGGAAAACAGGTTCCTCTGGAATGGACTGACACATCTGGGGGACTCTTGGAATGGTGGCACGACCCTGGAGTTCCTCTCGCCTTTCCTGTGGAGAGCGCCTCCTCTTGAGATGCGACGGGAACGCCGGGAATTCTTTCCCTACGAAACAGGGAAAAGATCCCTCATCTGGAGCTGGGAGGCGGAAACGGGGCTCCCCTGGATGTGTGCGGGACCCACGTGCTTCCTCTCGAGTGGAGACGGGTATGTAGGGGAACTTCTTGAGTTGCAGCAAGGGTGTGAAGGACCCTTTGGAAGTTCCAGTGGTTAGACGTGATTAGCCTCGAGAAGCCTCAGCGGAAATGGGCCTCATCTCGCCTGGAGGGCAAAACCTCCTGGATTTTCTCGAGTTGCGGTAGGTGCTCTCGACTTACTACAGGGACCTCAGGGACCCGCTCTGGTGGCCTCAGGAAAGGCCAGTCCCCATGCGAGTTCCTCGGGGGCCTCTCGGTATTCCTCTCCCGTCGATGCCGGGGCCTAAGACCTTGTGTGGAGTCGGGGCCGGAACCTGAGGATTCCTCTCCAGTGCTGACATGGATCTTGGGGTACTTCTGGAGTCTCCCCAGGGGAGTCAGTCCTCGTCTCGAATGCGGGCATGCACTTGCGCTTTCCTCCAGAGCGGTAGCAGCAGTGTCACGCAGTCCGCCGCGTGGATCAAAGGATCTATGGTTTTCCCTCGAGTCTTTCCCACGAGGCTTTCCCACGAGGCTTTCCCACAGGGCTGTCCCACGTGCACACGTGGTGGGAGTCGATCCTCGGCTTGAACGTCAAGGCAGTGCAGGGAAAACAGGTTCCTCTGGAATGGACTGACACATCTGGGGGACTCTTGGAATGGTGGCACGACCCTGGAGTTCCTCTCGCCTTTCCTGTGGAGAGCGCCTCCTCTTGAGATGCGACGGGAACGCCGGGAATTCTTTCCCTACGAAACAGGGAAAGGATCCCTCATCTCGAGCTAGGAGGCGGAAACGGGGCTCCCCTGGATGTGTGCGGGACCCACGTGCTTCCTCTCGAGTGGAGACGGGTATGTCGGGGAACTTCTTGAGTTGCAGCAAGGGTGTGAAGGACCCTTTGGAAGTTCCAGTGGTTAGACGTGATTAGCCTCGAGAAGCCTCAGCGGAAATGGGCGTCATCTCGCCTGGAGGTCAAAACGTCCTGGATTTTCTCGAGTTGCGGCAGGTGCTCTCGACTTACGACGTGGACCTCAGGGATCCGCTCTGGTGGCCTCAGGAAATGCCAGGCCCCATGCGAGTTCCTCGGAGGCCTCTCGGGTTTCCTCTCCCGTCGATGCCGGGGCCTAAGACCTTGTGTGGAGTCGGGGCCGGAACCTGAGGATTCCTCTCCAGTGCTGACATGGATTTTGGGGTACTTCTGGAGTCTCCCCAGGGGAGTCAGTCCTCGTCTAGAATGCGAGCATGCACTTGTGCTTTCCTCCAGAGCGGTAGCAGCAGTGTCACGCAGTCCGCCGCGTGGATCAAAGGATCTATGGTTTTCCCTCGAGTCTTTCCCACGAGGCTTTCCCACGAGGCTTTCCCACAGGGCTGTCCCACGTGCACACGTGGTGGGAGTCGATCCTCGGCTTGAACGTCAAGGCAGTGAAGGGAAAACAGGTCCTCTTGAATGGACTGACACATCTGGGGGACTCTTGGAATGGTACCACGACCCTGGAGTTCCTCTCGCCTTTCCTGTGGAGAGCGTCTCCTCTTGAGATGCGACGAGAACGCCGGGAATTCTTTCCCTGCGAAACAGGGAAAGGATCCCTCATCTCGAGCTAGGAGGCGGAAACGGGGCTCCCCTGGATGTGTGCGGGACCCCACGTGCTTCCTCTCGAGTGGAGACGGGTATGTCCCGGAACTGCTTGAGTTGCAGCAAGGGTGTGAAGGACCCTTTGGAAGTTCCAGTGGTTAGATATGATTAGCCCCGAGAAGCCTCATCGGAAATGGGCCTCATCTCGCCTGGAGGGCAAAACCTCCTGGATTTTCTCGAGTTGCGGCAGGTGCTCTCGACTTACGACGCGGACCTCAGGGACCCGCTCTGGTGGCCTCAGGAAAGGCCAGTCCCCATGCGAGTTCCTCGGGGGCCTCTCGGGATTCCTCTCCCGTCGATGCCGGGGCCTAAGACCTTGTGTGGAGTCGGGGCCGGAACCTGAGGATTCCTCTCCAGTGCTGACATGGATCTTGGGGTACTTCTGGAGTCTCCCCAGGGGAGTCAGTCCTCGTCTCGAATGCGGGCATGCACTTGCGCTTTCCTCCAGAGCGGTAGCAGCAGTGTCACGCAGTCCGCCGCGTGGATCAAAGGATCTATGGTTTTCCCTCGAGTCTTTCCCACGAGGCTTTCCCACGAGGCTTTCCCACAGGGCTGTCCCACGAGCACACGTGGTGGGAGTCGATCCTCGGCTTGAACGTCAAGGCAGTGCAGGGAAAACAGGTTCCTCTGGAATGGACTGACACATCTGGGGGACTCTTGGAATGGTGGCACGACCCTGGAGTTCCTCTCGCCTTTCCTGTGGAGAGCGCCTCCTCTTGAGATGCGACGGGAACGCCGGGAATTCTTTCCCTACGAAACAGGGAAAGGATCCCTCATCTCGAGCTAGGAGGCGGAAACGGGGCTCCCCTGGATGTGTGCGGGACCCACGTGCTTCCTCTCGAGTGGAGACGGGTATGTCGGGGAACTTCTTGAGTTGCAGCAAGGGTGTGAAGGACCGTTTGGAAGTTCCAGTGGTTAGACGTGATTAGCCTCGAGAAGCCTCAGCGGAAATGGGCCTCATCTCGCCTGGAGGGCAAAACCTCCTGGATTTTCTCGAGTTGCGGCAGGTGCTCTCGACTTACGACGGGGACCTCAGGGACCCGCTCTGGTGGCCTCAGGAAAGGCCAGTCCCCATGCGACTTCCTCGGGGGCCTCTCGGGATTCCTCTCCCGTGGATGCCGGGGCCGAAGACCTTGTGTGGAGTCGGGGCCGGAACCTGAGGATCCCTCTCCAGTGCTGACATGGATCTTGGGGTACTTCTGGAGTCTCCCCAGGGGAGTCAGTCCTCGTCTCGAATGTGGGCATGCATTGTGCTTTCCTCCAGAGCGGTAGCAGCAGTGTCACGCAGTCCGCCGCGTGGATCAAATGATCTATGGTTTTCCCTCGAGTCTTTCCCACGAGGCTTTCCCACGAGGCTTTCCCACAAGGCTGTCCCACGTGCACACGTGGTGGGAGTCGATCCTCGGCTTGAACGTCAAGGCAGTGCAGGGAAAACAGGTTCCTCTGGAATGGACTGACACATCTGGGGGACTCTTGGAATGGTGGCACGATCCTGGAGTTCCTCTCGCCTTTCCTGTGGAGAGCGCCTTCTCTGGAGATGCGACGGGAACGCCGGGAATTCTTTCCCTACGAAACAGGGAAAGGATCCCTCATCTCGAGCTAGGAGGCGGAAACGGGGCTCCCCTGGATGTGTGCGGGACCCACGTGCTTCCTCTCGAGTGGAGACGGGTATGTCGGGGAACTTCTTGAGTTGCAGCAAGGGTGTGAAGGACCCTTTGGAAGTTCCAGTGGTTAGACGTGATTAGCCTCGAGAAGCCTCAGCGGAAATGGGCCTCATCTCGCCTGGAGGGCAAAACCTCCTGGATTTTCTCGAGTTGGGCAGGTGCTCTCGACTTACGACGGGGACCTCAGGGAGCCGCTCTGGTGGCCTCAGGAAAGGCCAGTCCCCATGCGAGTTCCTCGGGGGCCTCTCGGGATTCCTCTCCCGTCGATGCCGGGGCCTAAGACCTTGTGTGGAGTCGGGGCCGGAACCTGAGGATTCCTCTCCAGTGCTGACATGGATCTTGGGGTACTTCTGGAGTCTCCCCAGGGGAGTCAGTCCTCGTCTCGAATGCGGGCATGCACTTGCGCTTTCCTCCAGAGCGGTAGCAGCAGTGTCACGCAGTCCGCCGCGTGGATCAAAGGATCTATGGTTTTCCCTCGAGTCTTTCCCACGAGGCTTTCCCACGAGGCTTTCCCACAGGGCTGTCCCACGTGCACACGTGGTGGGAGTCGATCCTCGGCTTGAACGTCAAGGCAGTGCAGGGAAAACAGGTTCCTCTGGAATGGACTGACACATCTGGGGGACACTTGGAATGGTGGCACGACCCTGGAGTTCCTCTCGCCTTTCCTGTGGAGAGCGCCTCCTCTTGAGATGCGACGGGAACGCCGGGAATTCTTTCCCTACGAAACAGGGAAAGGATCCCTCATCTCGAGCTAGGAGGCGGAAACGGGGCTCCCCTGGATGTGTGCGGGACCCACGTGCTTCCTCTCGAGTGGAGACGGGTATGTCGGGGAACTTCTTGAGTTGCAGCAAGGGTGTGAAGGACCCTTTGGAAGTTCCAGTGGTTAGACGTGATTAGCCTCGAGAAGCCTCAGCGGAAATGGGCGTCATCTCGCCTGGAGGTCAAAACGTCCTGGATTTTCTCGAGTTGCGGCAGGTGCTCTCGACTTACGACGTGGACCTCAGGGATCCGCTCTGGTGGCCTCAGGAAATGCCAGGCCCCATGCGAGTTCCTCGGAGGCCTCTCGGGTTTCCTCTCCCGTCGATGCCGGGGCCTAAGACCTTGTGTGGAGTCGGGGCCGGAACCTGAGGATCCCTCTCCAGTGCTGACATGGATTTTGGGGTACTTCTGGAGTCTCCCCAGGGGAGTCAGTCCTCGTCTAGAATGCGAGCATGCACTTGTGCTTTCCTCCAGAGCGGTAGCAGCAGTGTCACGCAGTCCGCCGCGTGGATCAAAGGATCTATGGTTTTCCCTCGAGTCTTTCCCACGAGGCTTTCCCACGAGGCTTTCCCACAGGGCTGTCCCACGTGCACACGTGGTGGGAGTCGATCCTCGGCTTGAACGTCAAGGCAGTGAAGGGAAAACAGGTCCTCTTGAATGGACTGACACATCTGGGGGACTCTTGGAATGGTACCACGACCCTGGAGTTCCTCTCGCCTTTCCTGTGGAGAGCGTCTCCTCTTGAGATGCGACGAGAACGCCGGGAATTCTTTCCCTGCGAAACAGGGAAAGGATCCCTCATCTCGAGCTAGGAGGCGGAAACGGGGCTCCCCTGGATGTGTGCGGGACCCCACGTGCTTCCTCTCGAGTGGAGACGGGTATGTCCCGGAACTGCTTGAGTTGCAGCAAGGGTGTGAAGGACCCTTTGGAAGTTCCAGTGGTTAGATATGATTAGCCCCGAGAAGCCTCATCGGAAATGGGCCTCATCTCGCCTGGAGGGCAAAACCTCCTGGATTTTCTCGAGTTGCGGCAGGTGCTCTCGACTTACGACGCGGACCTCAGGGACCCGCTCTGGTGGCCTCAGGAAAGGCCAGTCCCCATGCGAGTTCCTCGGGGGCCTCTCGGGATTCCTCTCCCGTCGATGCCGGGGCCTAAGACCTTGTGTGGAGTCGGGGCCGGAACCTGAGGATTCCTCTCCAGTGCTGACATGGATCTTGGGGTACTTCTGGAGTCTCCCCAGGGGAGTCAGTCCTCGTCTCGAATGCGGGCATGCACTTGCGCTTTCCTCCAGAGCGGTAGCAGCAGTGTCACGCAGTCCGCCGCGTGGATCAAAGGATCTATGGTTTTCCCTCGAGTCTTTCCCACGAGGCTTTCCCACGAGGCTTTCCCACAGGGCTGTCCCACGAGCACACGTGGTGGGAGTCGATCCTCGGCTTGAACGTCAAGGCAGTGCAGGGAAAACAGGTTCCTCTGGAATGGACTGACACATCTGGGGGACTCTTGGAATGGTGGCACGACCCTGGAGTTCCTCTCGCCTTTCCTGTGGAGAGCGCCTCCTCTTGAGATGCGACGGGAACGCCGGGAATTCTTTCCCTACGAAACAGGGAAAGGATCCCTCATCTCGAGCTAGGAGGCGGAAACGGGGCTCCCCTGGATGTGTGCGGGACCCACGTGCTTCCTCTCGAGTGGAGACGGGTATGTCGGGGAACTTCTTGAGTTGCAGCAAGGGTGTGAAGGACCGTTTGGAAGTTCCAGTGGTTAGACGTGATTAGCCTCGAGAAGCCTCAGCGGAAATGGGCCTCATCTCGCCTGGAGGGCAAAACCTCCTGGATTTTCTCGAGTTGCGGCAGGTGCTCTCGACTTACGACGGGGACCTCAGGGACCCGCTCTGGTGGCCTCAGGAAAGGCCAGTCCCCATGCGACTTCCTCGGGGGCCTCTCGGGATTCCTCTCCCGTGGATGCCGGGGCCGAAGACCTTGTGTGGAGTCGGGGCCGGAACCTGAGGATCCCTCTCCAGTGCTGACATGGATCTTGGGGTATTTCTGGAGTCTCCCCAGGGGAGTCAGTCCTCGTCTGGGATGCGGGCATGCACTTGCGCTATCCTCCAGAGCGGTAGCAGCAGTGTCACGCAGTCCGCCGTGTGCATCAAAGGATCTATGATTTTCCCACGAGTCTTTCCCACGAGGCTTTCCCACGAGGCTTTCCCACAGGGCTTTCCCACGTGCACACGTGGTGGGAGTCGATCCTCGGCTTGAACGTCAAGGCAGTGCAGGGAAAACAGGTTCCTCTGGAATGGACTGACATATCAGGGTGACTCTTTGAATGGTGGCACGACGCTGGAGTCCTCTCGCCTTTCCTGTGGAGAGCGCCTCCTCTTGAGATGCGACGGGAACGCCGGGAATTCTTTCCCTACGAAACAGGGAAAGGATCCCTCATCTCGAGCTAGGAGGCGGAAACGGGGCTCCCCTGGATGTGTGCGGGACCCCACGTGCTTCCTCTCGAGTGGAGACGGGTATGTCGGGGAACTTCTTGAGTTGCAGCAAGGGTGTGAAGGACCCTTTGGAAGTTCCAGTGGTTAGACGTGATTAGCCTCGAGAAGCCTCAGCGGAAATGGGCCTCATCTCGCCTGGAGGGCAAAACCTCCTGGATTTTCTCGAGTTGCGCCAGGTGCTCTCGACTTACGACGGGGACCTCAGGGACCCGCTCTGGTCGCCTCAGGAAAGGCCAGTCCCCATGCGAGTTCCTCGGGGGTCTCTCGGCATTCCTCTCCCATCGATGCCGGGGCCTAAGACCTTGTGTGGAGTCGGGGCCGGAACCTGAGGATTCCTCTCCAGTGCTGACATGGATCTTGGGGTACTTCTGGAGTCTCCCCAGGGGAGTCAGTCCTAGTCTCGAATGCGGGCATGCACTTGCGCTTTCCTCCAGAGCGGTAGCAGCAGTGTCACGCAGTCCGCCGCGTGGATCAAAGGATCTATGGTTTTCCCTCGAGTCTTTCCCACGAGGCTTTCCCACGAGGCTTTGCCACAGGTCTGTCCCACGTGCACACGTGGTGGGAGTCGATCCTCGGCTTGAACGTCAAGGCAGTGCAGGGAAAACAGGTTCCTCTGGAATGGACTGACACATCTGGGGGACTCTTGGAATGGTGGCACGACCCTGGAGTTCCTCTTGCCTTTCCTGTGGAGAGCGCCTCCTCTTGAGATGCGACGGGAACACCGGGAATTCTTTCCCTAAGAAACAGGGAAAGGATCCCTCATCTCGAGCTAGGAGGCGGAAACGGGGCTCCCCTGGATGTGTGCGGGATACCACGTGCTTCCTATCGAGTGGAGACGGGTATGTCGGGGAACTTCTTGAGTAGCAGCAAGGGTGTGAAGGACCCTTTGGAAGTTCCAGTGGTTAGATGTGATTGGCCTCGAGAAGCCTCAGCGGAAATGGGCCTCATCTCGCCTGGAGGGCAAAACCTCCTGGATTTTCTCGAGTTGCGGCATGTGCTCTCGACTTACGACGGGGACCTCAGGGACCCGCTCTGGTGGCCTAAGGAAAGGCCAGTCCCCATGTGAGTTCCTCGGGGGCCTCTCGGGATTCCTCTCCCGTCGATGCCGGGGCCTAAGACCTTGTGTGGAGTCGGGGCCGGAACCTGAGGATTCCTCTCCACTGCTGACATGGATCTTGGGGTACTTCTGGAGTCTCCCCAGGGGAGTCAGTCCTCGTCTCGAATGCGGGCATGCACTTGCGCTTTCCTCCAGAGCGGTAGCAGCAGTGTCACGCAGTCCGCCGCGTGGATCAAAGGATCTATGGTTTTCCCTCGAGTCTTTCCCACGAGGCTTTCCCACGAGGCTTTCCCACAGGGCTGTCCCACGTGCACACGTGGTGGGAGTCGATCCTCGGCTTGAACGTCAAGGCAGTGCAGGGAAAACAGGTTCCTCTGGAATGGACTGACACATCTGGGGGACTCTTGGAATGGTGGCACGACCCTGGAGTTCCTCTCGCCTTTCCGGTGGAGAGCGCCTCCTCTTGAGATGCGACGGGAACGCCGGGAATTCTTTCCCTACGAAACAGGGAAAGGATCCCTCATCTCGAGCTAGGAGGCGGAAACGGGGCTCCCCTGGATGTGTGCGGGACCCCACGTGCTTCCTCTCGAGTGGAGACGGGTATGTCGGGGAACTTCTTGAGTTGCAGGAAGGGTGTGAAGGACCCTTTGGAAGTTCCAGTGGTTAGACGTGATTAGCCTCGAGAAGCCTCAGCGGAAATGGGCCTCATCTCGCCTGCAGGGCAAAACCTCCTGGATTTTCTCGAGTTGCGGCAGGTGCTCTCGACTTACGACGGGGACCTCAGGGACCCGCTCTGGTGGCCTCAGGAAAGGCCAGTCCCCATGCGAGTTCCTCGGGGGCCTCTCGGGATACCTCTCCCGTCGATGCCGGGGCCTAAGACCTTGTGTGGAGTCGGGGCCAGAACCTGAGGATTCCTCTGCAGTGCTGACATGGATCTTGGGGTACTTCTGGAGTCTCCCCAGGGGAGTCAGTCCTCGTCTCGAATGCGGGCATGCACTTGCGCTTTCCTCCAGAGCGGTAGCAGCAGTGTCACGCAGTCCGCCGCGTGGATCAAAGGATCTATGGTTTTCCCTCGAGTCTTTCCCACGAGGCTTTCCCACGAGGCTTTCCCACAGGGCTGTCCCACGTGCACAGGTGGTGGGAGTCGATCCTCGGCTTGAACGTCAAGGCAGTGCAGGGAAAACATGTTCCTCTGGAATGGACTGACATATCTGGGGGTCTCTTTGAATGGTGGCACGACGCTGGAGTCCTCTCGCCTTTCCTGTGGAGAGCGCCTCCTCTTGAGATGCGACGGGAACGCCGGGAATTCTTTCCCTACGAAACAGGGAAAGGATCCCTCATCTCGAGCTAGGAGGCGGAAACGGGGCTCCCCTGGATGTGTGCGGGACCCCACGTGCTTCCTCTCGAGTGGAGACGGGTATGTCGGGGAACTTCTTGAGTTGCAGCAAGGGTGTGAAGGACCCTTTGGAAGTTCCAGTGGTTAGACGTGATTAGCCTCGAGAAGCCTCAGCGGAAATGGGCCTCATCTCGCCTGGAGGGCAAAACCTCCTGGATTTTCTCGAGTTGCGGCAGGTGCTCTCGACTTACGACGGGGACCTCAGGGACCCGCTCTGGTGGCCTCAGGAAAGGCCAGTCCCCATGCGAGTTCCTCGGGGGTCTCTCGGCATTCCTCTCCCGTCGATGCCGGGGCCTAAGACCTTGTGTGGAGTCGGGGCCGGAACCTGAGGATTCCTCTGCAGTGCTGACATGGATCTTGGGGTACTTCTGGAGTCTCCCCAGGGGAGTCAGTCCTCGTCTCGAATGCGGGCATGCACTTGCGCTTTCCTCCAGAGCGGTAGCAGCAGTGTCACGCAGTCCGCCGCGTGGATCAAAGGATCTATGGTTTTCCCTCGAGTCTTTCCCACGAGGCTTTCCCACGAGGCTTTCCCACAGGGCTGTCCCACGTGCACACGTGGTGGGAGTCGATCCTCGGCTTGAACGTCAAGGCAGTGCAGGGAAAACAGGTTCCTCTGGAATGGACTGACACATCTGGGGGTCTCTTGGAATGGTGCCACGACCCTGGAGTTCCTCTCGCCTTTCCTGTGGAGAGCGCCACCTCTTGAGATGCGACGGGAACGCCGGGAATTCTTTCCCTACGAAACAGGGAAAGGATCCCTCATCTCGAGCTAGGAGGCGGAAACGGGGCTCCCCTGGATGTGTGCGGGACGCCACGTGCTTCCTCTCGAGTGGAGACGGGTATGTTCCGGAACTTCTTGAGTTGCAGCAATGGTGTGAAGGACCCTTTGGAAGTTCCAGTGGTTAGACGAGATTAGCCTCGAGAAGCCTCAGTGGAAATGGGCCTCATCTCGCCTGGAGGGCAAAACCTCCTGGATTTTCTCGAGTTGCGGCAGGTGCTCTCGACTTACGACGGGGACCTCAGGGACCCGCTCTGGTGGCCTCAGGAAAGGCCAGTCCCCATGCGAGTTCCTCGGGGGCCTCTCGGGATTCCTCTCCCGTCGATGCCGGGGCCTAAGACCTTGTGTGGAGTCGAGGCCGGAACCTGAGGATTCCTCTCCAGTGCTGACATGGATCTTGGGGTACATCTGGAGTCTCCCCAGGGGAGTCAGTCCTCGTCTCGAATGCAGGCATGCACTTGCGCTTTCCTCCAGAGCGGTAGCAGCAGTGTCACGCAGTCCGCCGCGTGGATCAAAGGATCTATGGTTTTCCCTCGAGTCTTTCCCACGAGGCTTTCCCACGAGGCTTTCCCACAGGGCTGTCCCACGTGCACACGTGGTGGGAGTCGATCCTCGGCTTGAACGTCAAGGCAGTGCAGGGAAAACAGGTTCCTCTGGAATGGACTGACACATCTGGGGGACTCTTGGAATGGTGGCACGACCCTGGAGTTCCTCTCGACTTTCCTGTGCAGAGCGCCTCCTCTTAAGATGCGACGGGAACGCCGGGAATTCTTTCCCTACGAAACAGGGAAAGGATCCCTCATCTCGAGCTAGGAGGCGGAAACGGGGCTCCCCGGATGTGTGCGGGACACCACGTGCTTCCTCTCGAGTGCAGACTGCTATGTCGGGGAACTTCTTGAGTTGCAGCAAGGGTGTGAAGGACCCTTTGGAAGTTCCAGTGGTTAGATGTGATTGGCCTCGAGAAGCCTCAGCGGAAATGGGCCTCATCTCGCCTGGAGGGCAAAACCTCCTGGATTTTCTCGAGTTGCGGCAGGTGCTCTCGACTTACGACGGGGACCTCAGGGACCCTCTCTGGTGGCCTCAGGAAAGGCCAGTCCCCATGCGAGTTCCTCGGGGGCCTCTCGGGATTCCTCTCCCATCGATGCCGGGGCCTAAGACCTTGTGTGGAGTCGGGGCCGGAACCTGAGGATTCCTCTCCAGTGCTGACATGGATCTTGGGGTACTTCTGGAGTCTCCCCAGGGGAGTCAGTCCTCGTCTCGAATGTGGGCATGCACTTGCGCTTTCCTCCAGAGCGGTAGCAGCAGTGTCACGCAGTCCGCCGCGGGGATCAAAGGATCTATGGTTTTCCCTCGAGTCTTTCCCACGAGGCTTTCCCACGAGGCTTTCCCACAGGGCTGTCCCACGTGCACACGTGGTGGGAGTCGATCCTCGGCTTAAACGTCAAGGCAGTGCAGGGAAAACAGGTTTCTCTGGAATGGATTGACAAATCTGGGGGACTCTTGGAATGGTGGCACGACCCTGGAGTTCCTCTCCCTTTCCTGTGGAGAGCGCCTCCTCTTGAGATGCGACGGGAACGCCGGGAATTCTTTCCCTACGAAACAGGGAAAGGATCCCTCATCTCGAGCTAGGAGGCGGAAACGGGGCTCCCCTGGATGTGTGCGGGACCCACGTGCTTCCTCACGAGTGGAGACGAGTATGTCGGGGAACTTCTTGAGTTGCAGCAAGGGTGTCAAGGACCCTTTGGAAGTTCCAGTGGTTAGACGTGATTAGCCACCAGAAGCCTCAGCGGAAATGGGCCTCATCTCGCCTGGAGGGCAAAACCTCCTGGATTTTCTGGAGTTGCGGCAGGTGCTCTCGACTTACGACGGGGACCTCAGGGACCCGCTCTGGTGGCCTCAGGAAAGGCCAGTCCCCATGCGAGTTCCTCGGGGGCCTCTCGGGATTCCTCTCCCTTCGATGCCGGGGCCTAAGACCTTGTGTGGAGTCGGGGCCGGAACCTGAGGATTCCTCTCCAGTGCTGACATGGATCTTGGGGTACTTCTGGAGTCTCCCCAGGGGAGTCAGTCCTCGTCTCGAATCGGGCATGCACTTGCGCTTTCCTCCAGAGCGGTAGCAGCAGTGTCACGCAGTCCACCGCGTGGATCAAAGGATCTATGGTTTTCCCACGAGGCTTTCCCACTGGGTTGTCCCACGTGCACACGTGGTGGGAGTCGATCCTCGGCTTGAACGTCAAGGCAGTGCAGGGAAAACTGGTTCCTCTGGAATGGACTGACACATCTGGGGGTCTCTTGGAATGGTGGCACGACCCTGGAGTTCCTCTCGCCTTTCCTGTGGAGAGCGCCTCCTCTTGAGATGCGACGGGAATGCCGGGAATTCTTTCCTACGAAACAGGGAAAGGATCCCTCATCTCGAGCTAGGAGGCGGAAACGGGGCTACCCTGGATGTGTGCGGGACCCTCGTGCTTCCTCTCGAGTGGAGACGGGTATGTCGGGGAACTTCTAGAGTTGCAGCAAGGGCGTGAAGGACCCTTTGGAAGTTCAAGTGGTTAGATGTGATTAGCCTCGAGAAGCCTCAGCGGAAATGGGCTTCATCTCGCCTGGAGGGCAAAATCTCCTGGATTTTCTCGAGTTGCGGCAGGTGCTCTCGACTTACGACGGGGACCTCAGGGACCCGCTCTGGTGACCTCAGGAAAGGGCAGTCCCCATGCGAGTTCCTCGGGGGCCTCTCGGGATTCCTCTCCCGTCGATGCCGGGGCCGAAGACCTTGTGTGGAGTCGGGGCCGGAACCTGAGGATCCCTCTCCAGTGCTGACATGGATCTTGGGGTATTTCTGGAGTCTCCCCAGGGGAGTCAGTCCTCGTCTGGGATGCGGGCATGCACTTGCGCTATCCTCCAGAGCGGTAGCAGCAGTGTCACGCAGTCCGCCGCGTGCATCAAAGGATCTATGATTTTCCCACGAGTCTTTCCCACGAGGCTTTCCCACGAGGCTTTCCCACAGGGCTTTCCCACGTGCACACGTGGTGGGAGTCGATCCTCGGCTTGAACGTCAAGGCAGTGCAGGGAAAACATGTTCCTCTGGAATGGACTGACATATCTGGGGGACTCTTTGAATGGTGGCACGACGCTGGAGTCCTCTCGCCTTTCCTGTGGAGAGCGCCTCCTCTTGAGATGCGACGGGAACGCCGGGAATTCTTTCCCTACGAAACAGGGAAAGGATCCCTCATCTCGAGCTAGGAGGCGGAAACGGGGCTCCCCTGGATGTGTGCGGGACCCCACGTGCTTCCTCTCGAGTGGAGACGGGTATGTCGGGGAACTTCTTGAGTTGCAGCAATGGTGTGAAGGACCCTTTGGAAGTTCCAGTGGTTAGACGTGATTAGCCTCGAGAAGCCTCAGCGGAAATGGGCCTCATCTCGCCTGGAGGGCAAAACCTCCTGGATTTTCTCGAGTTGCGGCAGGTGCTCTCGACTTACGACGGGGACCTCAGGGACCCGCTCTGGTGGCCTCAGGAAAGGCCAGTCCCCATGCGACTTCCTCGGGTCCTCTCGGGATTCCTCTCCCGTCGATGCTGGGGCCTAAGACCTTGTGTGGAGTCGGGGCCGGAACCTGAGGATTCCTCTCCAGTGCTGACATGGATCTTGGGGTACTTCTGGAGTCTCCCCAGGGGAGTCAGTCCTCGTCTCGAATGCGGGCATGCACTTGCGCTTTCCTCCAGAGCGGTAGCAGCAGTGTCACGCAGTCCTCCGCGTGGATCAAAGGATCTATGGTTTTCCCTCGAGTCTTTCCCACGAGGCTTTCCCACGAGGCTTTCCCACAGGGCTGTCCCACGTGCACACGTGGTGGGAGTCGATCCTCGGCTTGAACGTCAAGGCAGTGCAGGGAAAACTGGTTCCTCTGGAATGGACTGACACATCTGGGGGTCTCTTGGAATGGTGGCACGACCCTGGAGTTCCTCTCGCCTTTCCTGTGGAGAGCGCCTCCTCTTGAGATGCGACGGGAATGCCGGGAATTCTTTCCTACGAAACAGGGAAAGGATCCCTCATCTCGAGCTAGGAGGCGGAAACGGGGCTACCCTGGATGTGTGCGGGACCCTCGTGCTTCCTCTCGAGTGGAGACGGGTATGTCGGGGAACTTCTAGAGTTGCAGCAAGGGCGTGAAGGACCCTTTGGAAGTTCAAGTGGTTAGATGTGATTAGCCTCGAGAAGCCTCAGCGGAAATGGGCTTCATCTCGCCTGGAGGGCAAAATCTCCTGGATTTTCTCGAGTTGCGGCAGGTGCTCTCGACTTACGACGGGGACCTCAGGGACCCGCTCTGGTGACCTCAGGAAAGGGCAGTCCCCATGCGAGTTCCTCGGGGGCCTCTCGGGATTCCTCTCCCGTCGATGCCGGGGCCGAAGACCTTGTGTGGAGTCGGGGCCGGAACCTGAGGATCCCTCTCCAGTGCTGACATGGATCTTGGGGTATTTCTGGAGTCTCCCCAGGGGAGTCAGTCCTCGTCTGGGATGCGGGCATGCACTTGCGCTATCCTCCAGAGCGGTAGCAGCAGTGTCACGCAGTCCGCCGCGTGCATCAAAGGATCTATGATTTTCCCACGAGTCTTTCCCACGAGGCTTTCCCACGAGGCTTTCCCACAGGGCTTTCCCACGTGCACACGTGGTGGGAGTCGATCCTCGGCTTGAACGTCAAGGCAGTGCAGGGAAAACATGTTCCTCTGGAATGGACTGACATATCTGGGGGACTCTTTGAATGGTGGCACGACGCTGGAGTCCTCTCGCCTTTCCTGTGGAGAGCGCCTCCTCTTGAGATGCGACGGGAACGCCGGGAATTCTTTCCCTACGAAACAGGGAAAGGATCCCTCATCTCGAGCTAGGAGGCGGAAACGGGGCTCCCCTGGATGTGTGCGGGACCCCACGTGCTTCCTCTCGAGTGGAGACGGGTATGTCGGGGAACTTCTTGAGTTGCAGCAAGGGTGTGAAGGACCCTTTGGAAGTTCCAGTGGTTAGACGTGATTAGCCTCGAGAAGCCTCAGCGGAAATGGGCCTCATCTCGCCTGGAGGGCAAAACCTCCTGGATTTTCTCGAGTTGCGCCAGGTGCTCTCGACTTACGACGGGGACCTCAGGGACCCGCTCTGGCCGCCTCAGGAAAGGCCAGTCCCCATGCGAGTTCCTCGGGGGCCTCTCGGGATTCCTCTCCCTTCGATGCCGGGGCCTAAGACCTTGTGTGGAGTCGGGGCCGGATCCTGAGGATTCCTCTCCAGTGCTGACATGGATCTTGGGGTACTTCTGGAGTCTCCCCAGGGGAGTCAGACCTCGTCTCGAATGCGGGCATGCATTTGCGCTTTCCTCCAGAGCGGTAGCAGCAGTGTCACGCAGTCCTCCGCGTGGATCAAAGGATCTATGGTTTTCCCTCGAGTCTTTCCCACGAGGCTTTCCCACGAGGCTTTCCCACAGGGCTGTCCCACGTGCACACGTGGTGGGAGTCGATCCTCGGCTTGAACGTCAAGGCAGTGCAGGGAAAACAGGTTCCTCTGGAATGGACTGACACATCTGGGGGACTCTTGGAATGGTGTCACTACCCTGGAGTACCTCTCGCCTTTCCTGTGGAGAGCGCCTCCTCTTGAGATGCGACGGGAACGCCGGGAATTCTTTCCCTACGAAACAGGGAAAGGATCCCTCATCTCGAGCTGGGAGGCGAAAACGGGGCTCCCCTGGATGTGTGCGGGACCCACGTGCTTCCTCTCGAGTGGAGACGGGTATGTCGGGGAACTTCTTGAGTTGCAGCAATGGTGTGAAGGACCCTTTGGAAGTTCCAGTGGTTAGACGAGATTAGCCACGAGAAGCCTCAGCGGAAATGGGCCTCATCTCGCCTGGAGGGCAAAACCTCCTGGATTTTCTCGAGTTGCGGCAGGTGCTCTCGACTTACGACGGGGACCTCAGGGACCCGCTCTGGTGGCCTCAGGAAAGGCCAGTCCCCATGCGAGTTCCTCGGGGGCCTCTCGGGATTCCTCTCCCGTCGATGCCGGGGCCTAAGACCTTGTGTGGAGTCGGGGCCGGAACCTGAGGATTCCTCTCCAGTGCTGACATGGATCTTGGGGTACTTCTGGAGTCTCCCCAGGGGAGTCAGTCCTCGTCTCGAATGCGGGCATGCACTTGCGCTTTCCTCCAGAGCGGTAGCAGCAGTGTCACGCAGTCCGCCGCGTGGATCAAAGGATCTATGGTTTTCCCTCGAGTCTTTCCCACGAGGCTTTCCCACGAGGCTTTCCCACAGGGCTGTCCCACGTGCACACGTGGTGGGAGTCGATCCTCGGCTTGAACGTCAAGGCAGTGCAGGGAAAACAGGTTCCTCTGGAATGGACTGACACATCTGGGGGACTCTTGGAATGGTGGCACGACCCTGGAGTTCCTCTCGCCTTTCCTGTGGAGAGCGCCTCCTCTTGAGATGCGACGGGAACGCCGGGAATTCTTTCCCTACGAAACAGGGAAAAGATCCCTCATCTGGAGCTGGGAGGCGGAAACGGGGCTCCCCTGGATGTGTGCGGGACCCACGTGCTTCCTCTCGAGTGGAGACGGGTATGTAGGGGAACTTCTTGAGTTGCAGCAAGGGTGTGAAGGACCCTTTGGAAGTTCCAGTGGTTAGACGTGATTAGCCTCGAGAAGCCTCAGCGGAAATGGGCCTCATCTCGCCTGGAGGGCAAAACCTCCTGGATTTTCTCGAGTTGCGGTAGGTGCTCTCGACTTACTACAGGGACCTCAGGGACCCGCTCTGGTGGCCTCAGGAAAGGCCAGTCCCCATGCGAGTTCCTCGGGGGCCTCTCGGTATTCCTCTCCCGTCGATGCCGGGGCCTAAGACCTTGTGTGGAGTCGGGGCCGGAACCTGAGGATTCCTCTCCAGTGCTGACATGGATCTTGGGGTACTTCTGGAGTCTCCCCAGGGGAGTCAGTCCTCGTCTCGAATGCGGGCATGCACTTGCGCTTTCCTCCAGAGCGGTAGCAGCAGTGTCACGCAGTCCGCCGCGTGGATCAAAGGATCTATGGTTTTCCCTCGAGTCTTTCCCACGAGGCTTTCCCACGAGGCTTTCCCACAGGGCTGTCCCACGTGCACACGTGGTGGGAGTCGATCCTCGGCTTGAACGTCAAGGCAGTGCAGGGAAAACAGGTTCCTCTGGAATGGACTGACACATCTGGGGGACTCTTGGAATGGTGGCACGACCCTGGAGTTCCTCTCGCCTTTCCTGTGGAGAGCGCCTCCTCTTGAGATGCGACGGGAACGCCGGGAATTCTTTCCCTACGAAACAGGGAAAGGATCCCTCATCTCGAGCTAGGAGGCGGAAACGGGGCTCCCCTGGATGTGTGCGGGACCCACGTGCTTCCTCTCGAGTGGAGACGGGTATGTCGGGGAACTTCTTGAGTTGCAGCAAGGGTGTGAAGGACCCTTTGGAAGTTCCAGTGGTTAGACGTGATTAGCCTCGAGAAGCCTCAGCGGAAATGGGCGTCATCTCGCCTGGAGGTCAAAACGTCCTGGATTTTCTCGAGTTGCGGCAGGTGCTCTCGACTTACGACGTGGACCTCAGGGATCCGCTCTGGTGGCCTCAGGAAATGCCAGGCCCCATGCGAGTTCCTCGGAGGCCTCTCGGGTTTCCTCTCCCGTCGATGCCGGGGCCTAAGACCTTGTGTGGAGTCGGGGCCGGAACCTGAGGATTCCTCTCCAGTGCTGACATGGATTTTGGGGTACTTCTGGAGTCTCCCCAGGGGAGTCAGTCCTCGTCTAGAATGCGAGCATGCACTTGTGCTTTCCTCCAGAGCGGTAGCAGCAGTGTCACGCAGTCCGCCGCGTGGATCAAAGGATCTATGGTTTTCCCTCGAGTCTTTCCCACGAGGCTTTCCCACGAGGCTTTCCCACAGGGCTGTCCCACGTGCACACGTGGTGGGAGTCGATCCTCGGCTTGAACGTCAAGGCAGTGAAGGGAAAACAGGTCCTCTTGAATGGACTGACACATCTGGGGGACTCTTGGAATGGTACCACGACCCTGGAGTTCCTCTCGCCTTTCCTGTGGAGAGCGTCTCCTCTTGAGATGCGACGAGAACGCCGGGAATTCTTTCCCTGCGAAACAGGGAAAGGATCCCTCATCTCGAGCTAGGAGGCGGAAACGGGGCTCCCCTGGATGTGTGCGGGACCCCACGTGCTTCCTCTCGAGTGGAGACGGGTATGTCCCGGAACTGCTTGAGTTGCAGCAAGGGTGTGAAGGACCCTTTGGAAGTTCCAGTGGTTAGATATGATTAGCCCCGAGAAGCCTCATCGGAAATGGGCCTCATCTCGCCTGGAGGGCAAAACCTCCTGGATTTTCTCGAGTTGCGGCAGGTGCTCTCGACTTACGACGCGGACCTCAGGGACCCGCTCTGGTGGCCTCAGGAAAGGCCAGTCCCCATGCGAGTTCCTCGGGGGCCTCTCGGGATTCCTCTCCCGTCGATGCCGGGGCCTAAGACCTTGTGTGGAGTCGGGGCCGGAACCTGAGGATTCCTCTCCAGTGCTGACATGGATCTTGGGGTACTTCTGGAGTCTCCCCAGGGGAGTCAGTCCTCGTCTCGAATGCGGGCATGCACTTGCGCTTTCCTCCAGAGCGGTAGCAGCAGTGTCACGCAGTCCGCCGCGTGGATCAAAGGATCTATGGTTTTCCCTCGAGTCTTTCCCACGAGGCTTTCCCACGAGGCTTTCCCACAGGGCTGTCCCACGAGCACACGTGGTGGGAGTCGATCCTCGGCTTGAACGTCAAGGCAGTGCAGGGAAAACAGGTTCCTCTGGAATGGACTGACACATCTGGGGGACTCTTGGAATGGTGGCACGACCCTGGAGTTCCTCTCGCCTTTCCTGTGGAGAGCGCCTCCTCTTGAGATGCGACGGGAACGCCGGGAATTCTTTCCCTACGAAACAGGGAAAGGATCCCTCATCTCGAGCTAGGAGGCGGAAACGGGGCTCCCCTGGATGTGTGCGGGACCCACGTGCTTCCTCTCGAGTGGAGACGGGTATGTCGGGGAACTTCTTGAGTTGCAGCAAGGGTGTGAAGGACCGTTTGGAAGTTCCAGTGGTTAGACGTGATTAGCCTCGAGAAGCCTCAGCGGAAATGGGCCTCATCTCGCCTGGAGGGCAAAACCTCCTGGATTTTCTCGAGTTGCGGCAGGTGCTCTCGACTTACGACGGGGACCTCAGGGACCCGCTCTGGTGGCCTCAGGAAAGGCCAGTCCCCATGCGACTTCCTCGGGGGCCTCTCGGGATTCCTCTCCCGTGGATGCCGGGGCCGAAGACCTTGTGTGGAGTCGGGGCCGGAACCTGAGGATCCCTCTCCAGTGCTGACATGGATCTTGGGGTACTTCTGGAGTCTCCCCAGGGGAGTCAGTCCTCGTCTCGAATGTGGGCATGCATTGTGCTTTCCTCCAGAGCGGTAGCAGCAGTGTCACGCAGTCCGCCGCGTGGATCAAATGATCTATGGTTTTCCCTCGAGTCTTTCCCACGAGGCTTTCCCACGAGGCTTTCCCACAAGGCTGTCCCACGTGCACACGTGGTGGGAGTCGATCCTCGGCTTGAACGTCAAGGCAGTGCAGGGAAAACAGGTTCCTCTGGAATGGACTGACACATCTGGGGGACTCTTGGAATGGTGGCACGATCCTGGAGTTCCTCTCGCCTTTCCTGTGGAGAGCGCCTTCTCTGGAGATGCGACGGGAACGCCGGGAATTCTTTCCCTACGAAACAGGGAAAGGATCCCTCATCTCGAGCTAGGAGGCGGAAACGGGGCTCCCCTGGATGTGTGCGGGACCCACGTGCTTCCTCTCGAGTGGAGACGGGTATGTCGGGGAACTTCTTGAGTTGCAGCAAGGGTGTGAAGGACCCTTTGGAAGTTCCAGTGGTTAGACGTGATTAGCCTCGAGAAGCCTCAGCGGAAATGGGCCTCATCTCGCCTGGAGGGCAAAACCTCCTGGATTTTCTCGAGTTGGGCAGGTGCTCTCGACTTACGACGGGGACCTCAGGGAGCCGCTCTGGTGGCCTCAGGAAAGGCCAGTCCCCATGTGAGTTCCTCGGGGGCCTCTCGGGATTCCTCTCCCGTCGATGCCGGGGCCTAAGACCTTGTGTGGAGTCGGGGCCGGAACCTGAGGATTCCTCTCCAGTGCTGACATGGATCTTGGGGTACTTCTGGAGTCTCCCCAGGGGAGTCAGTCCTCGTCTCGAATGCGGGCATGCACTTGCGCTTTCCTCCAGAGCGGTAGCAGCAGTGTCACGCAGTCCGCCGCGTGGATCAAAGGATCTATGGTTTTCCCTCGAGTCTTTCCCACGAGGCTTTCCCACGAGGCTTTCCCACAGGGCTGTCCCACGTGCACACGTGGTGGGAGTCGATCCTCGGCTTGAACGTCAAGGCAGTGCAGGGAAAACAGGTTCCTCTGGAATGGACTGACACATCTGGGGGACACTTGGAATGGTGGCACGACCCTGGAGTTCCTCTCGCCTTTCCTGTGGAGAGCGCCTCCTCTTGAGATGCGACGGGAACGCCGGGAATTCTTTCCCTACGAAACAGGGAAAGGATCCCTCATCTCGAGCTAGGAGGCGGAAACGGGGCTCCCCTGGATGTGTGCGGGACCCACGTGCTTCCTCTCGAGTGGAGACGGGTATGTCGGGGAACTTCTTGAGTTGCAGCAAGGGTGTGAAGGACCCTTTGGAAGTTCCAGTGGTTAGACGTGATTAGCCTCGAGAAGCCTCAGCGGAAATGGGCGTCATCTCGCCTGGAGGTCAAAACGTCCTGGATTTTCTCGAGTTGCGGCAGGTGCTCTCGACTTACGACGTGGACCTCAGGGATCCGCTCTGGTGGCCTCAGGAAATGCCAGGCCCCATGCGAGTTCCTCGGAGGCCTCTCGGGTTTCCTCTCCCGTCGATGCCGGGGCCTAAGACCTTGTGTGGAGTCGGGGCCGGAACCTGAGGATTCCTCTCCAGTGCTGACATGGATTTTGGGGTACTTCTGGAGTCTCCCCAGGGGAGTCAGTCCTCGTCTAGAATGCGAGCATGCACTTGTGCTTTCCTCCAGAGCGGTAGCAGCAGTGTCACGCAGTCCGCCGCGTGGATCAAAGGATCTATGGTTTTCCCTCGAGTCTTTCCCACGAGGCTTTCCCACGAGGCTTTCCCACAGGGCTGTCCCACGTGCACACGTGGTGGGAGTCGATCCTCGGCTTGAACGTCAAGGCAGTGAAGGGAAAACAGGTCCTCTTGAATGGACTGACACATCTGGGGGACTCTTGGAATGGTACCACGACCCTGGAGTTCCTCTCGCCTTTCCTGTGGAGAGCGTCTCCTCTTGAGATGCGACGAGAACGCCGGGAATTCTTTCCCTGCGAAACAGGGAAAGGATCCCTCATCTCGAGCTAGGAGGCGGAAACGGGGCTCCCCTGGATGTGTGCGGGACCCCACGTGCTTCCTCTCGAGTGGAGACGGGTATGTCCCGGAACTGCTTGAGTTGCAGCAAGGGTGTGAAGGACCCTTTGGAAGTTCCAGTGGTTAGATATGATTAGCCCCGAGAAGCCTCATCGGAAATGGGCCTCATCTCGCCTGGAGGGCAAAACCTCCTGGATTTTCTCGAGTTGCGGCAGGTGCTCTCGACTTACGACGCGGACCTCAGGGACCCGCTCTGGTGGCCTCAGGAAAGGCCAGTCCCCATGCGAGTTCCTCGGGGGCCTCTCGGGATTCCTCTCCCGTCGATGCCGGGGCCTAAGACCTTGTGTGGAGTCGGGGCCGGAACCTGAGGATTCCTCTCCAGTGCTGACATGGATCTTGGGGTACTTCTGGAGTCTCCCCAGGGGAGTCAGTCCTCGTCTCGAATGCGGGCATGCACTTGCGCTTTCCTCCAGAGCGGTAGCAGCAGTGTCACGCAGTCCGCCGCGTGGATCAAAGGATCTATGGTTTTCCCTCGAGTCTTTCCCACGAGGCTTTCCCACGAGGCTTTCCCACAGGGCTGTCCCACGAGCACACGTGGTGGGAGTCGATCCTCGGCTTGAACGTCAAGGCAGTGCAGGGAAAACAGGTTCCTCTGGAATGGACTGACACATCTGGGGGACTCTTGGAATGGTGGCACGACCCTGGAGTTCCTCTCGCCTTTCCTGTGGAGAGCGCCTCCTCTTGAGATGCGACGGGAACGCCGGGAATTCTTTCCCTACGAAACAGGGAAAGGATCCCTCATCTCGAGCTAGGAGGCGGAAACGGGGCTCCCCTGGATGTGTGCGGGACCCACGTGCTTCCTCTCGAGTGGAGACGGGTATGTCGGGGAACTTCTTGAGTTGCAGCAAGGGTGTGAAGGACCGTTTGGAAGTTCCAGTGGTTAGACGTGATTAGCCTCGAGAAGCCTCAGCGGAAATGGGCCTCATCTCGCCTGGAGGGCAAAACCTCCTGGATTTTCTCGAGTTGCGGCAGGTGCTCTCGACTTACGACGGGGACCTCAGGGACCCGCTCTGGTGGCCTCAGGAAAGGCCAGTCCCCATGCGACTTCCTCGGGGGCCTCTCGGGATTCCTCTCCCGTGGATGCCGGGGCCGAAGACCTTGTGTGGAGTCGGGGCCGGAACCTGAGGATCCCTCTCCAGTGCTGACATGGATCTTGGGGTATTTCTGGAGTCTCCCCAGGGGAGTCAGTCCTCGTCTGGGATGCGGGCATGCACTTGCGCTATCCTCCAGAGCGGTAGCAGCAGTGTCACGCAGTCCGCCGTGTGCATCAAAGGATCTATGATTTTCCCACGAGTCTTTCCCACGAGGCTTTCCCACGAGGCTTTCCCACAGGGCTTTCCCACGTGCACACGTGGTGGGAGTCGATCCTCGGCTTGAACGTCAAGGCAGTGCAGGGAAAACAGGTTCCTCTGGAATGGACTGACATATCAGGGTGACTCTTTGAATGGTGGCACGACGCTGGAGTCCTCTCGCCTTTCCTGTGGAGAGCGCCTCCTCTTGAGATGCGACGGGAACGCCGGGAATTCTTTCCCTACGAAACAGGGAAAGGATCCCTCATCTCGAGCTAGGAGGCGGAAACGGGGCTCCCCTGGATGTGTGCGGGACCCCACGTGCTTCCTCTCGAGTGGAGACGGGTATGTCGGGGAACTTCTTGAGTTGCAGCAAGGGTGTGAAGGACCCTTTGGAAGTTCCAGTGGTTAGACGTGATTAGCCTCGAGAAGCCTCAGCGGAAATGGGCCTCATCTCGCCTGGAGGGCAAAACCTCCTGGATTTTCTCGAGTTGCGCCAGGTGCTCTCGACTTACGACGGGGACCTCAGGGACCCGCTCTGGTCGCCTCAGGAAAGGCCAGTCCCCATGCGAGTTCCTCGGGGGTCTCTCGGCATTCCTCTCCCATCGATGCCGGGGCCTAAGACCTTGTGTGGAGTCGGGGCCGGAACCTGAGGATTCCTCTCCAGTGCTGACATGGATCTTGGGGTACTTCTGGAGTCTCCCCAGGGGAGTCAGTCCTAGTCTCGAATGCGGGCATGCACTTGCGCTTTCCTCCAGAGCGGTAGCAGCAGTGTCACGCAGTCCGCCGCGTGGATCAAAGGATCTATGGTTTTCCCTCGAGTCTTTCCCACGAGGCTTTCCCACGAGGCTTTGCCACAGGTCTGTCCCACGTGCACACGTGGTGGGAGTCGATCCTCGGCTTGAACGTCAAGGCAGTGCAGGGAAAACAGGTTCCTCTGGAATGGACTGACACATCTGGGGGACTCTTGGAATGGTGGCACGACCCTGGAGTTCCTCTTGCCTTTCCTGTGGAGAGCGCCTCCTCTTGAGATGCGACGGGAACACCGGGAATTCTTTCCCTAAGAAACAGGGAAAGGATCCCTCATCTCGAGCTAGGAGGCGGAAACGGGGCTCCCCTGGATGTGTGCGGGATACCACGTGCTTCCTATCGAGTGGAGACGGGTATGTCGGGGAACTTCTTGAGTAGCAGCAAGGGTGTGAAGGACCCTTTGGAAGTTCCAGTGGTTAGATGTGATTGGCCTCGAGAAGCCTCAGCGGAAATGGGCCTCATCTCGCCTGGAGGGCAAAACCTCCTGGATTTTCTCGAGTTGCGGCATGTGCTCTCGACTTACGACGGGGACCTCAGGGACCCGCTCTGGTGGCCTAAGGAAAGGCCAGTCCCCATGTGAGTTCCTCGGGGGCCTCTCGGGATTCCTCTCCCGTCGATGCCGGGGCCTAAGACCTTGTGTGGAGTCGGGGCCGGAACCTGAGGATTCCTCTCCACTGCTGACATGGATCTTGGGGTACTTCTGGAGTCTCCCCAGGGGAGTCAGTCCTCGTCTCGAATGCGGGCATGCACTTGCGCTTTCCTCCAGAGCGGTAGCAGCAGTGTCACGCAGTCCGCCGCGTGGATCAAAGGATCTATGGTTTTCCCTCGAGTCTTTCCCACGAGGCTTTCCCACGAGGCTTTCCCACAGGGCTGTCCCACGTGCACACGTGGTGGGAGTCGATCCTCGGCTTGAACGTCAAGGCAGTGCAGGGAAAACAGGTTCCTCTGGAATGGACTGACACATCTGGGGGACTCTTGGAATGGTGGCACGACCCTGGAGTTCCTCTCGCCTTTCCGGTGGAGAGCGCCTCCTCTTGAGATGCGACGGGAACGCCGGGAATTCTTTCCCTACGAAACAGGGAAAGGATCCCTCATCTCGAGCTAGGAGGCGGAAACGGGGCTCCCCTGGATGTGTGCGGGACCCCACGTGCTTCCTCTCGAGTGGAGACGGGTATGTCGGGGAACTTCTTGAGTTGCAGGAAGGGTGTGAAGGACCCTTTGGAAGTTCCAGTGGTTAGACGTGATTAGCCTCGAGAAGCCTCAGCGGAAATGGGCCTCATCTCGCCTGCAGGGCAAAACCTCCTGGATTTTCTCGAGTTGCGGCAGGTGCTCTCGACTTACGACGGGGACCTCAGGGACCCGCTCTGGTGGCCTCAGGAAAGGCCAGTCCCCATGCGAGTTCCTCGGGGGCCTCTCGGGATACCTCTCCCGTCGATGCCGGGGCCTAAGACCTTGTGTGGAGTCGGGGCCAGAACCTGAGGATTCCTCTGCAGTGCTGACATGGATCTTGGGGTACTTCTGGAGTCTCCCCAGGGGAGTCAGTCCTCGTCTCGAATGCGGGCATGCACTTGCGCTTTCCTCCAGAGCGGTAGCAGCAGTGTCACGCAGTCCGCCGCGTGGATCAAAGGATCTATGGTTTTCCCTCGAGTCTTTCCCACGAGGCTTTCCCACGAGGCTTTCCCACAGGGCTGTCCCACGTGCACAGGTGGTGGGAGTCGATCCTCGGCTTGAACGTCAAGGCAGTGCAGGGAAAACATGTTCCTCTGGAATGGACTGACATATCTGGGGGTCTCTTTGAATGGTGGCACGACGCTGGAGTCCTCTCGCCTTTCCTGTGGAGAGCGCCTCCTCTTGAGATGCGACGGGAACGCCGGGAATTCTTTCCCTACGAAACAGGGAAAGGATCCCTCATCTCGAGCTAGGAGGCGGAAACGGGGCTCCCCTGGATGTGTGCGGGACCCCACGTGCTTCCTCTCGAGTGGAGACGGGTATGTCGGGGAACTTCTTGAGTTGCAGCAAGGGTGTGAAGGACCCTTTGGAAGTTCCAGTGGTTAGACGTGATTAGCCTCGAGAAGCCTCAGCGGAAATGGGCCTCATCTCGCCTGGAGGGCAAAACCTCCTGGATTTTCTCGAGTTGCGGCAGGTGCTCTCGACTTACGACGGGGACCTCAGGGACCCGCTCTGGTGGCCTCAGGAAAGGCCAGTCCCCATGCGAGTTCCTCGGGGGTCTCTCGGCATTCCTCTCCCGTCGATGCCGGGGCCTAAGACCTTGTGTGGAGTCGGGGCCGGAACCTGAGGATTCCTCTGCAGTGCTGACATGGATCTTGGGGTACTTCTGGAGTCTCCCCAGGGGAGTCAGTCCTCGTCTCGAATGCGGGCATGCACTTGCGCTTTCCTCCAGAGCGGTAGCAGCAGTGTCACGCAGTCCGCCGCGTGGATCAAAGGATCTATGGTTTTCCCTCGAGTCTTTCCCACGAGGCTTTCCCACGAGGCTTTCCCACAGGGCTGTCCCACGTGCACACGTGGTGGGAGTCGATCCTCGGCTTGAACGTCAAGGCAGTGCAGGGAAAACAGGTTCCTCTGGAATGGACTGACATATCAGGGTGACTCTTTGAATGGTGGCACGACGCTGGAGTCCTCTCGCCTTTCCTGTGGAGAGCGCCTCCTCTTGAGATGCGACGGGAACGCCGGGAATTCTTTCCCTACGAAACAGGGAAAGGATCCCTCATCTCGAGCTAGGAGGCGGAAACGGGGCTCCCCTGGATGTGTGCGGGACCCCACGTGCTTCCTCTCGAGTGGAGACGGGTATGTCGGGGAACTTCTTGAGTTGCAGCAAGGGTGTGAAGGACCCTTTGGAAGTTCCAGTGGTTAGACGTGATTAGCCTCGAGAAGCCTCAGCGGAAATGGGCCTCATCTCGCCTGGAGGGCAAAACCTCCTGGATTTTCTCGAGTTGCGCCAGGTGCTCTCGACTTACGACGGGGACCTCAGGGACCCGCTCTGGTCGCCTCAGGAAAGGCCAGTCCCCATGCGAGTTCCTCGGGGGTCTCTCGGCATTCCTCTCCCATCGATGCCGGGGCCTAAGACCTTGTGTGGAGTCGGGGCCGGAACCTGAGGATTCCTCTCCAGTGCTGACATGGATCTTGGGGTACTTCTGGAGTCTCCCCAGGGGAGTCAGTCCTAGTCTCGAATGCGGGCATGCACTTGCGCTTTCCTCCAGAGCGGTAGCAGCAGTGTCACGCAGTCCGCCGCGTGGATCAAAGGATCTATGGTTTTCCCTCGAGTCTTTCCCACGAGGCTTTCCCACGAGGCTTTGCCACAGGTCTGTCCCACGTGCACACGTGGTGGGAGTCGATCCTCGGCTTGAACGTCAAGGCAGTGCAGGGAAAACAGGTTCCTCTGGAATGGACTGACACATCTGGGGGACTCTTGGAATGGTGGCACGACCCTGGAGTTCCTCTTGCCTTTCCTGTGGAGAGCGCCTCCTCTTGAGATGCGACGGGAACACCGGGAATTCTTTCCCTAAGAAACAGGGAAAGGATCCCTCATCTCGAGCTAGGAGGCGGAAACGGGGCTCCCCTGGATGTGTGCGGGATACCACGTGCTTCCTATCGAGTGGAGACGGGTATGTCGGGGAACTTCTTGAGTAGCAGCAAGGGTGTGAAGGACCCTTTGGAAGTTCCAGTGGTTAGATGTGATTGGCCTCGAGAAGCCTCAGCGGAAATGGGCCTCATCTCGCCTGGAGGGCAAAACCTCCTGGATTTTCTCGAGTTGCGGCATGTGCTCTCGACTTACGACGGGGACCTCAGGGACCCGCTCTGGTGGCCTAAGGAAAGGCCAGTCCCCATGTGAGTTCCTCGGGGGCCTCTCGGGATTCCTCTCCCGTCGATGCCGGGGCCTAAGACCTTGTGTGGAGTCGGGGCCGGAACCTGAGGATTCCTCTCCACTGCTGACATGGATCTTGGGGTACTTCTGGAGTCTCCCCAGGGGAGTCAGTCCTCGTCTCGAATGCGGGCATGCACTTGCGCTTTCCTCCAGAGCGGTAGCAGCAGTGTCACGCAGTCCGCCGCGTGGATCAAAGGATCTATGGTTTTCCCTCGAGTCTTTCCCACGAGGCTTTCCCACGAGGCTTTCCCACAGGGCTGTCCCACGTGCACACGTGGTGGGAGTCGATCCTCGGCTTGAACGTCAAGGCAGTGCAGGGAAAACAGGTTCCTCTGGAATGGACTGACACATCTGGGGGACTCTTGGAATGGTGGCACGACCCTGGAGTTCCTCTCGCCTTTCCGGTGGAGAGCGCCTCCTCTTGAGATGCGACGGGAACGCCGGGAATTCTTTCCCTACGAAACAGGGAAAGGATCCCTCATCTCGAGCTAGGAGGCGGAAACGGGGCTCCCCTGGATGTGTGCGGGACCCCACGTGCTTCCTCTCGAGTGGAGACGGGTATGTCGGGGAACTTCTTGAGTTGCAGGAAGGGTGTGAAGGACCCTTTGGAAGTTCCAGTGGTTAGACGTGATTAGCCTCGAGAAGCCTCAGCGGAAATGGGCCTCATCTCGCCTGCAGGGCAAAACCTCCTGGATTTTCTCGAGTTGCGGCAGGTGCTCTCGACTTACGACGGGGACCTCAGGGACCCGCTCTGGTGGCCTCAGGAAAGGCCAGTCCCCATGCGAGTTCCTCGGGGGCCTCTCGGGATACCTCTCCCGTCGATGCCGGGGCCTAAGACCTTGTGTGGAGTCGGGGCCAGAACCTGAGGATTCCTCTGCAGTGCTGACATGGATCTTGGGGTACTTCTGGAGTCTCCCCAGGGGAGTCAGTCCTCGTCTCGAATGCGGGCATGCACTTGCGCTTTCCTCCAGAGCGGTAGCAGCAGTGTCACGCAGTCCGCCGCGTGGATCAAAGGATCTATGGTTTTCCCTCGAGTCTTTCCCACGAGGCTTTCCCACGAGGCTTTCCCACAGGGCTGTCCCACGTGCACAGGTGGTGGGAGTCGATCCTCGGCTTGAACGTCAAGGCAGTGCAGGGAAAACATGTTCCTCTGGAATGGACTGACATATCTGGGGGTCTCTTTGAATGGTGGCACGACGCTGGAGTCCTCTCGCCTTTCCTGTGGAGAGCGCCTCCTCTTGAGATGCGACGGGAACGCCGGGAATTCTTTCCCTACGAAACAGGGAAAGGATCCCTCATCTCGAGCTAGGAGGCGGAAACGGGGCTCCCCTGGATGTGTGCGGGACCCCACGTGCTTCCTCTCGAGTGGAGACGGGTATGTCGGGGAACTTCTTGAGTTGCAGCAAGGGTGTGAAGGACCCTTTGGAAGTTCCAGTGGTTAGACGTGATTAGCCTCGAGAAGCCTCAGCGGAAATGGGCCTCATCTCGCCTGGAGGGCAAAACCTCCTGGATTTTCTCGAGTTGCGGCAGGTGCTCTCGACTTACGACGGGGACCTCAGGGACCCGCTCTGGTGGCCTCAGGAAAGGCCAGTCCCCATGCGAGTTCCTCGGGGGTCTCTCGGCATTCCTCTCCCGTCGATGCCGGGGCCTAAGACCTTGTGTGGAGTCGGGGCCGGAACCTGAGGATTCCTCTGCAGTGCTGACATGGATCTTGGGGTACTTCTGGAGTCTCCCCAGGGGAGTCAGTCCTCGTCTCGAATGCGGGCATGCACTTGCGCTTTCCTCCAGAGCGGTAGCAGCAGTGTCACGCAGTCCGCCGCGTGGATCAAAGGATCTATGGTTTTCCCTCGAGTCTTTCCCACGAGGCTTTCCCACGAGGCTTTCCCACAGGGCTGTCCCACGTGCACACGTGGTGGGAGTCGATCCTCGGCTTGAACGTCAAGGCAGTGCAGGGAAAACAGGTTCCTCTGGAATGGACTGACACATCTGGGGGTCTCTTGGAATGGTGCCACGACCCTGGAGTTCCTCTCGCCTTTCCTGTGGAGAGCGCCACCTCTTGAGATGCGACGGGAACGCCGGGAATTCTTTCCCTACGAAACAGGGAAAGGATCCCTCATCTCGAGCTAGGAGGCGGAAACGGGGCTCCCCTGGATGTGTGCGGGACGCCACGTGCTTCCTCTCGAGTGGAGACGGGTATGTTCCGGAACTGCTTGAGTTGCAGCAAGGGTGTGAAGGACCCTTTGGAAGTTCCAGTGGTTAGATGTGATTAGCCTCGAGAAGCCTCAGCGGAAATGGGCCTCATCTCGCCTGGAGGGCAAAACCTCCTGGATTTTCTCGAGTTGCGGCAGGTGCTCTCGACTTACGATGGGGACCTCAGGGACCCGCTCTGGTGGCCTCAGGAAAGGTCAGTCCCCATGCGAGTTCCTCGGGGGCCTCTCGGCATTCCTCTCCCGTCGATGCCGGGGCCTAAGACCTTGTGTGGAGTCGGGGCCGGAACCTGAGGATTCCTCTCCAGTGCTGACATGGATCTTGGGGTACTTCTGGAGTCTCCCCAGGGGAGTCAGTCCTCGTCTCGAATGCGGGCATGCACTTGCGCTTTCCTCCAGAGCGGTAGCAGCAGTGTCACGCAGTCCTCCGCGTGGATCAAAGGATCTATGGTTTTCCCTCGAGTCTTTCCAACGAGGCTTTCCCACGAGGCTTTCCCACAGGGCTGTCCCACGTGCACACGTGTTGGGAGTCGATCCTCGGCTTGAACGTCAAGGCAGTGCAGGGAAAACAGGTTCCTCTGGAATGGACTGACACATCTGGGGGACTCTTGGAATGGTGGCACGACCCTGGAGTTCCTCTCGCCTTTCCTGTGGAGAGCGCCTCCTCTTGAGATGCGACGGGAACGCCGGGAATTCCTTCCCTACGAAACAGGGAAAGGATCCCTCATCTCGAGCTAGGATGCGGAAACGGGGCTCCCCTGGATGTGTTTGGGAACCCACGTGCTTCCTCTCGAGTGGAGACGGGTATGTCGGGGAACTTCTTGAGTTGCAGCAAGGGTGTGAATTACCCTTTGGAAGTTCCAGTGGTTAGTCGTGATTAGCCTCGAGAAGCCTCAGAGGAAATGGGCCTCATCTCGCCTGGAGGGCAAAACCTCCTGGATTTTCTCGAGTTGTGGCATGTGCTCTCGACTTACGACGGGGACCTCAGGGACCCGCTCTGGTGACCTCAGGAAAGGCCAGTCCCCATGCGAGTTCCTCGGGGGCCTCTCGGGATTCCTCTCCCGTCAATGCCGGGGCCGAAGACCTTGTGTGGAGTCGGGGCCGGAACCTGAGGATTCCTCTCCAGTGCTGACATGGATCTTGGGGTACTTCTGGAGTCTCCCCAGGGGAGTCAGTCCTCGTCTCGAATGCGGGCATGCACTTGCGCTTTCCTCCAGAGCGGTAGCAGCAGTGTCACGCAGTCCGCCGCGTGGATCAAAGGATCTATGGTTTTCCCTCGAGTCTTTCCCACGAGGCTTTCCCACGAGGCTTTCCCACAGGGCTGTACCTCGTGCACACGTGGTGGGAGTGGATCCTCGGCTTGAACGTCAAGGCAGTGCAGGGAAAACAGGTTCCTCTGGAATGGACTGACACATCTGGGGGACTCTTGGAATGGTGGCACGACCCTGGAGTTCCTCTCGCCTTTCCTGTGGAGAGCGCCTCCTCTTGAGATGCGACGGGAACGCCGGGAATTCTTTCCCTACGAAACAGGGAAAGGATCCCTCATCTCGAGCTAGGAGGCGGAAATGGGGCTCCCCTGGATGTTTGCGGGACCCCATGTGCTTCCTCTCGAGTGGAGACGGGTATGTCGGGGAACTTCTTGAGTTGCAGCAAGGGTGTGAAGGACCCTTTGGAAGTTCCAGTGGTTAGACGTGATTAGCCTCGAGAAGCCTCAGCGGAAATGGGCCTCATCTCGCCTGGAGGGCAAAACCTCCTGGATTTTCTCGAGTTGCGCCAGGTGCTCTCGACTTACGACGGGGACCTCAGGGACCCGCTCTGGTGGCCTCAGGAAAGGCCAGTCCCCATGCGAGTTCCTCGGGGGCCTCTCGGGATTCCTCTCCCGTCGATGCCGGGGCCTAAGACCTTGTGTGGAGTCGGGGCCGGAACCTGAGGATTCCTCTCCAGTGCTGACATGTATCTTGGGGTACTTCTGGAGTCTCCCCAGGGGAGTCAGTCCTCGTCTCGAATGCGGGCATGCACTTGCGCTTTCCTCCAGAGCGGTAGCAGCAGTGTCACGCAGTCCGCCGCGTGGATCAAAGGATCTATGGTTTTCCCTCGAGTCTTTCCCACGAGGCTTTCCCACGAGGCTTTCCCACAGGGCTGTCCCACGTGCACACGTGGTGGGAGTCGATCCTCGGCTTGAACGTCAAGGCAGTGCAGGGAAAACAGGTTCGTCTGGAATGGACTGACATATCTGGGGGTCTTTTGGAATGGTGCCACGACCCTGGAGTTCCTCTCGCCTTTCCTGTGGAGAGCGCCTCCTCTTGAGATGCGACGGGAACGCCGGGAATTCTTTCCCTACGAAACAGGGAAAGGATCCCTCATCTCGAGCTAGGAGGCGGAAACGGGGCTCCCCTGGATGTTTGCGGGACCCCACGTGCTTCCTCTCGAGTGGAGACGGGTATGTTCCGGAACTGCTTGAGTTGCAGCAAGGGTGTGAAGGACCCTTTGGAAGTTCCAGTGGTTAGATGTGATTAGCCTCGAGAAGCCTCAGCGGAAATGGGCCTCATCTCGCCTGGAGGGCAAAACCTCCTGGATTTTCTCGAGTTGCGGCAGGTGCTCTCGACTTACGATGGGGACCTCAGGGACCCGCTCTGGTGGCCTCAGGAAAGGTCAGTCCCCATGCGAGTTCCTCGGGGGCCTCTCGGCATTCCTCTCCCGTCGATGCCGGGGCCTAAGACCTTGTGTGGAGTCGGGGCCGGAACCTGAGGATTCCTCTCCAGTGCTGACATGGATCTTGGGGTACTTCTGGAGTCTCCCCAGGGGAGTCAGTCCTCGTCTCGAATGCGGGCATGCACTTGCGCTTTCCTCCAGAGCGGTAGCAGCAGTGTCACGCAGTCCGCCGCGTGGATCAAAGGATCTATGGTTTTCCCTCGAGTTTTCCCACGAGGCTTTCCCACGAGGCTTTCCCACAGGGCTGTACCTCGTGCACACGTGGTGGGAGTGGATCCTCAGCTTGAACGTCAAGGCAGTGCAGGGAAAACATGTTCCTCTGGAATGGACTGACACATCTGGGGGACTCTTGGAATGGTGGCACGACCCTGGAGTTCCTCTTGCCTTTCCTGTGGAGAGCGCCTCCTCTTGAGATGCGACGGGAACACCGGGAATTCTTTCCCTAAGAAACAGGGAAAGGATCCCTCATCTCGAGCTAGGAGGCGGAAACGGGGCTCCCCTGGATGTGTGCGGGATACCACGTGCTTCCTATCGAGTGGAGACGGGTATGTCGGGGAACTTCTTGAGTAGCAGCAAGGGTGTGAAGGACCCTTTGGAAGTTCCAGTGGTTAGATGTGATTGGCCTCGAGAAGCCTCAGCGGAAATGTGCCTCATCTCGCCTGGAGGGCAAAACCTCCTGGATTTTCTCGAGTTGCGGCATGTGCTCTCGACTTACGACGGGGACCTCAGGGACCCGCTCTGGTGACCTCAGGAAAGGCCAGTCCCCATGCGAGTTCCTCGGGGGCCTCTCGGGATTCCTCTCCCGTCGATGCCGGGGCCTAAGACCTTGTGTGGAGTCGGGGCCGGAACCTGAGGATTCCTCTCCAGTGCTGACATGGATCTTGGGGTACTTCTGGAGTCTCCCCAGGGGAGTCAGTCCTCGTCTCGAATGCGGGCATGAACTTGCGCTTTCCTCCAGAGCGGTAGCAGCAGTGTCACGCAGTCCGCCGCGTGGATCAAAGGATCTATGGTTTTCCCTCGAGTTTTCCCACGAGGCTTTCCCACGAGGCTTTCCCACAGGGCTGTACCTCGTGCACACGTGGTGGGATGGATCCTCGGCTTGAACGTCAAGGCAGTGCAGGGAAAACAGGTTCCTCTGGAATGGACTGACACATCTGGGGGACTCTTGGAATGGTGGCACGACCCTGGAGTTCCTCTCGCCTTTCCTGTGGAGAGCCCCTCCTCTTGAGATGCGACGGGAACGCCGGGAATTCTTTCCCTAAGAAACAGGGAAAGGATCCCTCATCTCGAGCTAGGAGGCGGAAACGGGGCTCCCCTGGATGTGTGCGGGATACCACGTGCTTCCTATCGAGTGGAGACGGGTATGTCGGGGAACTTCTTGAGTAGCAGCAAGGGTGTGAAGGACCCTTTGGAAGTTCCAGTGGTTAGATGTGATTGGCCTCGAGAAGCCTCAGCGGAAATGGGCCTCATCTCGCCTGGAGGGCAAAATCTCCTGGATTTTCTCGAGTTACGGCAGGTGCTCTCGACTTACGACGGGGACCTCAGGGACCCGCTCTGGTGGCCTCAGGAAAGGCCAGTCCCCATGCGAGTTCCTCGGGGGCCTCTCGGGATTCCTCTCCCGTCGATGCCGGGGCCTAAGACCTTGTGTGGAGTCGGGGCCGGAACCTGAGGATTCCTCTCCAGTGCTGACATGGGTCTTGGGGTACTTCTGGAGTCTCCCCAGGGGAGTCAGTCCTCGTCTCGAATGCGGGCATGCACTTGCGCTTTCCTCCAGAGCGGTAGCAGCAGTGTCACGCAGTCCGCCGCGTCGATCAAAGGATCTATGGTTTTCCCTCGAGTCTTTCCCACGAGGCTTTCCCACGAGGCTTTCCCACAGGGCTGTCCCACGTGCACACGTGGTGGGAGTCGATCCTCGGCTTGAACGTCAGGCAGTGCAGGGAAAACAGGTTCCTCTGGAATGGACTGACACATCTGGGGGTCTCTTGGAATGGTGGCACGACCCTGGAGTTCCTCTCGCCTTTCCTGTGGAGAGCGCCACCTCTTGAGAAGCGACGGGAACGCCGGGAATTCTTTCCCTACCAAACAGGGGAAGGATCCCTCATCTCGAGCTAGGAGGCGGAAACGGGGCTCCCCTGGATGGGTGCGGGACCCCACGTGCTTCCTCTCGAGTGCAGACGGGTATGTCGCGGAACTGCTTGAGTTGCAGCAATGGTGTGAAGGACCCTTTGGAAGTTCCAGCGGTTAGATGTGATTAGCCTCGAGAAGCCTCAGCGGAAATGGGCCTCATCTCGCCTGGAGGGCAAAACCTCCTGGATTTTCTCGAGTTGCGGCAGGTGCTCTCGACTTACGATGGGGACCTCAGGGACCCGCTCTGGTGGCCTCAGGAAAGGCCAGTCCCCATGCGAGTTCCTCGGGGGCCTCTCGGCATTCCTCTCCCGTCGATGCCGGGGCCTAAGACCTTGTGTGGAGTCGGGGCCGGAACCTGAGGATTCCTCTCCAGTGCTGACATGGATCTTGGGGTACTTCTGGAGTCTCCCCAGGGGAGTCAGTCCTCGTCTCGAATGCGGGCATGCACTTGCGCTTTCCTCCAGAGCGGTAGCAACAGTGTCACGCAGTCCGCCGCGTGGATCAAAGGATCTATGGTTTTCCCTCGAGTCTTTCCCACGAGGCTTTCCCACGAGGCTTTCCCACAGGGCTGTCCCACGTGCACACGTGGTGGGAGTGGATCCTCGGCTTGAACGTCAAGGCAGTGCAGGGAAAACAGGTTCCTCTGGAATGGACTGACACATCTGGGGGACTCTTGGAATGGTGGCACGACCCTGGAGTTCCTCTCGCCTTTCCGGTGGAGAGCGCCTCCTCTTGAGATGCGACGGGAACGCCGGGAATTCTTTCCCTACGAAACAGGGAAAGGATCCCTCATCTCGAGCTAGGAGGCGGAAACGGGGCTCCCCTGGATTTGTGCGGGACCCCACGTGCTTCCTCTCGAGTGGAGACGGGTATGTCGGGGAACTTCTTGAGTTGCAGGAAGGGTGTGAAGGACCCTTTGGAAGTTCCAGTGGTTAGACGTGATTAGTCTCGAGAAGCCTCAGCGGAAATGGGCCTCATCTCGCCTGGAGGGCAAAACCTCCTAGATTTTCTCCAGTTGCGGCAGGTGCTCTCGACTTACGACTGGGACCTCAGGGACCCGCTCTGGTGGCCTCAGGAAAGGTCAGTCCCCATGCGAGTTCCTCGGGGGCCTCTCGGGATACCTCTCCCGTCGATGCCGGGGCCTAAGACCTTGTGTGGAGTCGGGGCCGGAACCTGAGGATTCCTCTGCAGTGCTGACATGGATCTTGGGGTACTTCTGGAGTCTCCCCAGGGGAGTCAGTCCTCGTCTCGAATGCGGGCATGCACTTGCGCTTTCCTCCAGAGCGGTAGCAGCAGTGTCACGCAGTCCGCCGCGTGGATCAAAGGATCTATGGTTTTCCCTCGAGTCTTTCCCACGAGGCTTTCCCACGAGGCTTTCCCACAGGGCTGTCCCACGTGCACACGTGGTGGGAGTCGATCCTCGGCTTGAACGTCAAGGCAGTGCAGGGAAAACAGGTTCCTCTGGAATGGACTGACACATCTGGGGGACTCTTGGAATGGTGGCACGACCCTGGAGTTCCTCTCGCCTTTCCGGTGGAGAGCGCCTCCTCTTGAGATGCGACGGGAACGCCGGGAATTCTTTCCCTAGGAAACAGGGAAAGGATCCCTCATCTCGAGCTAGGAGGCGGAAACGGGGCTCCCCTGGATGTGTGCGGGACCCAACGTGCTTCCTCTCGAGTGGAGACGGGTATGTCGGGGAACTTCTTGAGTTGCAGGAAGGGTGTGAAGGACCCTTTGGAAGTTCCAGTGGTTAGACGTGATTAGCCTCGAGAAGCCTCAGCGGAAATGGGCCTCATCTCGCCTGCAGGGCAAAACCTCCTGGATTTTCTCCAGTTGCGGCAGGTGCTCTCGACTTACGACGGGGACCTCAGGGACCCGCTCTGGTGGCCTCAGGAAAGGCCCGTCCCCATGCGAGTTCCTCGGGGGCCTCTCGGGATACCTCTCCCGTCGATGCCGGGGTCTAAGACCTTGTGTGGAGTCGGGGCCAGAACCTGAGGATTCCTCTGCAGTGCTGACATGGATCTTGGGGTACTTCTGGAGTCTCCCCAGGGGAGTCAGTCCTGGTCTCGAATGCGGGCATGCACTTGCGCTTTCCTCCAGAGCGGTAGCAGCAGTGTCACGCAGTCCGCCCCGTGGATCAAAGCATCTATGGTTTTCCCTCGAGTCTTTCCCACGAGGCTTTCCCACGAGGCTTTCCCACAGGGCTGTCCCACGTGCACAGGTGGTGGGAGTCGATCCTCGGCTTGAACGTCAAGGCAGTGCAGGGAAAACAGGTTCCTCTGTAATGGACTGACACATCTGGGCGTCTCTTGGAATGGTGGCACGACCCTGGAGTTCCTCTCGCCTCTCCTGTGGAGAGCCCCTCCTCTTGAGATGCGACGGGAACGCCGGGAATTCTTTCCCTACGAAACAGGGAAAGGATCCCTCATCTCGAGCTAGGAGGCGGAAACGGGGCTACCCTGGATGTGTGCGGGACCCCACGTGCTTCCTCTCGAGTGGAGACGGGTATGTTCCGGAACTGCTTGAGTTGCAGCAAGGGTGTGAAGGACCCTTTGGACGTTCCAGTGGTTAGATGTGATTAGCCTCGAGAAGCCTCAGCGGAAATGGGCCTCATCTCGCCTGGAGGGCAAAACCTCCTGGATTTTCTCGAGTTGCGGCAGGTGCTCTCGACTTACGATGGGGACCTCAGGGACCCGCTCTGGTGGCCTCAGGAAAGGTCAGTCCCCATGCGAGTTCCTCGGGGGCCTCTCGGGATTCCTCTCCCGTCGATGCCGGGGCCTAAGACCTTGTGTGGAGTCGGGGCCGGAACCTGAGGATTCCTCTCCAGTGCTGACATGGATCTTGGGGTACTTCTGGAGTCTCCCCAGGGGAGTCAGTCCTCGTCTCGAATGCGGGCATGCACTTGCGCTTTCCTCCAGAGCGGTAGCAGCAGTGTCACGCAGTCCGCCGCGTGGATCAAAGGATCTATGGTTTTCCCTCGAGTCTTTCCCACGAGGCTTTCCCACGAGGCTTTCCCACAGGGCTGTCCCACGTGCACACGTGGTGGGAGTCGATCCTCGGCTTGAACGTCAAGGCAGTGCAGGGAAAACAGGTTCCTCTGGAATGGACTGACACATCTGGGGGACTCTTGGAATGGTGGCACGACCCTGGAGTTCCTCTCGCCTTTCCTGTGGAGAGCGCCTCCTCTTGAGATGCGACGGGAACGCCGGGAATTCTTTCCCTACGAAACAGGGAAAGGATCCCTCATCTCGAGCTAGGATGCGGAAACGGGGCTCCCCTGGATGTGTGCGGGACCCCACGTGCTTCCTCTCGAGTGGAGACGGGTATGTCGGGGAACTTCTTGAGTTGCAGCAAGGGTGTGAATTACCCTTTGGAAGTTCCAGTGGTTAGACGTGATTAGCCTCGAGAAGCCTCAGCGGAAATGGGCCTCATCTCGCCTGGAGGGCAAAACCTCCTGGATTTTCTCGAGTTGCGGCATGTGCTCTCGACTTACGACGGGGACCTCAGGGACCCTCTCTGGTGACCTCAGGAAAGGCCAGTCCCCATGCGAGTTCCTCGGGGGCCTCTCGGGATTCCTCTCCCGTCGATGCCGGGGCCTAAGACCTTGTGTGGAGTCGGGGCCAGAACCTGAGGATTCCTCTCCAGTGCTGACATGGATCTTGGGGTCCTTCTGGAGTCTCCCCAGGGGAGTCAGTCCTCGTCTCGAATGCGGGCATGCACTTGCGCTTTCCTCCAGAGCGGTAGCAGCAGTGTCACGCAGTCCGCCGCGTGGATCAAAGGATCTATGGTTTTCCCTCGAGTTTTCCCACGAGGCTTTCCCACGAGGCTTTCCCACAGGGCTGTACCTCGTGCACACGTGGTGGGATGGATCCTCGGCTTGAACGTCAAGGCAGTGCAGGGAAAACAGGTTCCTCTGGAATGGACTGACACATCTGGGGGTCTCTTGGAATGGTGGCACGACCCTGGAGTTCCTCTCGCCTTTCCTGTGGAGAGCGCCACCTCTTGAGATGCGACGGGAACCCCGGGAATTCTTTCCCTACCAAACAGGGGAAGGATCCCTCATCTCGAGCTAGGAGGCGGAAACGGGGCTCCCCTGGATGGGTGCGGGACCCCACGTGCTTCCTCTCGAGTGCAGACGGGTATGTCGCGGAACTGCTTGAGTTGCAGCAATGGTGTGAAGGACCCTTTGGAAGTTCCAGCGGTTAGATGTGTTTGGCCTCGAGAAGCCTCAGCGGAAATGGGCCTCATCTCGCCTGGAGGGCAAAACCTCCTGGATTTTCTCGAGTTGCGGCAGGTGCTCTCGACTTACGATGGGGACCTCAGGGACCCGCTCTGGTGGCCTCAGGAAAGGCCAGTCCCCATGCGAGTTCCTCGGGGGCCTCTCGGCATTCCTCTCCCGTCGATTCCGGGGCCTAAGACCTTGTGTGGAGTCGGGGCCGGAACCTGAGGATTCCTCTCCAGTGCTGACATGGATCTTGGGGTACTTCTGGAGTCTCCCCAGGGGAGTCAGTCCTCGTCTCGAATGCGGGCATGCACTTGCGCTTTCCTCCAGAGCGGTAGCAGCAGTGTCACGCAGTCCGCCGCGTGGATCAAAGGATCTATGGTTTTCCCTCGAGTCTTTCCCACGAGGCTTTCCCACGAGGCTTTCCCACAGGGCTGTCCCACGTGCACACGTGGTGGGAGTCGATCCTCGGCTTGAACGTCAAGGCAGTGCAGGGAAAACAGGTTCCTCTGGAATGGACTGACACATCTGGGGGACTCTTGGAATGGTGGTACGACCCTGGAGTTCCTCTCGCCTTTCCGGTGGAGAGCGCCTCCTCTTGAGATGCGACGGGAACGCCGGGAATTCTTTCCCTACGAAACAGGGAAAGGATCCCTCATCTCGAGCTAGGAGGCGGAAACGGGGCTCCCCTGGATGTGTGCGGGACCCCACGTGCTTCCTCTCGAGTGGAGACGGGTATGTCGGGGAACTTCTTGAGTTGCAGCAATGGTGTGAAGGACCCTTTGGAAGTTCCAGTGGTTAGATGTGATTGGCCTCGAGAAGCCTCAGCGGAAATGGGCCTCATCTCGCCTGGAGGGCAAAACCTCCTGGATTTTCTCGAGTTGCGGCAGGTGCTCTCGACTTACGACGGGGACCTCAGGGACCCGCTCTGGAGTCCTCAGGAAAGGCCAACCCCATGCGAGTTCCTCGGGGGCGTCTCGGGATTCCTCTCCCGTCGATGCCGGGGCCTAAGACCTTGTGTGGAGTCGGGGCCGGAACCTGAGGATTCCTCTCCAGTGCTGACATGGATCTTGGGGTACTTCTGGAGTCTCCCCAGGGGAGTCAGTCCTCGTCTCGAATGCGGGCATGCACTTGCGCTTTCCTCCAGAGCGGTAGCAGCAGTGTCACGCAGTCCGCCGCGTGGATCAAAGGATCTATGGTTTTCCCTCGAGTCTTTCCCACGAGGCTTTCCCACGAGGCTTTCCCACAGGGCTGTCCCACGTGCACACGTGGTGGGAGTCGATCCTCGGCTTGAACGTCAAGGCAGTGCAGGGAAAACAGGTTCCTCTGGAATGGACTGACACATCTGGGGGACTCTTGGAATGGTGGCACGACCCTGGAGTTCCTCTCGCCTTTCCTGTGGAGAGCGCCTCCTCTTGAGATGCGACGGGAACGCCGGGAATTCTTTCCCTACGAAACAGGGAAAGGATCCCTCATCTCGAGCTAGGAGGCGGAAACGGGTCTCCCCTGGATGTGTGCGGGACCCACGTGCTTCCTCTCGAGTGGAGACGGGTATGTCGGGGAACTTCTTGAGTTGCAGCAAGGTTGTGAAGGACCCTTTGGAAGTTCCAGTGGTTAGACGTGATTAGCCTCGAGAAGCCTCAGCGGAATTGGGCCTCATCTCGCCTGGAGGGCAAAACCTCCTTGATTTCCTCGAGTTGCTGCAGGTGCTCTCGACTTACGACGGGGACCTCAGGGACCCGCTCTGGTGGCCTCAGGAAAGGCCAGTCCCCATGCGAGTTCCTCGGGGGCCTCTCGGGATTCCTCTCCCGTCGATGCCGGGGCATAAGACCTTGTGTGGAGTCGGGGCCGGAACCTGAGGATTCCTCTCCAGTGCTGACATGGATCTTGGGGTATTTCTGGAGTCTCCCCAGGGGAGTCAGTCCTCGTCTCGAATGCGGGCATGCTCTTGCGCTTTCCTCCAGAGCGGTAGCAGCAGTGTCACGCAGTCCGCCGCGTGGATCAAAGGATCTATGGTTTTCCCTCGAGTCTTTCCCACGAGGCTTTCCCACGAGGCTTTCCCACAGGGCTGTCCCACGTGCACACGTGGTGGGAGTCGATCCTCGGCTTGAACGTCAAGGCAGTGCAGGGAAAACAGGTTTCTCTAGAATGGACTGACACATCTGGGGGACTCTTGGAATGGTGGCACGACACTGGAGTTCCTCTCGCCTTCCTGTGGAGAGCGCCTCGTCTTGAGATGCGACGGGAACGCCGGGAATTCTTTCCCTACGAAACAGGGAACGGATCCCTCATCTCGAGCTAGGAGGCGGAAACGGGGCTCCCCTGGATGTGTGCGGGACCCCACGTGCTTCCTCTCGAGTGAAGACGGGTATGTCGGGGAACTTCTTGAGTTGCAGCAATGGTGTGAAGGACCCTTTGGAAGTTCCAGTGGTTAGATGTGATTGGCCTCGAGAAGCCTCAGCGGAAATGGGCCTCATCTCGCCTGGAGGGCAAAACCTCCTGGATTTTCTCGAGTTGCGGCAGGTGCTCTCGACTTACGACGGGGACCTCAGGGACCCGCTCTGGTGGCCTCAGGAAAGGCCAGTCCCCATGCGAGTTCCTCGGGGGCGTCTCGGGATTCCTCTCCCGTCGATGCCGGGGCCTAAGACCTTGTGTGGAGTCGGGGCCGGAACCTGAGGATTCCTCTCCAGTGCTGACATGGATCTTGGGGTACTTCTGGAGTCTCCCCAGGGGAGTCAGTCCTCGTCTCGAATGCGGGCATGCACTTGCGCTTTCCTCCAGAGCGGTAGCAGCAGTGTCACGCAGTCCGCCGCGTGGATCAAAGGATCTATGGTTTTCCCACGAGTCTTTCCCACGAGGCTTTCCCACGAGGCTTTCCCACAGGGCTGTCCCACGTGCACACGTGGTGGGAGTCGATCCTCGGGTTAACGTCAAGGCAGTGCAGGGAAAACAGGTTCCTCTGGAATGGACTGACACATCTGGGGGACTCTTGGAATGGTGGCACGACCCTGGAGTTCCTCTCGCCTTTCCTGTGGAGAGCGCCTCCTCTTGAGATGCGACGGGAACGCCGGGAATTCTTTCCCTACGAAACAGGGAAAGGATCCCTCATCTCGAGCTAGGAGGCGGAAACGGGGCTGCCCTGGATGTGTGCGGGACCCCACGTGCTTCCTCTCGAGTGGAGACGGGTATGTCGGGGAACTTCTTGAGTTGCAGCAATGGTGTGAAGGACCCTTTGGAAGTTCCAGTGGTTAGATATGATTGGCCTCGAGAAGCCTCAGCGAAAATGGGCCTCATCTCGCCTGGAGGGCAAAACCTCCTGGATTTTCTCGAGTTGCGGCAGGTGCTCTCGACTTACGACGGGGACCTCAGGGAACCGCTCTGGTGGCCTCAGGAAAGGCCAGACCCCATGCGAGTTCCTCGGGGGCGTCTCGGGATTCCTCTCCCGTCGATGCCGGGGCCTAAGACCTTGTGTGGAGTCGGGGCCGGAACCTGAGGATTCCTCTCCAGTGCTGACATGCCTCTTGGGGTACTTCTGGAGTCTCCCCAGGGGAGTCAGTCCTCGTCTCGAATGCGGGCATGCACTTGCGCTTTCCTCCAGAGCGGTAAAAGCAGTGTCACGCAGTCCGCCGCGTGGATCAAAGGATCTATGGTTTTCCCTCGAGTCTTTCCCACGAGGCTTTCCCACGAGGCTTTCCCACAGGGCTGTCCCACGTGCACACGTGGTGGGAGTCGATCCTCGGCTTGAACGTCAAGGCAGTGCAGGGAAAACAGGTTCCTCTGGAATGGACTGACACATCTGGGGGACTCTTGGAATGGTGGCACGACCCTGGAGTTCCTCTCGCCTTTCTTGTGGAGAGCGCCTCCTCTTGAGATGCGACGGGAACGCCGGGAATTCTTTCCCTACGAAACAGCGAAAGGATCCCTCATCTCGAGCTAGGAGGCGGAAACGGGGCTCCCCTGGATGTGTGCGGGACACCACGTGCTTCCTCTCGAGTGGAGACGGGTATGTCGGGGAACTTCTTGAGATGCAGCAAGGGTGTGAAGGACCCTTTGGAAGTTCCAGTGGTTAGATGTGATTGGCCTCGAGAAGCCTCAGCGGAAATGGGCCTCATCTCGCCTGGAGGGCAAAACCTCCTGGATTTTCTCGAGTTGCGGCAGGTGCTCTCGACTTACGACGGGGAACTCAGGGACCCGCTCTGGTGGCCTCAGGAAAGGCCAGTCCCCATGCGAGTTCCTCGGGGGCCTCTCGGGATTCCTCTCCCGTCGATGCCGGGGCCTAAGACCTTGTGTGGAGTCGGGGCCGGAACCTGAGGATTCCTCTCCAGTGCTGACATGGATCTTGGGGTACTTCTGGAGTCTCCCCAGGGGAGTCAGTCCTCGTCTCGAATGCGGGCATGCACTTGCGCTTTCCTCCAGAGCGGTAGCAGCAGTGTCACGCAGTCCGCCGCGTGGATCAAAGGATCTATGGTTTTCCCTCGAGTCTTTCCCACGAGGCTTTCCCACGAGGCTTTCCCACAGGGCTGTCCCACGTGCACACGTGGTGGGAGTCGATCCTCGGCTTGAACGTCAAGGCAGTGCAGGGTAAACAGGTTCCTCTGGAATGGACTGACACATCTGGGGGACTCTTGGAATGGTGGCACGACCCTGGAGTTCCTCTCGCCTTTCCTGTGGAGAGCGCCTCCTCTTGAGATGCGACGGGAACGCCGGGAATTCTTTCCCTACGAAACAGGGAAAGGATCCCTCATCTCGAGCTAGGAGGCGGAATCGGGGCTCCCCTGGATGTGTGCGGGACCCACGTGCTTCCTCTCGAGTGGAGACGGGTATGTCGGGGAACTTCTTGAGTTGCAGCAATGGTGTGAAGGACCCTTTGGAAGTTCCAGTGGTTAGATGTGATTAGCCTTGAGAAGCCTCAGCGGAAATGGGCATCATCTCGCCTGGAGGGCAAAACCTCCTGGATTTTCTCGAGTTGTGGCAGGTGCTCTCGACTTACGACGGGGACCTCAGGGACCCGCTCTGGTGGCCTCAGGAAAGGCCAGTCCCCATGTGAGTTCCTCGGGGGCCTCTCGGGATTCCTCTCCCGTCGATGCCGGGGCCTAAGACCTTGTGTGGAGTCGGGGCCGGAACCTGAGGATTCCTCTCCAGTGTTGACATGGATCTTGGGGTACTTCTGGAGTCTCCCCAGGGGAGTCAGTCCTAGTCTCGAATGCGGGCATGCACTTGCGCTTTCCTCCAGAGCGGTAGCAGCAGTGTCACGCAGTCCGCCGCGTGGATCAAAGGATCTATGTTTTTCCCTCGAGTTTTTCCCACAAGGCTTTCCCACGAGGCTTTCCCACAGGGCTGTCCCACGTGCATACGTGGTGGGAGTCGATCCTCGGCTTGAACGTCAAGGCAGTGCAGGGAAAACAGGTTCCTCTGGAATGGACTGACACATCTGGTGGACTCTTGAAATGGTGGCATGACCCTGGAGTTCCTCTCTCCTTTCCTGTGGAAAGCGCCTCTTCTTGAGATGCGACGGGAACGCCGGGAATTCTTTCCCTACGAAACAGGGAAAGGATCCCTCATCTCGAGCTAGGAGGCGGAAACGTGGCTCCCCTGGATGTGTGCGGGACACCACGTGCTTCCTCTCGAGTGCAGACGGGTATGTCGGGGAACTTCTTGAGTTGCAGCAAGGGTGTGAAGGACCCTTTCGAAGTTCCAGTGGTTAGATGTGATTGGCCTCGAGAAGCCTCAGCGGAAATGGGCCTCATCTCGCCTGGAGGGCAAAACCTCCTGGATTTTCTCGAGTTGCGGCTGGTGCTCTCGACTTACGACGGGGACCTCAGGGACCCCCTCTGGTGGCCTCAGGAAAGGCCAGTCCCCATGCGAGTTCCTCGGGGGCCTCTCGGGATTCCTCTCCCGTCGATGCCGGGGCCTAAGACCTTGTGTGGAGTCGGGGCCGGAACCTGAGGATTCCTCTCCAGTGCTGACATGGATCTTGGGGTACTTCTGGAGTCTCCCCAGGGGAGTCAGTCCTCGTCTCGAATGCGGGCATGCACTTGCGATTTCCTCCAGAGCGGTAGCAGCAGTGTCACGCAGTCCGCCGCGTGGATCACAGGATCTATGGTTTTCCCTCGAGTCTTTCCCCCGAGGCTTTCCCACGAGGCTTTCCCACAGGGCTGTCCCACGTGCACACGTGGTGGGACTCGATCCTCGGCTTGAACGTCAAGGCAGTGCAGGGAAAACAGGTTCCTCTGGAATGGACTGACACATCTGGGGGACTCTTGGAATGGTGGCACGACCCTGGAGTTCCTCTCGCCTTTCCTGTGGAGAGCGCCTCCTCTTGAGATGCGACGGGAACGCCGGGAATTCTTTCCCTACGAAACAGGGAAAGGATCCCTCATCTCGAGCTAGGAGGCGGAAACGGGGCTGCCCTGGATGTGTGCGGGACCCCACGTGCTTCCTCTCGAGTGGAGACGGGTATGTCGGGGAACTTCTTGAGTTGCAGCAATGGTGTGAAGGACCCTTTGGAAGTTCCAGTGGTTAGATGTGATTGGCCTCGAGAAGCCTCAGCGGAAATGGGCCTCATCTCGCCTGGAGGGCAAAACCTCCTGGATTTTCTCGAGTTGCTGCAGGTGCTCTCGACTTACGACGGGGACCTCAGGGAACCGCTCTGGTGGCCTCAGGAAAGGCCAGACCCCATGCGAGTTCCTCGGGGGCGTCTCGGGATTCCTCTCCCGTCGATGCCGGGGCCTAAGACCTTGTGTGGAGTCGGGGCCGGAACCTGAGGATTCCTCTCCAGTGCTGACATGCCTCTTGGGGTACTTCTGGAGTCTCCCCAGGGGAGTCAGTCCTCGTCTCGAATGCGGGCATGCACTTGCGCTTTCCTCCAGAGCGGTAAAAGCAGTGTCACGCAGTCCGCCGCGTGGATCAAAGGATCTATGGTTTTCCCTCGAGTCTTTCCCACGAGGCTTTCCCACGAGGCTTTCCCACAGGGCTGTCCCACGTGCACACGTGGTGGGAGTCGATCCTCGGCTTGAACGTCAAGGCAGTGCAGGGAAAACAGGTTCCTCTGGAATGGACTGACACATCTGGGGGACTCTTGGAATGGTGGCACGACCCTGGAGTTCCTCTCGCCTTTCTTGTGGAGAGCGCCTCCTCTTGAGATGCGACGGGAAGGCCGGGAATTCTTTCCCTACGAAACAGCGAAAGGATCCCTCATCTCGAGCTAGGAGGCGGAAACGGGGCTCCCCTGGATGTGTGCGGGACACCACGTGCTTCCTCTCGAGTGGAGACGGGTATGTCGGGGAACTTCTTGAGATGCAGCAAGGGTGTGAAGGACCCTTTGGAAGTTCCAGTGGTTAGATGTGATTGGCCTCGAGAAGCCTCAGCGGAAATGGGCCTCATCTCGCCTGGAGGGCAAAACCTCCTGGATTTTCTCGAGTTGCGGCAGGTGCTCTCGACTTACGACGGGGAACTCAGGGACCCGCTCTGGTGGCCTCAGGAAAGGCCAGTCCCCATGCGAGTTCCTCGGGGGCCTCTCGGGATTCCTCTCCCGTCGATGCCGGGGCCTAAGACCTTGTGTGGAGTCGGGGCCGGAACCTGAGGATTCCTCTCCAGTGCTGACATGGATCTTGGGGTACTTCTGGAGTCTCCCCAGGGGAGTCAGTCCTCGTCTCGAATGCGGGCATGCACTTGCGCTTTCCTCCAGAGCGGTAGCAGCAGTGTCACGCAGTCCGCCGCGTGGATCAAAGGATCTATGGTTTTCCCTCGAGTCTTTCCCACGAGGCTTTCCCACGAGGCTTTCCCACAGGGCTGTCCCACGTGCACACGTGGTGGGAGTCGATCCTCGGCTTGAACGTCAAGGCAGTGCAGGGTAAACAGGTTCCTCTGGAATGGACTGACACATCTGGGGGACTCTTGGAATGGTGGCACGACCCTGGAGTTCCTCTCGCCTTTCCTGTGGAGAGCGCCTCCTCTTGAGATGCGACGGGAACGCCGGGAATTCTTTCCCTACGAAACAGGGAAAGGATCCCTCATCTCGAGCTAGGAGGCGGAATCGGGGCTCCCCTGGATGTGTGCGGGACCCACGTGCTTCCTCTCGAGTGGAGACGGGTATGTCGGGGATCTTCTTGAGTTGCAGCAATGGTGTGAAGGACCCTTTGGAAGTTCCAGTGGTTAGATGTGATTAGCCTTGAGAAGCCTCAGCGGAAATGGGCATCATCTCGCCTGGAGGGCAAAACCTCCTGGATTTTCTCGAGTTGTGGCAGGTGCTCTCGACTTACGACGGGGACCTCAGGGACCCGCTCTGGTGGCCTCAGGAAAGGCCAGTCCCCATGTGAGTTCCTCGGGGGCCTCTCGGGATTCCTCTCCCGTCGATGCCGGGGCCTAAGACCTTGTGTGGAGTCGGGGCCGGAACCTGAGGATTCCTCTCCAGTGCTGACATGGATCTTGGGGTACTTCTGGAGTCTCCCCAGGGGAGTCAGTCCTCGTCTCGAATGCGGGCATGCACTTGCGCTTTCCTACAGAGCGGTAGCAGCAGTGTCACGCAGTCCGCCGCGTGGATCAAAGGATCTATGGTTTTCCCTCGAGTCTTTCCCACGAGGCTTTCCCACGAGGCTTTCCCACAGGGCTGTCCCACGTGCACACGTGGTGGGAGTCGATCCTCGGCTTGAACGTCAAGGCAGTGCAGGGAAAACAGGTTCCTCTGGAATGGACTGACACATCTGTGGGACTCTTGGAATGGTGGCACGACCCTGGAGTTCCTCTCTCCTTTCCTGTGGAGAGCGCCTCCTCTTGAGATGCGACGGGAACGCCGGGAATTCTTTCCCTACGAAACAGGGAAAGGATCCCTCATCTCGAGCTAGGAGGCGGAAACGGGGCTCCCCTGGATGTGTGCGGGACCCACGTGCTTCCTCTCGAGTGGAGACGGGTATGTCGGGGAACTTCTTGAGTTGCAGCAAGGGTGTGAAGGACCCTTTGGAATTTCCAGTGGTTAGACGTGATTAGCCTCGAGAAGCCTCAGCGGAAATGGGCCTCATCTCGCCTGGAGGGCAAAACCTCCTGGATTTTCTCGAGTTGCGGCAGGTGCTCTCGACTTACGACGGGGACCACAGGGACCCGCTCTGGTGGCCTCAGGAAAGGCCAGTCCCCATGCGAGTTCCTCGGGGGCCTCTCGGGATTCCTCTCCCGTCGATGCCGTTGCCTAAGACCTTGTGTGGAGTCGGGGCCGGAACCTGAGGATTCCTCTCCAGTGTTGACATGGATCTTGGGGTACTTCTGGAGTCTCCCCAGGGGAGTCAGTCCTAGTCTCGAATGCGGGCATGCACTTGCGCTTTCCTCCAGAGCGGTAGCAGCAGTGTCACGCAGTCCGATGCGTGGATCAAAGGATCTATGTTTTTCCCTCGAGTTTTTCCCACAAGGCTTTCCCACGAGGCTTTCCCACAGGGCTGTCCCACGTGCACACGTGGTGGGAGTCGATCCTCGGCTTGAACGTCAAGGCAGTGCAGGGAAAACAGGTTCCTCTGGAATGGACTGACACATCTGGTGGACTCTTGAAATGGTGGCATGACCCTGGAGTTCCTCTCTCCTTTCCTGTGGAAAGCGCCTCTTCTTGAGATGCGACGGGAACGCCGGGAATTCTTTCCCTACGAAACAGGGAAAGGATCCCTCATCTCGAGCTAGGAGGCGGAAACGTGGCTCCCCTGGATGTGTGCGGGACACCACGTGCTTCCTCTCGAGTGCAGACGGGTATGTCGGGGAACTTCTTGAGTTGCAGCAAGGGTGTGAAGGACCCTTTGGAAGTTCCAGTGGTTAGATGTGATTGGCCTCGAGAAGCCTCAGCGGAAATGGGTCTCATCTCGCCTGGAGGGCAAAACCTCCTGGATTTTCTCGAGTTGCGGCAGGTGCTCTCGACTTACGACGGGGACCTCAGGGACCCCCTCTGGTGGCCTCAGGAAAGGCCAGTCCCCATGCGAGTTCCTCGGGGGCCTCTCGGGATTCCTCTCCCGTCGATGCCGGGGCCTAAGACCTTGTGTGGAGTCGGGGCCGGAACCTGAGGATTCCTCTCCAGTGCTGACATGGATCTTGGGGTACTTCTGGAGTCTCCCCAGGGGAGTCAGTCCTCGTCTCGAATGCGGGCATGCACTTGCGATTTCCTCCAGAGCGGTAGCAGCAGTGTCACGCAGTCCGCCGCGTGGATCACAGGATCTATGGTTTTCCCTCGAGTCTTTCCCCCGAGGCTTTCCCACGAAGCTTTCCCACAGGGCTGTCCCACGTGCACACGTGGTGGGACTCGATCCTCGGCTTGAACGTCAAGGCAGTGCAGGGAAAACAGGTTCCTCTGGAATGGACTGACACATCTGGGGGACTCTTGGAATGGTGGCACGACCCTGGAGTTCCTCTCGCCTTTCCTGTGGAGAGCGCCTCCTCTTGAGATGCGACGGGAACGCCGGGAATTCTTTCCCTACGAAACAGGGAAAGGATCCCTCATCTCGAGCTAGGAGGCGGAAACGGGGCTCCCCTGGATGTGTGCGGGACCCCACGTTCTTCCTCTCGAGTGGAGACGGGTATGTCGGGGAACTTCTTGAGTTGCAGCAATGGTGTGAAGGACCCTTTGGAAGTTCCAGTGGTTAGATGTGATTGGCCTCGAGAAGCCTCAGCGGAAATGGGCCTCATCTCGCCTGGAGGGCAAAACCTCCTGGATTTTCTCGAGTTGCGGCAGGTGCTCTCGACTTACGACGGGGACCTCACGGAACCGCTCTGGTGGCCTCAGGATAGGCCAGACCCCATGCGAGTTCCTCGGGGGCGTCTCGGGATTCCTCTCCCGTCGATGCCGGGGCCTAAGACCTTGTGTGGAGTCGGGGCCGGAACCTGAGGATTCCTCTCCAGTGCTGACATGCATCTTGGGGTACTTCTGGAGTCTCCCCAGGGGAGTCAGTCCTCGTCTCGAATGCGGGCATGCACTTGCGCTTTCCTCCAGAGCGGTAAAAGCAGTGTCACGCATTCCGCCGCGTGGATCAAAGGATCTATGGTTTTGCCTCGAGTCTTTCCCACGAGGCTTTCCCACGAGGCTTTCCCACAGGGCTGTCCCACGTGCACACGTGGTGGGAGTCGATCCTCGGCTTGAACGTCAAGGCAGTGCAGGGAAAACAGGTTCCTCTGGAATGGACTGACACATCTGGGGGACTCTTGGAATGGTGGCACGACCCTGGAGTTCCTCTCGCCTTTCTTGTGGAGAGCGCCTCCTCTTGAGATGCGACGGGAACGCCGGGAATTCTTTCCCTACGAAACAGGGAAAGGATCCCTCATCTCGAACTAGGAGGCGGAAACGTGGCTCCCCTGGATGTGTGCGGGACCCACGTGCTTCCTCTCGAGTGGATACGGGTATGTCGGGGAACTTCTTGAGTTGCAGCAAGGGTGTGAAGGACCGTTTGGAAGTTCCAGTGGTTAGACGTGATTGGCCTCGAGAAGCCTCAGCGGAAATGGGCCTCATCTCGCCTGGAGGGCAAAACCTCCTGGATTTTCTCGAGTTGCCGCAGGTGCTCTCGACTTACGACGGGGACTTCAGGGACCCGCTCTGGTGGCCTCAGGAAAGGCCAGTCCCCATGCGAGTTCCTCGGGGGCCTCTCGGGATAACTCTCCCGTCGATGCCGGGGCCTAAGACCTTGTGTGGAGTCGGGGCCGGAACCTGAGGATTCCTCTCCAGGGCTGACATGGATCTTGGGGTACTTCTGGAGTCTCCCCAGGGGAGTCAGTCCTCGTCTCGAATGCGGGCATGCACTTGCGCTTTCCTCCAGAGCGGTAGCAGCAGTGTCACGCAGTCCGCGGCGTGGATCAAAGGATCTATGGTTTTTCCTCGAGTCTTTCCCACGAGGCTTTCCCACGAGGCTTTCCCACAGGGCTGTCCCACGTGCACACGTGGTGGGAGTCGATCCTCGGCTTGAACGTCAAGGCAGTGCAGGGAAAACAGGTTCCTCTGGAATGGACTGACACATCTGGGGGACTCTTGGAATGGTGGCATGACCCTGGAGTTCCTCTCGCCTTTCCTGTGGAGAGCGCCACCTCTTGAGATGCGACGGGAAGGCCGGGAATTCTTTCCCTAAGAAACAGGGAAAGGATCCCTCATCTCGAGCTAGGAGGCGGAAACGGGGCTCCCCTGGATGTGTGCGGGACCCCACGTGCTTCCTCTCGAGTGGAGACGGGTATGTCGGGGAACTTCTTGAGTTGCAGCAATGGTGTGAAGGACCCTTTGGAAGTTCCAGTGGTTAGATGTGATTGGCCTCGAGAAGCCTCATTGGAAATGGGCCTCATCTCGCCTGGAGGGCAAAACCTCCTGGATTTTCTCGAGTTGCGGCAGGTGCTCTCCACTTACAACGGGGACCTCAGGGAACCGCTCTGGTGGCCTCAGGAAAGGCCAGTCCCCATGCGAGTTCCTCGGGGGCCTCTCGGGATTCCTCTCCCGTCGATGCCGGGGCCTAAGACCTTGTGTGGAGTCGGGGCCGGAACCTGAGGATTCCTCTCCAGTGCTGACATGGATCTTGGGGTACGTTTGGAGTCTCCCCAGGGGAGTCAGTCCTCGTCTCGAATGCGGGCATGCATTGCCCTTTCCTCCAGAGCGGTAGCAGCAGTGTCACGCAGTCCGCCGCGTGGATCAAAGGATCTATGGTTTTCCCTCGAGTCTTTCCCACGAGGCTTTCCCACGAGGCTTTCCCACAGGGCTGTCCCACGTGCACACGTGGTGGGAGTCGATCCTCGGCTTGAACGTCAAGGCAGTGCAGGGAAAACAGGTTACTCTGGAATGGACTGACACATCTGGGGGACTCTTGGAATGGTGGCACGACCCTGGAGTTCCTCTCGCCTTTCCTGTGGAGAGCGCCTCCTCTTGAGATGCGACGGGAACGCCGGGAATTCTTTCCCTACGAAACAGGGAAAGGATCCCTCATCTCGAGCTAGGAGGCGGAAACGGGGCTCCCCTGGATGTGTGCGGGACCCACGTGCTTCCTCTCGAGTGGAGACGGGTATGTCAGGGAACTTCTTGAGTTGCAGCAAGGGTGTGAAGGACCCTTTGGAAGTTCCAGTGGCTAGACGTGATTAGCCTTGAGAAGACTCAGCGGAAATGAGCCTCATCTCGCCTGGAGGGCAAAACCTCCTGTATTTTCCCGAGTTGCGGCAGGTGCTCTCGACTTACGACGGGGACCTCAGGGACCCGCTCTGGTGGCCTCAGGAAAGGCCAGTCCCCATGCGAGTTCCTCGGGGGCCTCTCGGGATTCCTCTCCCGTCGATGCCGGGGCCTAAGACCTTGTGTGGAGTCGGGGCCGGAACCTGAGGATTCCTCTCCAGTGCTGACATGGATCTTGGGGTACTTCTGGAGTCTCCCCAGGGGAGTCAGTCCTCGTCTCTAATGCGGGCATGCACTTGCGCTTTCCTCCAGAGCGGTAGCGGCAGTGTCACGCAGTCCGCCGCGTGGATCAAAGGATCTATGGTTTTCCCTCGAGTCTTTCCCACGAGGCTTTCCCACGAGGCTTTCCCACAGGGCTGTCCCACGTGCACACGTGGTGGGAGTCGATCCTCGGCTTGAACGTCAAGGCAGTGCAGGGAAAACAGGTTCCTACGGAATGGACTGACACATCTGGGGAACTCTTGGAATGGTGGCACGACCCTGGAGTTCCTCTCGCCTTTCCTGTGGAGAGCGCCTCGTCTTGAGATGCGACGGGAACGCCGGGAATTCTTTCCCTATGAAACAGGGAAAGGATCCCTCATCTCGAGCTAGGAGGCGGAAACGGGGCTCCCCTGGATGTGTGCGGGACCCAACGTGCTTCCTCTCGAGTGGAGACGGGTATGTCAGGGAACTTCTTGAGTTGCAGCAATGGTGTGAAGGACCCTTTGGAAGTTCCAGTGGTTAGACGTGATTGGCCTCGAGAAGCCTCAGCGGAAATGGGCCTCATCTCGCCTGGAGGGCAAAACCTCCTGGATTTTCTCGAGTTGCGGCAGGTGCTCTCGACTTACGACGGGGACCTCAGGGACCCGCTCTGGTGGCCTCAGGAAAGGCCAGTCCCCATGCGAGTTCCTCGGGGGCCCCTCGGGATTCCTCTCCCGTCGATGCCGGGGCCTAAGACCTTGTGTGGAGTCGTTGCCGGAACCTGAGGATTCCTCTCCAGTGCTGACATGGATCTTGGGGTACTTCTGGAGTCTCCCCAGGGGAGTCAGTCCTCGTCTCGAATGCGGGCATGCACTTGCGCTTTCCTCCAGAGCGGTAGCAGCAGTGTCACGCAGTCCGCCGCGTGGATCAAAGGATCTATGGTTTTCCCTCGAGTCTTTCCCACGAGGCTTTCCCACGAGGCTTTCCCACAGGGCTGTCCCACGTGCACACGTGGTGGGAGTCGATCCTCGGCTTGAACGTCAAGGCAGTGCAGGGAAAACAGGTTCCTCTGGAATGGACTGACACATCTGGGGGACTCTTGGAATGGTGGCATGACCCTGGAGTTCCTCTCGCCTTTCCTGTGGAGAGCGCCACCTCTTGAGATGCGACGGGAAGGCCGGGAATTCTTTCCCTAAGAAACAGGGAAAGGATCCCTCATCTCGAGCTAGGAGGCGGAAACGGGGCTCCCCTGGATGTGTGCGGGACCCCACGTGCTTCCTCTCGAGTGGAGACGGGTATGTCGGGGAACTTCTTGAGTTGCAGCAATGGTGTGAAGGACCCTTTGGAAGTTCCAGTGGTTAGATGTGATTGGCCTCGAGAAGCCTCATTGGAAATGGGCCTCATCTCGCCTGGAGGGCAAAACCTCCTGGATTTTCTCGAGTTGCGGCAGGTGCTCTCCACTTACAACGGGGACCTCAGGGAACCGCTCTGGTGGCCTCAGGAAAGGCCAGTCCCCATGCGAGTTCCTCGGGGGCCTCTCGGGATTCCTCTCCCGTCGATGCCGGGGCCTAAGACCTTGTGTGGAGTCGGGGCCGGAACCTGAGGATTCCTCTCCAGTGCTGACATGGATCTTGGGGTACGTTTGGAGTCTCCCCAGGGGAGTCAGTCCTCGTCTCGAATGCGGGCATGCATTGCCCTTTCCTCCAGAGCGGTAGCAGCAGTGTCACGCAGTCCGCCGCGTGGATCAAAGGATCTATGGTTTTCCCTCGAGTCTTTCCCACGAGGCTTTCCCACGAGGCTTTCCCACAGGGCTGTCCCACGTGCACACGTGGTGGGAGTCGATCCTCGGCTTGAACGTCAAGGCAGTGCAGGGAAAACAGGTTACTCTGGAATGGACTGACACATCTGGGGGACTCTTGGAATGGTGGCACGACCCTGGAGTTCCTCTCGCCTTTCCTGTGGAGAGCGCCTCCTCTTGAGATGCGACGGGAACGCCGGGAATTCTTTCCCTACGAAACAGGGAAAGGATCCCTCATCTCGAGCTAGGAGGCGGAAACGGGGCTCCCCTGGATGTGTGCGGGACCCACGTGCTTCCTCTCGAGTGGAGACGGGTATGTCAGGGAACTTCTTGAGTTGCAGCAAGGGTGTGAAGGACCCTTTGGAAGTTCCAGTGGCTAGACGTGATTAGCCTTGAGAAGACTCAGCGGAAATGAGCCTCATCTCGCCTGGAGGGCAAAACCTCCTGTATTTTCCCGAGTTGCGGCAGGTGCTCTCGACTTACGACGGGGACCTCAGGGACCCGCTCTGGTGGCCTCAGGAAAGGCCAGTCCCCATGCGAGTTCCTCGGGGGCCTCTCGGGATTCCTCTCCCGTCGATGCCGGGGCCTAAGACCTTGTGTGGAGTCGGGGCCGGAACCTGAGGATTCCTCTCCAGTGCTGACATGGATCTTGGGGTACTTCTGGAGTCTCCCCAGGGGAGTCAGTCCTCGTCTCTAATGCGGGCATGCACTTGCGCTTTCCTCCAGAGCGGTAGCGGCAGTGTCACGCAGTCCGCCGCGTGGATCAAAGGATCTATGGTTTTCCCTCGAGTCTTTCCCACGAGGCTTTCCCACGAGGCTTTCCCACAGGGCTGTCCCACGTGCACACGTGGTGGGAGTCGATCCTCGGCTTGAACGTCAAGGCAGTGCAGGGAAAACAGGTTCCTACGGAATGGACTGACACATCTGGGGAACTCTTGGAATGGTGGCACGACCCTGGAGTTCCTCTCGCCTTTCCTGTGGAGAGCGCCTCGTCTTGAGATGCGACGGGAACGCCGGGAATTCTTTCCCTACGAAACAGGGAAAGGATCCCTCATCTCGAGCTAGGAGGCGGAAACGGGGCTCCCCTGGATGTGTGCGGGACCCAACGTGCTTCCTCTCGAGTGGAGACGGGTATGTCAGGGAACTTCTTGAGTTGCAGCAATGGTGTGAAGGACCCTTTGGAAGTTCCAGTGGTTAGACGTGATTGGCCTCGAGAAGCCTCAGCGGAAATGGGCCTCATCTCGCCTGGAGGGCAAAACCTCCTGGATTTTCTCGAGTTGCGGCAGGTGCTCTCGACTTACGACGGGGACCTCAGGGACCCGCTCTGGTGGCCTCAGGAAAGGCCAGTCCCCATGCGAGTTCCTCGGGGGCCCCTCGGGATTCCTCTCCCGTCGATGCCGGGGCCTAAGACCTTGTGTGGAGTCGTTGCCGGAACCTGAGGATTCCTCTCCAGTGCTGACATGGATCTTGGGGTACTTCTGGAGTCTCCCCAGGGGAGTCAGTCCTCGTCTCGAATGCGGGCATGCACTTGCGCTTTCCTCCAGAGCGGTAGCAGCAGTGTCACGCAGTCCGCCGCGTGGATCAAAGGATCTATGGTTTTCCCTCGAGTCTTTCCCACGAGGCTTTCCCACGAGGCTTTCCCACAGGGCTGTCCCACGTGCACACGTGGTGGGAGTCGATTCTCGGTTGAACGTCAAGGCAGTGCAGGGAAAACAGGTTCCTCTGGAATGGACTGACACATCTGGGGGACTCTTGGAATGGTGGCACGACCCTGGAGTTCCTCTCGCCTTTCCTGTGGAGAGCGCCTCCTCTTGAGATGCGACGGGAACGCCGGGAATTCTTTCCCTACGAAACAGGGAAAGGATCCCTCATCTCGAGCTAGGAGGCGGAAACGGGTCTCCCCTGGATGTGTGCGGGACCCACGTGCTTCCTCTCGAGTGGAGACGGGTATGTCGGGGACTTCTTGAGTTGCAGCAAGGGTGTGAAGGACCCTTTGGAAGTTCCAGTGGTTAGACGTGATTAGCCTCGAGAAGCCTCAGCGGAAATGGGCCTCATCTCGCCTGGAGGGCAAAACCTCGTGGATTTTCTCGAGTTGCGGCAGGTGCTCTCGACTTACGACGGGGACCTCAGGGAACCGCTCTGGTGGCCTCAGGAAAGGCCAGTCCCCATGCGAGTTCCTCGGGGGCCTCTCGGGATTCCTCTCCCGTCGATGCCGGGGCCTAAGACCTTGTGTGGAGTAGAGGCCGCAACCTGAGGATTCCTCTCCAGTGCTGACATGGATCTTGGGGTACTTCTGGAGTCTCCCCAGGGGAGTCAGTCCTCGTCTCGAATGCGGGCATGCACTTGCGCTTTCCTCCAGAGCGGTAGCAGCAGTGTCACGCAGTCCGCCGCGTGGATCAAAGGATCTATGGTTTTCCCTCGAGGATTTCCCACGAGGCTTTCCCACAGGGCTGTCCCACGTGCACACGTGGTGGGAGTCGATCCTCGGCTTGAACGTCAAGGCAGTGCAGGGAAAACAGGTTCCTCTGGAATGGAATGACACATCTGGGGGACTCTTGGAATGGTGTCACGACCCTGGAGTTCCACTCGCCTTTCCTGTGGAGAGCGCCTCCTCTTGAGATGCGACGGGAACGCCGGGAATTCTTTCCCTACGAAACAGGGAAAGGATCCCTCATCTCGAGCTAGGAGGCGGAAACGGGGCTCCCCTGGATGTGTGCGGGACCACACGTGCTTCCTCTCGAGTGCAGACGGGTGTGTCGGGGAACTTCTTGAGTTGCAGCAATGGTGTGAAGGACCCTTTGGAAGTTCCAGTGGTTAGATGTGATTGGCCTCGAGAAGCCTCAGCGGAAATGGGCCTCATCTCGCCTGGAGGGCAAAACCTCCTGGATTTTCTCGAGTTGCGGCAGGTGCTCTCGACTTACGACGGGGACCTCAGGGACCCGCTCTGGTGGCCTCAGGAAATGCCAGTCCCCATGCGAGTTCCTCGGGGGCCTCTCGGGATTCCTCTCCCGTCGATGCCGGGGCCTAAGACCTTGTGTGGAGTCGGGGCCGGAACCTGAGGATTCCTCTCCAGTGCTGACATGGATCTTGGGGTACTTCTGGAGTCTCCCCAGGGGAGTCAGTCCTCGTCTCGAATGCGGGCATGCACTTGCGCTTTCCTCCAGAGCGGTAGCAGCAGTGTCACGCAGTCCGCCGCGTGGATCAAAGGATCTATGGTTTTCCCTCGAGTCTTTCCCACGAGGCTTTCCCACAGGGCTGTCCCACGTGCACACGTGGTGGGAGTCGATCCTCGGCTTTAATGTCAAGGCAGTGCAGGGAAAATAGGTTCCTCTGGAATGGACTGACACATCTGGGGGACTCTTGGAATGGTGTCACGACCCTGGAGTTCCTCTCGCCTTTCCTGTGGAGAGCGCCTCCTCTTGAGATGCGACGGGAACGCCGGGAATTCTTTCCCTACGAAACAGGGAAAGGATCCCTCATCTCGAGCTAGGAGGCGGAAACGGGGCTCCCCTGGATGTGTGCGGGACCCCACGTGCTTCCTCTCGAGTGGAGACGGGTATGTCGGGGAACTTCTTGAGTTGCAGCAATGGTGTGAAGGACCCTTTCGAAGTTCCAGTGGTTAGATGTGATTTGCCTCGAGAAGCCTCAGCGGAAATGGGCCTCATCTCGCCTGGAGGGCAAAACCTCCTGGATTTTCTCGAGTTGCGGCAGCTGCTCTCGACTTACGACGGGGACCTCAGGGACCCGCTCTGGTGGCCTCAGGAAAGGCCAGTCCCCATGCGAGTTCCTCGGGGGCGTCTCGGGATTCCTCTCCCGTCGATGCCGGGGCCTAAGACCTTGTGTGGAGTCGGGGCCGGAACCTGAGGATTCCTCTCCAGTGCTGACATGGATCGTGGGGTACGTCTGGAGTCTCCCCAGGGGAGTCAGTCCTCGTCTCGAATGCGGGCATGCATTGCCCTTTCCTCCAGAGCGGTAGCAGCAGTGTCACGCAGTCCGCCGCGTGGATCAAAGGATCTATGGTTTTCCCTCGAGTCTTTCCCACGAGGCTTTCCCACGAGGCTTTCCCACAGGGCTGTCCCACGTGCACACGTGGTGGGAGTCGATCCTCGGCTTGAACGTCAAGTCAGTGCAGGGAAAACAGGTTCCTCTGGAATGGACTGACACATCTGGGGGACTCTTGGAATGGAGGCACGACCCTGGAGTTCCTCTCGCCTTTCCTGTGGAGAGCGCCTCCTCTTGAGATGCGACGGGAACGCCGGGAATTCTTTCCCTACGAAACAGGGAAAGGATCCCTCATCTCGAGCTAGGAGGCGGAAACGGGGCTCGCCTGGATGTGTGCGGGACCCCACGTGCTTCCTCTCGAGTGGAGACGGGTATGTCGGGGAACTTCTTGAGTTGCAGCAAGGGTGTGAAGGACCCTTTCGAAGTTCCAGTGGTTAGATGTGATTGGCCTCGAGAAGCCTCATTGGAAATGGGCCTCATCTCGCCTGGAGGGCAAAACCTCCTGGATTTTCTCGAGTTGCGGCAGGTGCTCTCGACTTACAACGGGGACCTCAGGGAACCGCTCTGGTGGCCTCAGGAAAGGCCAGTCCCCATGCGAGTTCCTCGGGGGCCTCTCGGGATTCCTCTCCCGTCGATGCCGGGGCCTAAGACCTTGTGTGGAGTCTGGGCCGGAACCTGAGGATTCCTCTCCAGTGCTGACATGGATCTTGGGGTACGTTTGGAGTCTCCCCAGGGGAGTCAGTCCTCGTCTCGAATGCGGGCATGCATTGCCCTTTCCTCCAGAGCGGTAGCAGCAGTGTCACGCAGTCCGCCGCGTGGATCAAAGGATCTATGGTTTTCCCTCGAGTCTTTCCCACGAGGCTTTCCCACGAGGCTTTCCCACAGGGCTGTCCCACGTGCACACGTGGTGGGAGTCGATCCTCGGCTTGAACGTCAAGGCAGTGCAGGGAAAACAGGTTCCTCTGGAATGGACTGACACATCTGGGGGACTCTTGGAATGGTGGCACGACCCTGGAGTTCCTCTCGCCTTTCCTGTGGAGAGCGCCTCCTCTTGAGATGCGACGGGAACGCCGGGAATTCTTTCCCTACGAAACAGGGAAAGGATCCCTCATCTCGAGCTAGGAGGCGGAAACGGGGCTCCCCTGGATGTGTGCGGGACCCCACGTGCTTCCTCTCGAGTGGAGACGGGTATGTCGGGGAACTTCTTGAGTTGCAGCAATGGTGTGAAGGCCCTTTGGAATTTCCAGTGGTTAGATGTGATTGGCCTCGAGAAGCCTCAGCGGAAATGGGCCTCATCTCGCCTGGAGGGCAAACCCTCCTGGATTTTCTCGAGTTGCGGCAGGTGCTCTCGACTTACGACGGGGACCTCAGGGACCCGCTCTGGTGGCCTCAGGAAAGGCCAGTCCCCATGCGAGTTCCTCGGGGGCGTCTCGGGATTCCTCTCCCGTCGATGCCGGGGCCTAAGACCTTGTGTGGAGTCGGGGCCGGAACCTGAGGATTCCTCTCCAGTGCTGACATGGATCTTGGGGTACTTCTGGAGTCTCCCCAGGGGAGTCAGTCCTCGTCTCGAATGCGGGCATGCACTTGCGCTTTCCTCCAGAGGGGTAGCAGCAGTGTCACGCCGTCCGCCGCGTGGATCAAAGGATCTATGGTTTTCCCTCGAGTCTTTCCCACGAGGCTTTCCCACGAGGCTTTCCCACAGGGCTGTCCCACGTGCACACGTGGTGGGACTCGATCCTCGGCTTGACGTCAAGGCAGTGCAGGGAAAATAGGTTCCTCTGGAATGGACTGACACATCTGGGGGACTCTTTGAATGGTGTCACGACCCTGGAGTTCCTCTCGCCTTTCCTGTGGAGAGCGCCTCCTCTTGAGATGCGACGGGAACGCCGGGAATTCTTCCCCTACGAAACAGGGAAAGGATCCCTCATCTCGAGCTAGGAGGCGGAAACGGGGCTCCCCTGGAAGTGTGCGGGACACCACGTGCTTCCTCTCGAGTGCAGACGGGTATGTCGGGGAAGTTCTTAAGTTGCAGCAAGGGTGTGAAGGACCCTTTGGAAGTTCCAGTGGTTAGATGTGATTGGCCTCGAGAAGCCTCAGCGGAAATGGGCCTCATCTCGCCTGGAGGGCAAAACCTCCTGGATTTTCTCGAGTTGCGGCAGGTGCTCTCGACTTACGACGGGGACCTCAGGGACCCGCTCTGGTGGCCTCAGGAAAGGCCAGTCCCCATGCGAGTTCCTCGGGGGCCTCTCGGGATTCCTCTCCCATCGATGCCGGGGCCTAAGACCTTGTGTGGAGTCGGGGCCGGAACCTGAGGATTCCTCTCCAGTGCTGACATGGATCTTGGGGTACTTCTGGAGTCTCCCCAGGGGAGTCAGTCCTCGTCTCGAATGCGGGCATGCACTTGCGCTTTCCTCCAGAGCGGTAGCAGCAGTGTCACGCAGTCCGCCGCGTGGATCAAAGGATCTATGGTTTTCCCTCGAGTCTTTCCCACGAGGCTTTCCCACGAGGCTTTCCCACAGGGCTGTCCCACGTGCACACGTGGTGGGAGTCGTTCCTCGGCTTGAACGTCAAGGCAGTGCAGGGAAAACAGGTTCCTCTGGAATGGACTGACACATCTGGGGAACTCTTGGAATGGTGGCACGACCCTTCAGTTCCTCTCGCCTTTCCTGTGGAGAGCGCCTCCTCTTGAGATGCGACTGGAACGCCGGGAATTCTTTCCCTACGAAAAAGGGAAAGGATCCCTCATCTCGAGCTAGGAGGCGGAAACGGGGCTCCCCTGGATGTGTGAGGGACCCCACGTGCTTCCTCTCGAGTGAAGACGGGTATGTCGGGGAACTTCTTGAGTTGCAGCAAGGGTGTGAAGGACCCTTTGGAAGTTTCAGTGGTTAGATGTGATTGGCCTCGAGAAGCCTCAGCGGAAATGGGCCTCATCTCGCCTGGAGGGCAAAACCTCCTGGATTTTCTCGAGTTGCGGCAGGTGCTCTCGACTTACGACGGGGACCTCAGGGACCCGTCTGGTGGCCTCAGGAAAGGCCAGTCCCCATGCGAGTTCCTCGGGGGCGTCTCGGGATTCCTCTCCCGTCGATGCCGGGGCCTAAGACCTTGTGTGGACTCGGGGCCGGAACCTGAGGATTCCTCTCCAGTGCTGACATGGATCTTGGGGTACGTTTGGAGTCTCCCCAGGGGAGTCAGTCCTCGTCTCGAATGCGGGCATGCACTTACGCTTTCCTCCAGAGCGGTAGCAGCAGTGTCACGCAGTCCGCCGCGTGGATCAAAGGATCTATGGTTTTCCCTCGAGTCTTTCCCACGAGGCTTTCCCACGAGGCTTTCCCACAGGGCTGTCCCACGTGCACACGTTGTGGGAGTCGATCCTCGGCTTGAACATCAAGGCAGTGCAGGGAAAACAGGTTCCTCTGGAATGGAATGACACATCTGGGGGACTCTTGGAATGGTGGCACGACTATGGAGTTCCTCTCGCCATTCCTGTGGAGAGCGCCTCATCTTGAGATGCGACGGGAACGCCGGGAATTCTTTCCCTACGAAACAGGGAAAGGATCCCTCATCTCGAGCTAGGAGGCGGAAACGGGGCTCCCCTGGATGTGTGCGGGACCCACGTGCTTCCTCTCGAGTGGAGACGGGTATGTCGGGGAACTTCTTGAGTTGCAGCAAGGGTGTGAAGGACCCTTTCGAAGTTCCAGTGGCTAGACGTGATTAGCCTCGAGAAGCCTCAGCGGAAATGGGCCTCATCTCGCCTGGAGGGCAAAACCGCCTGGATTTTCTCGAGTTGCGGCAGGTGCTCTCGACTTACGACGGGGACCTCAGGGACCCGCTCTGGTGGCCTCAGGAAAGGCCAGTCCCCTTGCGAGTTCCTCGGGGGCGTCTCGTGATTCCTCTCCCGTCGATGCCGGGGCCTAAGACCTTGTGTGGAGTCGGGGCCGGAACCTGAGGATTCCACTCCAGTGCTGATATGGATCTTGGGGTACTTCTGGAGTCTCCCCAGGGGAGTCAATCCTTGTCTCGAATGCGGGCATGCACTTGTGCTTTCCTCCAGAGCGGTAGCAGCAGTGTCACGCAGTCCGCCGCGTGGATCAAAGGATCTATGGTTTTCCCTCGAGTCTTTCCCACGAGGCTTTCCCACGAGGCTTTCCCACAGGGCTGTCCCACGTGCACACGTGGTGGGAGTCGATCCTCGGCTTGAACGTCAAGGCAGTGCAGGGAAAACAGGTTCCTCTGGAATGGACTGACACATCTGGGGGACTCTTGGAATGATGGCACGACCCTGGAGTTCCTCTCGCCTTTCCTGTGGAGAGCGCCTCCTCTTGAGATGCGACGGGAACGCCGGGAATTCTTTCCCTACGAAACAGGGAAAGGATCCCTCATCTCGAGCTAGGAGGCGGAAACGGGGCTCCCCTGGATGTGTGCGGGACCCAACGTGCTTCCTCTCGAGTGGAGACGGGTATGTCAGGGAACTTCTTGAGTTGCAGCAATGGTGTGAAGGACCCTTTGGAAGTTCCAGTGGTTAGACGTGATTGGCCTCGAGAAGCCTCAGCGGAAATGGGCCTCATCTCGCCTGGAGGGCAAAACCTCCTGGATTTTCTCGAGTTGCGGCAGGTGCTCTCGACTTACGACGGGGACCTCAGGGACCCGCTCTGGTGGCCTCAGGAAAGGCCAGTCCCCATGCGAGTTCCTCGGGGGCCCCTCGGGATTCCTCTCCCGTCGATGCCGGGGCCTAAGACCTTGTGTGGAGTCGTTGCCGGAACCTGAGGATTCCTCTCCAGTGCTGACATGGATCTTGGGGTACTTCTGGAGTCTCCCCAGGGGAGTCAGTCCTCGTCTCGAATGCGGGCATGCACTTGCGCTTTCCTCCAGAGCGGTAGCAGCAGTGTCACGCAGTCCGCCGCGTGGATCAAAGGATCTATGGTTTTCCCTCGAGTCTTTCCCACGAGGCTTTCCCACGAGGCTTTCCCACAGGGCTGTCCCACGTGCACACGTGGTGGGAGTCGATTCTCGGTTGAACGTCAAGGCAGTGCAGGGAAAACAGGTTCCTCTGGAATGGACTGACACATCTGGGGGACTCTTGGAATGGTGGCACGACCCTGGAGTTCCTCTCGCCTTTCCTGTGGAGAGCGCCTCCTCTTGAGATGCGACGGGAACGCCGGGAATTCTTTCCCTACGAAACAGGGAAAGGATCCCTCATCTCGAGCTAGGAGGCGGAAACGGGTCTCCCCTGGATGTGTGCGGGACCCACGTGCTTCCTCTCGAGTGGAGACGGGTATGTCGGGGACTTCTTGAGTTGCAGCAAGGGTGTGAAGGACCCTTTGGAAGTTCCAGTGGTTAGACGTGATTAGCCTCGAGAAGCCTCAGCGGAAATGGGCCTCATCTCGCCTGGAGGGCAAAACCTCGTGGATTTTCTCGAGTTGCGGCAGGTGCTCTCGACTTACGACGGGGACCTCAGGGAACCGCTCTGGTGGCCTCAGGAAAGGCCAGTCCCCATGCGAGTTCCTCGGGGGCCTCTCGGGATTCCTCTCCCGTCGATGCCGGGGCCTAAGACCTTGTGTGGAGTAGAGGCCGCAACCTGAGGATTCCTCTCCAGTGCTGACATGGATCTTGGGGTACTTCTGGAGTCTCCCCAGGGGAGTCAGTCCTCGTCTCGAATGCGGGCATGCACTTGCGCTTTCCTCCAGAGCGGTAGCAGCAGTGTCACGCAGTCCGCCGCGTGGATCAAAGGATCTATGGTTTTCCCTCGAGGATTTCCCACGAGGCTTTCCCACAGGGCTGTCCCACGTGCACACGTGGTGGGAGTCGATCCTCGGCTTGAACGTCAAGGCAGTGCAGGGAAAACAGGTTCCTCTGGAATGGAATGACACATCTGGGGGACTCTTGGAATGGTGTCACGACCCTGGAGTTCCTCTCGCCTTTCCTGTGGAGAGCGCCTCCTCTTGAGATGCGACGGGAACGCCGGGAATTCTTTCCCTACGAAACAGGGAAAGGATCCCTCATCTCGAGCTAGGAGGCGGAAACGGGGCTCCCCTGGATGTGTGCGGGACCACACGTGCTTCCTCTCGAGTGCAGACGGGTGTGTCGGGGAACTTCTTGAGTTGCAGCAATGGTGTGAAGGACCCTTTGGAAGTTCCAGTGGTTAGATGTGATTGGCCTCGAGAAGCCTCAGCGGAAATGGGCCTCATCTCGCCTGGAGGGCAAAACCTCCTGGATTTTCTCGAGTTGCGGCAGGTGCTCTCGCCTTACGACGGGGACCTCAGGGACCCGCTCTGGTGGCCTCAGGAAATGCCAGTCCCCATGCGAGTTCCTCGGGGGCCTCTCGGGATTCCTCTCCCGTCGATGCCGGGGCCTAAGACCTTGTGTGGGGTCGGGGCCGGAACCTGAGGATTCCTCTCCAGTGCTGACATGGATCTTGGGGTACTTCTGGAGTCTCCCCAGGGGAGTCAGTCCTCGTCTCGAATGCGGGCATGCACTTGCGCTTTCCTCCAGAGCGGTAGCAGCAGTGTCACGCAGTCCGCCGCGTGGATCAAAGGATCTATGGTTTTCCCTCGAGTCTTTCCCACGAGGCTTTCCCACAGGGCTGTCCCACGTGCACACGTGGTGGGAGTCGATCCTCGGCTTTAATGTCAAGGCAGTGCAGGGAAAATAGGTTCCTCTGGAATGGACTGACACATCTGGGGGACTCTTGGAATGGTGTCACAACCCTGGAGTTCCTCTCGCCTTTCCTGTGGAGAGCGCCTCCTCTTGAGATGCGACGGGAACGCCGGGAATTCTTTCCCTACGAAACAGGGAAAGGATCCCTCATCTCGAGCTAGGAGGCGGAAACGGGGCTCCCCTGGATGTGTGCGGGACCCCACGTGCTTCCTCTCGAGTGGAGACGGGTATGTCGGGGAACTTCTTGAGTTGCAGCAATGGTGTGAAGGACCCTTTCGAAGTTCCAGTGGTTAGATGTGATTTGCCTCGAGAAGCCTCAGCGGAAATGGGCCTCATCTCGCCTGGAGGGCAAAACCTCCTGGATTTTCTCGAGTTGCGGCAGCTGCTCTCGACTTACGACGGGGACCTCAGGGACCCGCTCTGGTGGCCTCAGGAAAGGCCAGTCCCCATGCGAGTTCCTCGGGGGCGTCTCGGGATTCCTCTCCCGTCGATGCCGGGGCCTAAGACCTTGTGTGGAGTCGGGGCCGGAACCTGAGGATTCCTCTCCAGTGCTGACATGGATCTTGGGGTACGTCTGGAGTCTCCCCAGGGGAGTCAGTCCTCGTCTCGAATGCGGGCATGCATTGCCCTTTCCTCCAGAGCGGTAGCAGCAGTGTCACGCAGTCCGCCGCGTGGATCAAAGGATCTATGGTTTTCCCTCGAGTCTTTCCCACGAGGCTTTCCCACGAGGCTTTCCCACAGGGCTGTCCCACGTGCACACGTGGTGGGAGTCGATCCTCGGCTTGAACGTCAAGGCAGTGCAGGGAAAACAGGTTCCTCTGGAATGGACTGACACATCTGGGGGACTCTTGGAATGGTGGCACGACCCTGGAGTTCCTCTCGCCTTTCCTGTGGAGAGCGCCTCCTCTTGAGATGCGACGGGAACGCCGGGAATTCTTTCCCTACGAAACAGGGAAAGGATCCCTCATCTCGAGATAGGAGGCGGAAACGGGCCTCCCCTGGATGTGTGCGGGACCCCACGTGCTTCCTCTCGAGTGGAGACGGGTATGTCGGGGAAGTTCTTGAGTTGCAGCAAGGGTGTGAAGGACCCTTTGGAAGTTCCAGTTGTTAGACGTGATTAGCCTCGAGAAGCCTCAGCGGAAATGGGCCTCATCTCGCCTGGAGGGCAAAACCTCCTGGATTTTCTCGAGTTGCAGCAGGTGCTCTCGACTTACGACGGGGACCTCAGGGACCCGCTCTGGTGGCCTCAGGAAAGGCCAGTCCCCATGCGAGTTCCTCGGGGGCCTCTCGGGATTCCTCTCCCGTCGATGCCGGGGCCTAAGTCCTTGTGTGGAGTCGGGGCCGGAACCTGAGGATTCCTCTCCAGTGCTGTCATGGATCTTGGGGTACTTCTGGAGTCTCCCCAGGGGAGTCAGTCCTCGTCTCGAATGCGGGCATGCACTTGCGCTTTCCTCCAGAGCGGTAGCAGCAGTGTCACGCAGTCCGCCGCGTGGATCAAAGGATCTATGGTTTTCCCTCGAGTCTTTCCCACGAGGTTTTCCCACGAGGCTTTCCAACAGGGCTGTCCCACGTGCACACGTGGTGGGAGTCGATCCTCGGCTTGAACGTCAAGGCAGTGCAGGGAAAACAGGTTCCTCTGGAATGGACTGACACATCTGGGGGACTCTTGGAATGGTGTCACGACCCTGGAGTTCCTCTCGCCTTTCCTGTGGAGAGCGCCTCCTCTTGAGATGCGACGGGAACGCCGGGAATTCTTTCCCTACGAAACAGGGAAAGGATCCCTCATCTCGAGCTAGGAGGCGGAAACGGGGCTCCCCTGGATGTGTGCGGGACCCCACGTGCTTCCTCTCGAGTGGAGACGGGTATGTCGGGGAACTTCTTGAGTTGCAGCAATGGTGTGAAGGACCCTTTGGAAGTTCCAGTGGTTAGATGTGATTGGCCTCGAGAAGCCTCAGCGGAAATGGGCCTCATCTCGCCTGGAGGGCAAAACCTCCTGGATTTTCTCGAGTTGCGGCAGGTGCTCTCGACTTACGACAGGGACCTCAGGGACCCGCTCTGGTGGCCTCAGGAAAGGCCAGTCCCCATGCGAGTTCCTAGGGGGCGTCTCGGGATTCCTCTCCCGTCGATGCCGGGGCCTAAGACCTTGTGTGGAGTCGGGGCCGGAACCTGAGGATTCCTCTCCAGTGCTGACATGGATCTTGGGGTACTTCTGGAGTCTCACCAGGGGAGTCAGTCCTCGTCTCGAATGCGGGCATGCACTTGCGCTTTTCTCCAGAGCGGTAGCAGCAGTGTCACGCAGTCCGCCGCGTGGATCAAAGGATCTATGGTTTTCCCTCGAGTCTTTCCCACGAGGCTTTCCCACGAGGCTTTCCCACAGGGCTGTCCCACATGAACACGTGGTGGGAGTCGATCCTCGGCTTGAACGTCAAGGCAGTGCAGGGAAAACAGGTTCCTCTGGAATGGACTGACACATCTGGGGGTCTCTTGGAATGGTGGCACGATCCTGGAGTTCCTCTCCCCTTTCCTGTGGAGAGCGCCTCCTCTTGAGATGCGACGGGAACGCCGGGAATTCTTTCCCTACGAAACAGGGAAAGGATCCCTCATCTCGAGCTAGGAGGCGGAAACGGGGCTCCCCTGGATGTGTGCGGGACCCCACGTGCTTCCTCTCGAGTGAAGACAGGTATGTTGGGGAAGTTCTTGAGTTGCAGCAAGGGTGTGAAAGACCCTTTGGAAGTTCCAGTGGTTAGACGTGATTGGCCTCGAGAAGCCTCAGCGGAAATCGGCCTCATCTCGCCTGGAGGGCAAAACCTCCTGGATTTTCTCGAGTTGCGGCAGGTGCTCTCGACTTAGGACGGGGACCTCAGGGACCCGCTCTGGTGGCCTCAGGAAAGGCCAGTCCCCATGCGAGTTCCTCGGGGGCCTCTCGGGATTCCTCTCCCGTCGATGCCGGGGCCTAAGACCTTGTTTGGAGTCGGGGCCGGAACCTGAGGATTCCTCTCAAGTGCTGACATGGATCTTGGGGTACTTCTGGAGTCTCCCCAGGGGAGTCAGTCCTCGTCTCGAATGCGGGCATGCACTTGCGCTTTCCTCCAGAGCGGTAGCAGCAGTGTCACGCAGTCCGCCGTGTGGATCAAAGGATCTATGGTTTTCCCTCGAGTCTTTCCCACGAGGCTTTCCCACGAGGCTTTCCCACAGGGCTGTCCCACGTGCACACGTGGTGGGAGTCGATCCTCGGCTTGAACGTCAAGGCAGTGCAGGGAAAACAGGTTCCTCTGGAATGGACTGACACATCTGGGGGACTCTTGGAATGGTGGCATGACCCTGGAGTTCCTCTCGCCTTTCCTGTGGAGAGCGCCTCCTCTTGAGATGCGACGGGAACGACGGGAATTCTTTCCCTACGAAACAGGGAAAGGATCCCTCATCTCGAGCTAGGAGGCGGAAACGGGGCTCCCCTGGATGTGTGGGGGACACCACGTGCTTCCTCTCGAGTGGAGACGGGTATGTCGGGGAACTTCTTGAGTTGCAGCAAGGGTGTGAAGGACCCTTTGGAAGTTCCAGTGGTTAGATGTGATTGGCCTCGAGAAGCCTCAGCGGAAATGGGCCTCATCTCGCTTGGAGGGCAAAACCTCCTGGATTTTCTCGAGTTGCGGCAGGTGCTCTCGACTTACGACGGGGACCTCAGGGACCCGCTCTGGTGGCCTCAGGAAAGGCCAGTCCCCATGTGAGTTCCTCGGGGGCCTCTCGGGATTCCTCTCCCGTCGATGCCGGGGCCTAAGACCTTGTGTGGAGTCGGGGCCGGAACCTGAGGATTCCTCTCCAGTGCTGACATGGATCTTGGGGTACTTCTGGAGTCTCCCCAGGGGAGTCAGTCCTCGTCTCGAATGCGGGCATGCACTTGCGCTTTCCTCCAGAGCGGTAGCAGCAGTGTCACGCAGTCCGCCGCGTGGATCAAAGGATCTATGGTTTTCCCTCGAGTCTTTCCCACGAGGCTTTCCCACGAGGCTTTCCAACAGGGCTGACCCACGTGCACACGTGGTGGGAGTCGATCCTCGGCTTGAACGTCAAGGCAGTGCAGGGAAAACAGGTTCCTCTGGAATGGACTGACACATCAGGGGGACTCTTGGAATGGTGGTATGACCCTGGATTTCCTCTCGCCTTATCTGTGGAGAGCGCCTCCTCTTGAGATGCGACGGGAACGCCGGGAATTCTTTCCCTACGAAACAGGGAAAGGATCCCTCATCTTGAGGTAGGAGGCGGAAACGGGGCTCCCCTGGATGTGTGCGGGACCCCACGTGCTTCCTCTCGAGTGGAGACGGGTATGTCGGGGAAGCTCTTGAGTTGCAGCAAGGGAGTGAAGGACCCTTTGGAAGTTCCAGTGGTTAGACGTGATTAGCCTCGAGAAGCCTCAGCGGAAATGGGCCTCATCTCGCCTGGAGGGCAAAACCTCCTGGATTTTCTCGAGTTGCAGCAGGTGCTCTCGACTTACGACGGGGACCTCAGGGACCCGCTCTGGTGGCCTCAGGAAAGGCCAGTCCCCATGCGAGTTCCTCGGGGGCCTCTGGGGATTCCTCTCCCGTCGATGCCGGGGCCTAAGTCCTTGTGTGGAGTCGGGGCCGCAACCTGAGGATTCCTCTCCAGTGCTGACATGGATCTTGGGGTAATTCTGGAGTCTCCCCAGGGGAGTCAGTCTTCGTCTCGAATGCGGGCATGCACTTGCGCTTTCCTCCAGAGCGGTAGCAGCAGTGTCACGCAGTCCGCCGCGTGGATCAAAGGATCTATGGTTTTCCCTCGAGTCTTTCCCACGAGGCTTTCCCACGAGGCTTTCCCACAGGGATGTCCCACGTGCACACGTGGTGG